>NC_072733.1:116320326-116659040 GCF_026930045.1 Uloborus diversus
ATGGAGGTGTTGACCAAGCTCCGGGAAAATGCTGATGAAGAGTTTAGCAGTATTTTTTCAAAAGGTATAGAAATTTTGTGAGACCATAGGTCTAGAAGTAAAAAATACCGCGCATTACAGTCAAGCAAACGCAGCAAGGGAATGTTCCGGCGAGCTCCACATGCGCGGAAAACCCGAAAGCGTCGGCATAAACGGAATTTCGATTCAGTCGTATTTCGCGCAAGGGTGGTTCTGCCGAGCGAAGACACGACTGAATCTAGAGGGATTCAGAGGCGCTGGGGCTCCACATGCGCGGAAAACCGAAAGCGTCGGTCATAAACGGAATTTCCGATTCAGTCGTATTTCCGCGCAACGGGTGGTTTTGAGAGCAGAAAAGACTAACGCGGAATTCTAGAGCGGAATTCCAGAGCGCCATCTGCAGGTGGCTTCTGGACGTTCAGCTTTTTGTTTTGGTATCAGCGGGAAAAATGGATGATCAAGACGAAGAGATCGCCGTGGCGAATTAATTTTTTTAAATTTGACCACTACAATTAAAAATAAATAAATAAAATAGAATAGAATAAAAAAGGGGGAGAAAAAAACAAACAAAAGCATTCTAAATGACTGAGGAAGATACTGCAAGAACGGGAAAAAAACTAGGCTTTCAAGCTACTTTGATAAGAGAGCTGAAGGTGAATTCTACCCATTCATGAACGATCCACTGTAGATGTTTTTATGATGAGCTTAGATTTCGCGAATTTGACATTGCTGGAGCCAAAAGAGAGAAAAAAAAAAAAAAAAAAAAAAACGTGAATGAATAAATTTTTACTTGAATAAATCTCCAAACAAAACCATACAGTGTGGTATTCAGTAAGAAAAATTGAAAATCATGAAAAATTAAGATTACACACGACGTATATTATTTCTTCCCATTTTCGGATAATAAACAATAATAATTTCAATTATTCATTCATATTTCAATATTTTAATTTGATTTAATATTTCATTAAGGAAAGCTATTGTTTTTCTAAGAGAGCAATATGGAATTTTAACTACAAGAATCAGCCAAAAATAGTGAAATTTTGGTGTTTTATCTTCCTAAAGAAGTTTATGTGCCTGATGAGGGGGGGGGGATTTTATAAATAATATATAAGAATGTAACAAACTGAAGTAAAAAAATATATATAATGCCTAGATTTTCAGGAAAACGACAGTTGGTTGAATAGCTAATTACACTTCAACTGTTGATATTATCCATTCATATTTCATTGATGTTAAGATATAACATAGTAACAAAAGATACTAGCATTTTGCTGGTTTTATAGAGCGTTTTGTTAACATTTTATTTGAATTAAATGTTCTAAGAAATTTGTTAGCAAAACTCATAAAATCAAACTGAGAACGAAAACATTTATTAAATCTTAATTTTAGACCCCAAAAAGTTTGATTTTTTTTAAATTCAAACCACTTCACCCACACCCTTATTATATAATCATTACTGGCCTAAAATATTTTGTGTTATAAATTTTAACATATTGTTCTGAATGTTTCATTGTTCACTAAATCTCATTATGTTTAATTTATTTAAATATTTTTAATTCTAATCAAAAGCATTCAAAGCTTGCATTTTTACAAAGCTCACTAATACTTCACACATCAGTGAATCAAAATAACACACAAATAAATAATTTTTTTATTTAACATGATCCACTTATTTACATATTTTAACTCAATTTATTCTGCTGTATTAAAAGTTCAATGTCAGACATTGCTTTAATATTTTTTTTCTCCCTGAAAGGAATTTAGATTTAACTAGAAAATTCTTGAAATGGGATCATCTTTAACTAAACATTCTCCTTTGCTTTCTTGGCAGCAAAATGGCAGTTCTACTTAAGTCATTCCTGCATCAGCATTAATCCGCCAATCCTTCTTTAATGTGTTTGCTCGATCTGAAACATAAAATAAATTTGTTTACACACAAATCAGGTAACTGCAGCAGTAGAGCCTGATGTAGATCCTTGTCAGGATCAATGCTACAAACAGAAAATTTTCTTTTGGGGTAAACTTTTTCCTAGCTTCAAAGCAAAGGTACAACATATGTATACACAGACACACAACCAGTTTATAAGAGTTTATCCCCGTCAAAGAGCTATGCTTTTATTATGGAGGTGGTCATTCATAAAGGCCAAAGTTAATCTTTTCCTCTTTTTTGAGGCCTGACACTTTCTCAGGAACAACACCCTCCTGTTTTTAATCTGAGGTGATTATTGAATAGGGCTGGGGTATTCATAGTGACAATAATTAAAAAAAAAAAAAAAAGAAAGAAGGAAAGAAACTAATATGCAGCACAGCACATTAGTATATAACTGAGTAGTGAGCAGTAGAGACAATCATTGCAGTTCAAGGGATGTTGAAAAAAGCTTAAATTCTCATTTGAATCTAATTTTTAATAGAGGGTTAGTTTTCAGATTATTTGTATAATGTTTGATATTTGATTCAACTGAACAAACTATAATAAGAATATACCTAACATACTTACTAATTTAAGTTTTCAATAATTGGTTACAAAGCTCATTTTTGTCGTGTAATTTAGGTTTAGTTGCTTTGTTGATCAAAGTAGATAGTTTTTAATACTTCTTGATTTGAACAATCATTTCTTTGAAAGATAGTTTTGAAGAAGCAAAAATCTTTTTGGACGGTGTCACATACACAAACATTAATAAGAGCTATAGTATAGAAAATGCTCAGTTAAACTCTTTTCCTTTAATGATCTTGTTCTCTTAAATGATTTATTAATTAGTACTTATATATAACTCTGCCAATCATATCATCTATTTTGTACTCAAAATATTCATCATCAACTGCTTTGAGGCACTAAACACTTGATATTCAAGTTTCAAATTATTTTCTAATAATAATATAGGCTATTCGGATTTCCTAAACAATACAAAGAAAAACAGTTAACCGGTAGGATAAGGTTCTGAAGAGAGTTCTGATTTTTTATCCAGGAGCTGAGCAACCCCTGATCCAGCAGCCCCAGAGGAAAGGATTTGGAATAGAAACTTGGAGGACATTGACTACGAACACATTAAATGTGCCCCAGTCACCATTAGTGAACACGGACGTCAAACTCTTCAATCATTACCTTCTGGAAACCCTATGTTGATGAGAGTACTACTTGTTTTTTCAACTTGGGGGAGTACCAAAGGTCTACCAAAAGGAGTCTTAAGTGGCGGACTGCTTGCCATTAATGCCTGGTTTGAACAATGGTGGATTGAGAAAGATACTTATAATGAAGCTTTTGCTAACTTAAGAGGCTGTAGGCAATAAGGATGTTTTGGATGTTTTGCATATGGGCACCCTTGATAGGGTATACTCCATATATGCCGTATACTCTCAAACATTTCTTTACAAAAATAGTGTATACCCTCAAACATCAAAATTTTTACATTATGACTTATTACGTATATGATCACGTACATTTATTGTGCGTAATGTATTACTGGGAGTATACCCTCAGAAAAATCGATGGGAAAATCACTGGTGATACCAGTGCCCAGGATTTGTCATATTCCTGAATGAGGTTATTTAATAGAGATGTACCGAGTACTCGGTAACTACTCGGTACTCGGCGAATTTGCCGTGTCCTCGGTACTCGGCCAAATTTTGATCAGGTACTCGGCCAACACCGAGTAGTTGTAAAAAAATTAATATTGTTCAAAGCAGATTTTACAATTAATAAAAAAGTGCAAGCATATAATATACTGCAATCATTTACAAGTAAAATTCAAATTTTGAGAATAATGAAGTTTGTTATGCTTCAATGGAGTAAATCTTATATTTTAATGCCCCAAAGTTGATGAAACTTATTTATTAAAAACTAGTGGCACCCGCACGGCTTCGCCCGTAATAGAAAAATTAAAGGTCTTTTGGTTCGCTTGTATATTTACAAATAATGTATGGTGAATTTTCTCGCCAATTGGCTTGTACCGACGTTACAGTTCCACGTTATGATAATTTCGTATCTCGCCAATTGGCTTGTGCCCATGTTAGGGTTCCACGTTATGATAATTTCGTAATTTATGATAGTTTTTTTTCTTAAAATTGGAATAAAAAAAGAACCACATCGAATTTTCGAAAAATCGCTTCAAGGTGCACACCCCCATGCTACATACTAACTTTGTGCCAAATTTCATGAAATTGGCCGAACGGTTTAGGCGCTATGCGCGTCACAGACATCCTACAGACATCCAGACATCCTCCGGACAGAGAGACTTTCAGCTTTATTATTACTAAAGATGGGGCAAAAAAGGTAAGTACAAAAAATATGAAGTGTTTATAATATTAAATGGATTTTTGCCACTTTCAAAATTATTTATAAGAAGCATAAAAATCGATCCGTTATCCCTCCGACTGTTAATATACATTACAGTCGGAGTATGGTCACAATTATGTATATTTATGTATATTATGCATATTCATGTGTATGTACACCCAAGGGTGGCTCCTTCCGTTCAGTGTACAATAATGACACAGTTTTAAGTGTGAAATATGCACCATTATTGTGTAGATTTATTAATAAAATTCAGCATTTTTAAGAGTACAACCGAAAGAACTTTCAATTGTTACCATAAAATTCAGTACCTAAAGGAGGCACGTTAATGTCTAAATAATTCGTTGCATCGATAAGAATTAACTTTTAGAACAAAATAACCGAACTATTTTTGTAAAATTAATTAACATACAGTAAAAATAAAGTTAAAAGCTACAAGAACCCCTCAAGGATTTGTAAAAAAGAAAGAATTTCCGAAGCGAGAATTTTTATGTGAATTCTAAAATAAAGAACTTACCTTTTTATGGTATAAATCCTCACACTCAGTCCAAAACAAAACATCATTTGACAATGGCGCGTTACAGATACACACCACGTTGGAGTTAACTTTTAATTAACCTTCAAGTTTGAAGAAACTGGCATTTTCTAATGTTTTACTTCAAAACACAACTACTGAATCTAAACTAACACAAAATAAGCATTCCTGTAAGGTATATTGCACAAAACAACACGTATCTCTAGTGCGTAAAACCAAGTAAAGAACCCAAGTAAACAAGTTCGAACAAGTTTGTCTTCGCGTTGCCAACCACAGGTTAGTTTCACCAGGGATGCCATGCTTAAAAATTTATCGCCTCATTGGCGCGAAAAATATTTCAATTTTGTGCAAAAAATCGGATGTCGCCAAATGGGGGGGGGGGGGTATATCACATCTGTACCGAAATGATTGTTCAAATCAAGAAGTATTAAAAACTATCTGCTTTGATCAACAAAGCAACTAAACCTAAATTACACGACAAAAATGAGCTTTGTAACCAATTATTGAAAACTTAAATTAGTAAGTATGTTAAGTATATTCTTATAGTTTGTTCAGTTGAATCAAATTTCAAACATTATACAAATAATCTGAAAACTAACCCTCTATTAAAAATTAGATTCAAATGAGAATTTCAGCTTTTTTCAACATCCCTTGAACTGCAATGATTGTCTCTACTGCTCACTACTCAGTTATATACTTATGTCTTGTGCTGCATATTAGTTTCTTTCTTTCTTTTTTTTAAATTATTGTCACTATGAAGACCCCAGCCCTATTCAATAATCACCTCAGATTAAAAACAGAAGGGTGTTGTTCCTGAGAAAGTGTGAGGCCTCAAAAAAGAAGAAAAGACTAACTTTGACCTTTATGAATGACCACCTCCATAATAAAAGCATAGCTCTTTGATGGGGATAAACTCTTATAAACTGGTTGTGTGTCTGTGTATACACATGTTGTACCTTTGCTTTGAAGCTAGGAAAAAGTTTACCCCAAAAGAAAATTTTCTGTTTGTACCATTGATCCTGTCAAGGATCTACATCAGGCTCTACTGCTGCAGTTACCTGATTTGTGTGTAAACAAATTTATTTTATATTTCAGATCAAGCAAACACATTAAAGAAGGATTGGTGGATTAATGCTGATGCAGGAATGACTTAAGCAGAACTGCCATTTTGCTGTCAAGAAAGCAAAGGAGAATTTTTAGTTAAAGATGATCCCATTTCAAGAATTTTCTAGTTAAATGTAAATTCCTTTCAGGGAGAAAAAAATATAAAAGCGATGTCTGACATTGAACTTTTAATACAGCAGAATAAATTGAGTTAAAGTATGTAAATAAATGGAATATTTTAAATAAAAAAAATATTTTTTTGTGTGTTATTTTGATTCAATGATGTGTGAAATATTAATGAGCTTTGTAAAAATGCAAGCTTTGAATGATTAAAATGCTTTTGATTAGAATTAAAAATATTTAAGTAAATTAAACATAATGAGATTTAGTGAACAATGAAAATTAAGAACAATATATTAAAATTTATAACAAAAAATATTTTAGGCCAGTAATGATTATATAATAAGGTTGTGGGTGAAATGGTGTGAAATGAAAAAAATTAAACTTTTTGGAGTGTAAAATTAAGATTTAATAAATGTGTTCTTTCTCAGTTTGATTTTATAAGTTTTACTAACAAATTTCTTAGAAATTTAATTCAAATAAAATGTTAACAAAACGTTCTATAAAACCAGCAAAATGCTAGTATCTTTTGTTACTAGGTTTTGGCTTAACAACAATGAAATATGAATGGATAATATCAACAGTTGAGGTGTAATTTACTATTCAACCAACTGTGGTTTTCCTGAAAATCTAGGCATTTTTTTTACTTTAGTTTATTAAATTCTCATACATTATTCATAAAATCCCTCCCCCCCCCACTTCAGGCACATAAACTTCTTTAGGAAGACAAAACACCAAAATTTCACTATTTTTGGCTGACTCTCATAGTTAAAATTCCATATTGCTCTCTTAGAAAAACAATAGTTTTCCTTAATGAAATATTACATCAAATTCTAGAGCGGAATCTATTGAAATATGAATGAATAATTGAAATTATTGTTTATTATCTAAAAAGTCGAAGAAATATTATATGTCGTGTGCTATCTTAATTTTTCATGATTTTCAATTTTTCTTACCTACATTAAATGGTTTTGTCTGGAGTTTTATTCAAGTAAATATTTATTCATTCACCTTGTTTTTTTTTTTTTTCTTCAGGCTCCAACAATGTCAAATTCACGAAATCTAAGTTCATCATAAAAACATCTACAGTGGATCGTTCATGAATGGACTGAATTTACCTTCAGCTCTTTTATCAAAGTAGCTTGAAAGGCTAGTTTTTTTCCCGTTCTTGCAGTACTTTTTTATTCTATTTTATTTATTTATTTTTCCATTGCAGCGGTCAAATTTAAAAAATGTAATTCGCCACGGCAATCTCTTCATCTTGATCATCCATTTTTCCCGCTGATACCAAAACATAAAGCTGAGCGTCCAGAAGCCACCTGCAGATGGCGCTCTGGAATTCCGCTCTAGAATTCCGCGTTGTCCAAATTCCACCCGTTGCCCGGAAACACGACTGAATCGGAAATTCCGTTTATGCCGACGCTTTCGGTTTTCGGCGCATGTGGAGTCCAGGCCTTTCTACTCTCGATTCAGTCGCGTTTCCGTCGGGCAGAAACTGGAAAAAAAACTGTTTTTCCGATTCCGCATTTGGTTTCAGTCGGTTTTCCGCGCATGTGGAGTCCAGGCCTTATCGGCGAAACGTATTCCTGCCTTTACTTGACTGTATTTGTCAAGACGACTGTATTTGTCAAGACATACAGTCTCGCTTCAGTGCCGCAAATTTGGAAGCCTTGGAGCTGAAATATCTTCTCCCAAAGCACCTAATAAAGAAGGATGTTAAATCAAGTACCATTAATAATCTGAGTAGTCGATACTGGAAGTTGGCTAAAGCCAGCAGTGAGCACGAGATGAGAAGAGTTCTGGCTGCCGAAGTCACTCTCTGGCAAGCTAAGTTGCGAAGGATGGCCAGAAATGAAAGCAGAACACCAACAGTAGCTGAAGCTTTTGATGAGTGCGACAGCAGTGTTTTTCCGATGATTAAATTCCTGTATCAACTTCTGTTGACACTACCAATAAGTGTCGCAAGTGCTGAGCGTAGTTTTTCGGCCCTGAAACGCCTTAAGACTTGGCTAAGAAATTCTATGTCTCAAGAAAGATTAGTGGGCTTGGCACTTCTCCATGTTCACCAGGACATTGAGCTGAAGGCTGTAAATGTCGTGGAAAGATTTATGAAAACGAAGAATCGTAGACTGCAAATAGGAGAATAGAGACACAGTTTATTTTCCCACCTCAAGAGCAGCATCCAATCCCTGCCTTCCACACAATTTTTATATTTCTCCAAATTGTTGGAAATTATGTCTTTAGCTATTAAGGGTATTTATTTTACAAACCAGTTTTAAAAAGTAATTCTGATATTGTATTTAAAATTTCTTTTATTTGCCGTTTTTAAACATTTAATGCCTCTCATTCTGAAAAAGGCAATTTCTTTGCATCCGATATGGGAATAGGATTTTTCTGTTTTGTTTACTGCATTTTATAAAGAGACATATTTTTTTTATTATTGTAACTAATTTAAACATTTTAAAACGAAGCTGCGTGCCTTTTGAGAGTGTCAAATGTCATTAAATGCTGAAATGCTGACTTAATTTTATTTTTGTATCAATTGTTTTAAATTTTGTAGTTTATATACATAACATTTCCAGCTAATATCTTACTTCTGCATAAATAAGTAAATGAAATATTAGACTAAGGGAAAACTAAAAATTAGTTGTGAGCGTTTTGATTTTACCTTAAAAAATAAATCCATTACTGCTGCAAAGTGTAAATGAAGTATGTATCTTTTGTATATTAATTGTAAATTTTTTATTTATTCATTTACTGTGTTTTTTATTTTGATGTTTTTATTTTCAAAACTGAAATATCTTCGAATGCGCTATGCAATCGAACTTTTCTCAGCTTTCTATTTCGTATGTTATAAAAGGTAAACAAAAGCAAACATTATTTTTATTTTTGTTTAAATCATGAATTGAAATATTTTGAACGAAATTCTAGGCTCAAATGATAGAAGTTAAATGCTGTATTACTATTTTTTTTTTCAAAACTGTTTTAATTTTTGAAATATGTACATATTATTTTTACTTTTCAAGTCTGTGTTTATAAGTACGTGAAATCTCAGAATCAACTCATATTGTATAGATTAAGAAATTTGCATTTTCTAACATTCAAATTATTTTCTATATTCAGTCATAAATTGAATTTTCATTAATTTCAAAATATTTCCTTTTCGACAGAAAACTCTCTTTGCAGAATTTGATATTTGAAATTAAAGTAAATATTTTTTTCAATCTTTAAAACATAAAAATTTCTGAATAAATATTGAATAAAACAAATTCTATTAGTGAACTTTGGTAGTTGCTTGTTTTCATTTTTTCTGCAATCATTAGACATTATTTTTATTCAAAAATGTATTACCGAGGAGATTCATAGAAATGCCTCATAAATCCATGTCATATCGATCTCTGAAAATCCCACGTTACATTAGAATGGTATTTTTTTCATTCCATAATAGGATGAGAGAAAATATATAAAAAATGGCGATATTAGGGAATGTATTTCCTTTATTTGTAAGACTCAATTTAAAAGCTCATGAATGATCTTCGCAACGAAATAGCTTTTGTGCGTCCGATACTTTTGAGCGCATGTGAGAACGAATGGGATGGAATCATAGGCGGCTCGTGGGGGCAACTGCCCCTCCTTTTCAAAAACAAAGGGGCACTGCCCCTCCGTTTTTCAAACTTCAAAGTTATAGATCGACTGGAAAATGCTGGTGCTGATCGATTCACGTGTTTAAAGGAAGAAGAATGGACTTAATAAGGGTACTTTAAATGTTTGTCACGTTTTTTGATGAAGATTAAATTGGAGCTTTGAAACGAAAGAAGGAAGTCTACTGTTGATATTTGTCTCGAGATTTCAGGTCGTGTCCCTAGTTTTTTTTTTTTTTTTTTGAGACGATCATTTAACCAACAACAAAAATACCATAGCCCAATTTTATAAAATTTAAAATAAAATAATAAATAAATAAATAAATAAGGGCGCTGCCCCCCTCCCCCCTCCCGTGACTTCTCTGACACCCCCCCCCCCAAATTTTTTGTGGACCAATCGCCCATGGATAAAATCGCCCCCCCCCCAAAACAGGCCTCTGGATCCGCCACTGTACGAGACTTAGAAATAGTATTAATCAAGAGTTAATATAGTTATCAATCAACAGGATGTATTAAACAAAAATGAAATTTCCTCTTTTTTAAAAATAACTTTCGTGTTTTGTAAAAACCGTGTAGTATTTAATAGTATTTAATTCGAGTTTCGAACCGTGTAATATCGAAAACCGTGTTACAATAATCGCAAATTTGGTACCGTGTAGTGTCGAAACCGTATTGTAGAAGTACCAAGTTATACGAGAGACGCCTGTACTCATTACAACTAAGTTTTAAGAGCACAATCGGTAAGTTTTTTAAGATAAAAAGCACGCGTTCTATATGCCAATGATAAGCTCAACACAACTTAAGAACGTTTTGATGCATGAACTGGCTAAGTTATTAAAAATATCAACATGTATTGCTATCTATTCGATTTAGATTTAAAAAGAAAGTTTTTAATAAAGAGTCACATTTAAATTTCTGTTCAAATTATAAACAAGTACAGCCCAGTGTTTTAACTTTTAAATCGTGTTTTGTTTGTTGGCAAAAACATTTAAATTTTGCATAAATTTTCTTTCTCGTAAACATACATAGCGTTAAACTTGTAAACAATGATGCTTTGTGACACTGTTTACACTTTAAAATCACGAGTAAACAAAATGAGCTTTGATCATATGCACTTCAAAGCATATCCGAATCCTCCCCCCCCCCCCCACTCACCTTCACTTTGCGTAACGTGATGAGCAAAAATTGAGATTTTCGCAGTATTATTAATGGAATAATCCACTTAGGCAATTTCTTAAGTCTTTGTCAGCGCTGTAAAAGAGATTCCCTCAAGAAGACTTGTCGTAAATGTGAGCTGGATTACTGTATGAATACATGACTTTTGACATTTAATTTGAAAAAAAAAAAAAATCACAAGGAGCGAGCTTACGTAGTAAGTTGTTTTTCAATATTAACTTCTTGATCATGTACGGTAGTTCTGGAATTTGTCAATATGAAAAAATTCCACAAGGAATGAATTCATTAAAAAAAAAAAAAAAATCATTACCCTTTATTACCCGAGGGATCTTTGAAGTCCCGTCGAAAAAATAGCTAAATTAAAAGTAAATTAGCAGAAATCTGGATATTTTACGTCCCAATTTTAAAGTAAAAAATTAATTTTTTTAAAATAAATTTAATATGATGTGTTTCTCATGCAGAAAGAAATGCAGTAAAAGAAGTGTCTAACTCGCTTCCTGAATTTAAAGAAATTTGGGTTGTGAAGTGTGAAACATTATCTGCATCACAGCATAAAAAGTTTGAATTTTCTTGAACTGCTGAATTTGAAAATTATCACAAGGAATAATTAGATATAAAATATTTATTTATACAATGTCTTAAATACATTTATCAGCAAAAATATATCGCTAAGTAGCTCTCTGCTAATTACAAATTCTTTTGCTCTAAATTCTCAAAATTAGAAAAGCATACCTTTATAGCGTTAACAACATGAATGTATTGTTCAAAAATATTTGTTTTTATTGTTGTATTTGCTAAATTAGATACATCTTTCTAGCTATAAAAATCGAGATAATATATCGAGAGATCATCACTCTTGCTTCTCAAAAGTATGACAGCTATCTAAAAAAAAACCTCAAATTAAAAAAAAAAACAAAAGGTATGAATTCCGAAGGATTTCCGTGATTTGCTCAGCCTATAAGGATTAAATTCTCTATTAAAACTACTAGGTGTTAACAAAATTTAAAATGATTATTTGTGTACATTCATCACAAAACGTATCTTTACCTTCATAGTTTGTTTAGTTTTGCGGGAAAAACATCTTTCGTTGCAATTTTACCAATAAACTTTTTATTCAAAATGTGCAAAGAGAAGAGAGATACATTTTGAGCAAATTTATTGCAAATCGAGCATATTCTTTTTCAGTCTTTTCTCTTCATTCTAAACAGTAGCAATTCATATAACAATTTTAGTCAACCCTAAAATTTCAACTACGAATTATTTTAGGTGGTCTGTATCAATTGAACATGTTGTCACGTTGAATAAAAAAAAGCAGATTTTTTTCTGTGTTAATCGTACCCAAATTAAACTAAAGAACCTATTACTACTAAAGTATTAATATTTTTGATATTCACCACATCCATTAAAAAAAATGCGACTAATCTTTTGACGGTCATCATCTATAGCTAATGTTCTGTGTCATTGCTACCGCAAATTAAATACAAAAACAAATAACATAAACTGTTAATATTTACGGTAATCGCCATCACCTCTATAAGAAAAATACGGTTCATCATCCTTTTCTCCAGAATTCAAATTTCTTTGTTCACCATCAGAGTTAAGTGAATGATCTTCCGATTTTTCAGAATTATAACCTAAATTATTCGTTATGTTTTCGATGAATTGTCTTCCATAAGCTGGATTATCAAAACTACGTTTAATTGCATAAGAATTCGGTTCCATCCTCTCTCCATATGTGGATCTAAGGTTATTTTCGTCATAATTTGTGTATATATCTCTTCGACCGTACTCATCAAATCTCATAAAATGTTCAGCAAGAGCCACGTTACGCTGGTTGTCCCATTCATCTTTTATGTAACCTGAAATTAAAAATGTTTCAATTAAAAAATGGTTTTGTTAGTAACTCAATTACTAAATGAAGAGTTTGAGAAAGAGCATATCATATAAAGATTTAGTGAATCTGAGAAAATATATTTTAAAATGTTTGTCCTGTTCTTTTTTCTATTTCACTTTATCAGTTTTTACTGTACAATGTTGGTAGACGACTGAGTTACAATCGGCATTTTCGGTGAAATTTTCATTAAAAAAAGGGTATGATGCCGTTTTGTGATCTGATTCATTGACTTTTCCAAAACTGGTTTTACTTTTTACTCTACTTGAACTACAACTGGAGTTTTAGATGTATTATTACCGAGTTCACCAACCGAACTCCAGACCAGAAGTTCAATTTAAATGTGTTTTCGAAGGAGTGATATTTTTGAAGAAAGCTGCCTACTGTAACAATGATGTCTTAAAAATAAATTCAAGTATTGGTATGCAATGTTCTAAAATAGTTTTCTGTAATATGATTGCTGTTTTTTCTCTAAAAAAAGCTGAATTCTCGAATTAAGTAAGGTTTTTATGTTAAGTTTAAACAAAAGCATTGAACAAAATTACCAGTAGGAGAACTTTTTTCAGCTACGTATCAGAGCTATTTTGAAAAACAAGAAATATGTTACAACAAAACACACATAACTGTCACAGAAAAAATGTATTTTTACAAGGATTTATATTAAATTAGAACCAGTTTTTTCCATAACTGTTACGCGTAGGACACGTGTTTTTGCTATTTTTCTTCAAATTTGTCCATTTAAAAAACATGTATCATGAAAGCTTGTTTTTAAATATTTTCATAGTTTTGAAACATATGCAGTTAAAAAATAACTTAAAAAAAGTCTAAGTTTTTTAAAACAATGTTTTCGAAAAGAAAACCTTAACTTGATCTAATATTAGTTTATCGGTAAAAATAGGTTCAGCAGAAGAAACCCAAAGGTAATAACAGGTTCATTGTGCTCAAAAACCTAAATGTCCTTCAAAAATGTCACCTAATAAGTATATCCACTCAGCTCTTCAATTAAGAAGGTTAGAAATTTATAAATATCCCAAATCATTCATCGGGGTTCGGTAACATACTAGCATCAAGAGAATTAGGTGACGCATCTCAAGTCACCACCCAAAAATATATGAGCAGATTAAACCCTTCACGTCACCCTGATGCATATCTGCAACATACACAAAAGTCCATATCTTTTTACCCAGCGGCAATTACTGAGCAGTTTCTGCCATTGTTTTTTTTTTTTTCAAAACATTTCTATTAGCACATATTTATCAACTTCTCTCTTATAGATGGAAATACTGAGGTGATTTCACTGATAGGCGAATTAACGTTGCAATTTTTGAAAAGTATTTGCATGTATCAGTAATTTTTTAAAAAGGGGAAGCGTAGATTAGTTAGATTTGTGAGGGGATGCTTTTGTTAGCTACCCCAGTTTTCGTAACGTGAATAGCAAGACGCTTTTCGAAAGCACACCATTAGGCTTCACGATAAAATTTCTACATTTCCGACGATTCGGAAGTTCCAATATTTCGAATGATAAACGGGAAAGGTTGGTTTTTCATTCTTTGCTGGTGAAGTCGCGGTGTCTTACACTACAGATGATTTGCTCTTTTGAATAGGGGCTGCGGGGTCTGATTGAAAATGACCTGCTCCGAATCCAGGAACTTCAGAGCCTCCGATCCTTTTACTCCAAAAATCATTGGCAGAGATGCGGACTTGAGGGGAAAATGATCGAGATCGACTCTTGTAATTTAATACTTTCGACTCCCGACTTCGTCTCCTGTACCCCAAGATCAGTCCGACACGAATCTGCAACCCTGAATAAAACGCAGGTCAAAATAGATGAGCTCTTACATAATCTTTGGACATCAAGAAAAGTGGCAATCATGATAAAATTGTATTTAATATTGTAATAAATATTTATAAATTCTTTGAAACCAAAATTTCCATTATAAGTGAAATATTCCGTTCTTTAAAAATTTGCTGTTATTTACTTGTAGTATTTTTCTGATAATATAGGGTTTTAAATGTATATACATGTCATGTACGGTCTCAGTTGGTATTCTTATTTAGTAATAATAATAAAAAAAATCATTGGACATTTTCTCATAATAATATGCGTAATTTTCTGGAGAGCACAAAAACTATTATGTTGGAATTTACATGCCCCCCCCCCCCACCTCACCACTAGTTCCAAAAAAGAAAAAAGAAAAAAATCAACTCTCTACTTTAGGGTTTGGAATAAATAGTATGTTGCCTTTGAAGAGTGAAACAGCCCATTGGTATAACATTCGTGAGATATTTTATATTGCGGCCTAAACGGCTGTCTTGAGCATGTCTGATAAAAAAATCTCCGCAAGATTTTTCATGAGTTGGTCAACATGAAGCCCTGAAAAATAATGTGCGGCGTAGGAGTAAAACATAGTAGTGCATAGCAGAAGATCCCTAATGACGAGTAAAGAGACTACTCGTAAAATTTTGGTGTCATGATATTTTTTAAGAATATTTCACTAAAATAGACATGGGGCAACAATGAAGAAGTCATCTTAAATCAAACGAGTGCAAGAACTTTCTTGGAAATTCTAAAAAACCACAAGATAATAATTCATACAAGAAATCTTGAGATTTTTTATAGAACATGTTCCTGAGATCAATTGAAAAGTGGCGATCAAGGCTTAAAAAATGCATCAACTTAAGGACTGCGCGGAAATCACCCAGACATTTTTAAATTTCAATTAATCACAAAGGAGTTAGATGCACTTTTCAGGCATAAAAGTGTTTTTCAATATTGTGTTTTCGTTTACATTTCCTGTCAAACTAAAGCAGCGTTTCTTACTGTATTACGTATAATATTTTGCAAGCAATAAAAAACACTCATCTCGAAAAGAATTCTAAGTAACTGCGAAAAGGTTGAGTGGTTTTAAAACGAATAACAATGAGCAATGTTTAGCTCAGTATAAAATCTTAAAAATTTTCTATCTTCGTGCTACCCATGATCAACCAACAGTGAAAGCCTTATGACAACACCCCCTTGAAGAACGCTTAGTCACGTCAACGTATCGTAGTTGAAAAAAAAAATTTTCTCTCTGCGTTGATACCCTTCAATTAGATAAATCGATTCACAAAAGGAAGGAAAACTGATGTTGGTGGAATAAATTGATGTTTCACATTGATCCCATATATATCAAGATTAAACATTCGGTCAATAAAATAATGACACCCTGATATTGTTTCGATTCTATAGACACATGTTTTAACTGCTTTTTTTAAATGTTTTTTTAAGCAAGATGATTTATTCGTGTATCATGCTTTTATTCAAATGAGTAACAAATATCGCATGAGATCAGCGGAAAATGTCTAAATGTTACACTGAAAAAAAAAAAAAAAAAAAAAAAAAACTGTTGTACTGTAAAAACTGTTATTTTTACAGTATAATACTGGGCAGCTGAGATTCCAAAGAAAAACTAAAATTTACATTTCTAAACTGTAAAATTTGCTGTAATATACTGTCTTATAACAGAATTTTTCTGTGAAATTTACAGCGATAAACTGTAAAATTAGTAGTAATATACTGTTTTTCAATGGAGCTGCATTGTAAAATTTACAGAATCGAACTGTAAAACTAGCTGTAATATACTGTTTTATGAAGGACTTTGCCTGTAAACTGAACAGCGATAATATGTAAAATTAGCAGTAATATACTGTTTTTTAACAAAATTGCTCTGTAAAATTAACAGTATCAAACTGTAAAGGTAGCAGTATTATGCTGTGAAATCAGCTGTACTGCGCCATAACAGTGGCAGTAGTATAAGGTTTTATAAATGACTACAGTAAAATTAACAGCAGTAAACTATAAATTAAACGGTTATCAATTTTTATGCAAAAGATTCCCCCCTATCGTTGTGTTTTTTCACAGCCGAAATCACTGCTTTTACAGCTGAAGAACAATATAGAAAAGTAAAGCAATTGATTCTGTATGTAGAAATCGGCCTACATACAAAATCTGTTCCTTTTCTAAAGGTTTTCACCGACAAAAATAATATTTTAGGCTATGAAAAGCGACAAGGAAAGAACCATAAAAACCTTTTACGTAAAAATAACTAACTACTGCTAAACATGTTTTATTGATATTAATTTCATTGTACACAAAATAAATTAATGCCCTCTCTATGTTTCATAAACACCTGTTAAAGGAGAAAAAATGGCGCTTTTTCATTTCCACAAAAAACTTTTAGCTCAAATGCAAACTTAAAAATTTACAAACAGAAGTAAATTGCAAAATATGGTCTGAAGCTTTATTTTAAGAGAGTTATAGCCTTTTCATCATCAACAGAAGTAAATTGCAAAATATGGTCTGAAGCTTTATTTTAAGAAAGTTATAGCCTTTTCATAAATCAAAAGTTATAGCCTTTTCATAAATCAAAACTTTTTTAATCCATGAAGGTAGTAAAAACGAGAAGGTTATATATAACTGAAAATGCTACATCGTATCTTCACTAAAAGTATTTTTTTTTTCACTTTCATCATTATTGTGTTGCTAAAATGTGCAGCATAACGTGGAAAATGTTGTGCAAAATGCAATCCTTTATACTTTTAGGACACATGCAATACACATGCAATTCTTTCCATTTTTTTTCCTTTTTTGGTAGAACAGTTTTTCATGGTTTTCTTATTTCTTTGATGTTATAAGTTGCACTTGGACCTGCCTTATTTGAGAAATACTACTGACAAGCTAGCTTTGTATGTCCCATCATATGTGCAGGATTCAGCATTTAGACTGCACAAGAATGGTTTATATTGTAAACTGAATATTATTGTAGATTATATAATACTTTATATAATCTTTTAACCTTTTAAAGTTTACATAGATGAAAACAATTGAAGAGCTACTGAACAGAAATAAATTTTTCACTCAGTATGGTAAAATCTGTCAGGTTTATGAGTATTAGTAAGGGGGGGGGAGTTGAAAAAATTGGTTTTACTGCTCCAAAAGTTATATAACTTTATATTCTGTTATATACCGTTTTCATGAGAAAAAACAAAACATTCACACCATTAAAAATTGCCGAATTATTTTATTTCGTATACATTACCTATATAAATGTAGATTAGTAATTTTTAAAGTGAAATTGCAGAAATTCATTTAAAATCGAATGCTAGTTTTTTCAAGGTCAACATTTTTACATCACGAACTTGATTCTTCTCTGTGACATCTTTGATGACTTGGGTGCCATCATTAGGGCTCATATTATGAAAGAGTCTGTCAAAATAAAAATTGTTAGATTCTCATAAAACTTGTGGACACCAAAAAACATGCATTTGAAAATCAAATTACATAAGTATAAAAATACGCCTTAAAATGATTAAAATTATGACTCTGAATGATCTGAAATTAAGGTTGCCTTGGGAGTTCTTATTTTGAAACCGCTTAACATATACCTAAATTTAAATGAACCGTTTATTTCAGGAACCAGTTAAGCGCTAAACAACAGTTTAAGGTAAGGTTGTGTGGCAGCAAACTGCAAACTAAGCATTTGTACGGTGTTTCTTAATGTCTAATTAAAGAAGACCTAATCTGGATACTTTACATAAGAACTCAAAAAAGAAAAAAACATAATATCGTACATTTTATCTTCCATGCAAAGGAATGCGCTTACACTGGTTTCTGAAGTACAATTATAAAAAAAAAAACCCTTGTAATTTTCAGTATTTTTGAAGGATTTTGTAATACAGTAAAACCTGTCTACAACGATACTGTTGGGACCTTGGGATCTAAAAAAATATCGTAATAGACAGGTTATCGTTATAGACAGTTTGATTATTCATGCTGACATTTTGCTGGGACCAAAAAAAAAAAAAGTAACAGACAGGTTATCGTTATAGACAGTATCGTTATACACAGGTTTCACCGTACATACTAGACTGATCGGATAACTGAAGTGATCGGGAGAATAACTCCTTCTATAAGTCAAGAATTCCAAAAAAAAAAAAAAAAAAAAAGCAGCGGAAAGTTTTCCAAAATGGGAAAGCTAACATCTTAGCCTAAAGAAAAAATAGAAATATTTTAAAGATAATAAACTTGAAACTAGTTTCTTCTTAGAATAGGCTTTAGATTACTGATTGCAATATGTTTACTTCAAAACAATAATTAGGATGAGGTAGAGAAATATTTTTTTTAGAAAATGGAGTAAGGTCGACGTTTCTGACAACCAATCGGAAAAAAATGGGATATTCATTAAAAAAAAAAAAAAAAAAAAAAAAAAAAAAAGATGCATCTTTTAGTCCCCCTTCCCTCCCCTGCCCCTGAGTTGCTATAGTAGCACTGAAGGCCGTAAATGTGTTCTTTTGTTTTTCGTAACCCATATTTGTGTCCAACACGTATTAAACAGCTCGAGCTATGTTCAGCTGATAATAGCTTCATCTTTTTTTCTTTGACAGCTCCCCATTATTAGCAATCTGAATATAAAACAAAATGTGACGTAAGATGATTATTTAAAATTCTGTCTGTACTTAATATGAAATAGTTTACATATAATTGAAAAAAAAATTTTTTCATATATTTTATTCCACAATTGTGTTATTATTATTGTTAAAAGTTAATTTGTTGGAGCTTTTTTCTTAAGTACTAATGAACTACATAGGAGTCATTTGCGTTGAAATAAAATAATACCTCAAAAACTTTTCTTATATTTGTCTTAATATTGAAGCATAATTTAAGATATTTCATTTATATTCTATGTCGTTCAAAATGGAGACTCCCGTCCCCCCAGTTCAGAACAACTATCGATGTCCCCATTTATGCCGCCAGCTATTTTTTTTTTTTTTGAATGGCGGTTCTTTTTAGAGGATATAGACAATTTATCTTTAAGTGTTTCAGAATTTACCTAACATGTGGAAAACAATTCTATATTTCCAAAATCAAGATGATTTAGTTAAAGTAAATTCAGTAAAAAATGAAAATTGGACAGAAAAGTTTGAAGTTTTTAACAAAAGAATAAATCGTCAAACATGTTCACAAAGAGATTAAATCTATTTGTGTGAGTTCTTATGATTTAGAAACTGTTAGTTCACAGTTATACTCATCTCGAAAATGCCAGCCAGAGCACATAGTAGCTGCTTCGGCTCAAAATTGTTGAGGCAAACCTGATTCATTTAAAAGTGTCCTAATTGCGTTCTTTAATGCTGAGTAATAGTGTTCTGTGACGCTACTTTGTTAACTGCAGAATTTGGTTTTTTCGATTCTTATGCCTTGGTCGTTTAGGTAAATTTCCGTTAACGGATCGGATTGTTTTTATTTTCTTTCCCGCAAATCTCTCTGTTATAGAAGAATAAATAAACCGAAGACTTTCTTGAAAAATCGTCTATTAATGTGAAAATACACCCCCCCCCTCCTCAAAGGACTCAACTGCTAAGGAACCCATCGCATTTAAATGCAAAAGATCTTACCCGGCTTTGGCTTCAATCTCCGTTGCAGGTTTAAACGAAATTTTCCAATTTTTCGCTATTTTACGCGGATAACAATGCGACATATTTTTACTTTTTATATGCAGTGAAATACAGTGAAGTACAGTATCACACTTTTCAGTATTTATGATATAGTTTTTGTTTTCATCATAAACATGTTGATGCCAAACTTCAAGAGTCAAAGGGCTCGATGAGCTGCAGGTTGGGAGGAACGAGGGTTGGGAAATACACACCGACGCCCATTAAATTAACTAATCCTCTTTTTGTGCTAATAGTTTAAAAGTTAAAATGTAAGGAAATTGACGAGTTCAAGATTATAAGAGTTTCAAATGATTAAAGTTCTAATGTAGTTCTCGAGCATCTTCTTTTCTAAATGAGCATGTCCTTCAAAGTATAAAATATGACAAAAAAATGCATAATAATGAAAAGATTCTACTTTAAATTAAAAACCTGTAATTTTGGCGAGAACGCAACACTGCCAGATCATAAATGAAAAGCTGAAAATTTGAAAATATAGCCAGGCACGGTCCGAACTTAAATATTTTGGGAAGGCGTATAATCTCAATTTGTCGAATGAAACTTACATATTTACCGATTAATAAAATACTAGTGCATGCTCACTTTAAGCACGCACAATTAAGTACAATATCTAATGAAATTTGAACATTCCAGCATTCAAAAATTGCAACATTACAATTATGTCACAAAATTTGCCGAATCGCCAGACAAAATTTACCCAATATGGCAATTTTTGGGAGGTCATAGAGACTTTCCGTGACCTCCCATCGAGCGTTTTTGAATGTAGCTTCTAAAATTATTTTTATGTTCACAAGTTTCAATGGTATTAGTGCTTTTTTCCTGAAAGAAAACTTTAATTTCCTGCTGACGCAAATATAAAACTTTTAGAAGACAGGAGTTTCGTGTTTGTATCTTAAGATGCTTTTTTACTTCCTTTTACAAAAAAGGAAGTATTGTATTCGCGAAAAAATTTTCACTCAAAAATCGCCCTTAATTTCCATTTTGCTCACCCCCAAATGAATGTTGAGTTTTTTTTTCGATTCGACCACATGCGGAAAAGTGCCTAAGAATGTATAGACACGCGAAATATCCATTTTGACCATCACCGAGGTAATTACAACGACTTTTCTCGTGACGTCTGTATGTATGTGCGTATGTGTGTATGTGCGTATGTGCGTATGTGCGTATGTATCTCGCATAACTCAAAAATGGTATGTCCTAGAAAGTTGAAATTTGGTACATAGACTCGTAGTGGGGTCTAGTTGTGCAGCTCCTATTTTGGTTGCATTCGGGTGTTTCTAAAGGGGTCTTTTGCACCTTTTTGGGGGGAAATCATTGTTAATTTCGATGCAAACTCAAGTGGTGTTATAATTTGGCGGTCACTTGGCGATATATCGCCAGTCTTTTGGTTGCCAAGTTTTGTCGGCAACTTGGCGAAAAATTTGGCGATTTTTTTTTATTTTTAAATCTGCTTTCAATGTGGCCATTGCTAGTGATATTTAAAGAGTTAGAGAGAGAATCCCATTAAAATTGCAATAATAGGGAAATAGCATTAAATTGGTGTAAAAGGAAGTCATGTGATGCACACATCAGCTCGTTTTATCGGGTTTTTTGGAGTGCTTCACTAATGATTTTTTTAATTATTATTATTATTGTTTTTATCGATAAGTATGAAAGCTGACTCCAGAGTTCAGATAATTTTGAGTCGTTCAGACATCAGAATATTATATTTCCAGAGTGGCAAATTCTCCAGCAAAATATATCAGTAACCATGATATTGTTTGCATGTCTCTCGGTCACGTTATGTTATTTATTTACATTTTATTCATCGAGTTATGTACAGTATATAAAAGTTACTGAATCTATAACGTAAAGTTTATCATTAAAATGATCAAATGTAAATTGTTAAAGAATTTAAAACTTAACATAAGAAAGAAAAAAAAACAGAAGAAAGAAGTCTATTGCGATACGCTTAAAATTTACTAGAAAACATAAGGATTTAAATGTTAAGTACTGATATCCTATGTAACACAAAATATAATTTTAAACGAAGGCTAATGTCATAATAATTATAAATACGATCAAGAAAGGAATTTATTTCTTTTTAAATCTAATTTGTGTTTCAGAAAGTGTTTAAAATTATCATACGCACAATAAGATGTTCAGAATCACAACGACTACTCGGATTTTTGCTATAAAGCAATCACTACAACTTAGCAACTAAAATAAATTGCAAATTCAACATCAACGAAGATTGGAATACGAATTATGATTTCAAAATAAACATTGGCTTTTTACATACATTCTTGATGCTAAAGAAAACTACATTTTGAGGAAAAGGGAATGAATAATATAACTAGCACTTACCTTTAACTTGAATTACGGATGAGCAGTCCTGCCTCAGCACATCCGAAATATCAACAAACATGGCTGTCGATACCTTGAATTCATTAGTTTCTCTTTGAAACTTCCCGTATGAAAAGAAACACGTTTTGCGCATCCTTTTGTGCAATCTAAAACAATTTTACAGTTTTTCTATTATTTAGCAGAGCATTATTAAACTGTAGGAGATAACAGTATATTACTATAAAAACAACTATTTTTTGCATTGTAAGAAAACGAAGACATTTCATTTTTTTAAAAATGCTGTAACTGAGAATAAGTTTAAGACAAGTCGTTATAACAAAATGTTGCTATATAATGTGTCAAGGAAATATACTACCAAGTGGGTAATTAATAAAATGAACTCATTCATTATTTTAGGGAATTTTCGAATATCGCCCTAAATCAAAGAGAAATATCGTCTCATATTATAAAAGAAAAGTATATATAAATCATCTCTCTCTCTCTCTATATATATATATAATATAAATGAATGTGTTTGTCTGTATGTCATCCATGAACTCAAAAACTACCCGGCAGATTTGGCTGAAACTTTCACCGTTTGTTATTTTTGGTACTGGGAATGTTTATAGACCAGTTCGAAAAAATTCCGATCGATAGTTCCTTTTTTATTCCAATTTAAGTCACAATTCATTGGATAAATACGAATAAAATTATCGGCTGCAGAAATTATTTCGCGGGAAAGATCTCATTGATAAGAAGTTAGCTGTTGCCATTTTTCTTGAGTTTGAACAAATAAATTCTTTCTTTATTGTTTTATGGCTTTTCATGCAACGGGGGGATTTAAAACTTTTTCTATTTGATATTTTTAGCGATTGATTGATCTTGCA
Organism: Uloborus diversus; assembly: GCF_026930045.1. NCBI lineage: Eukaryota > Metazoa > Arthropoda > Arachnida > Araneae > Uloboridae > Uloborus > Uloborus diversus. The sequence continues at coordinate 116,343,806 of NC_072733.1, forward strand.
AACTGCGTGAGTACAAAATTTGAGTATAGTCACCACTTTATACCTGGACCGATTATTATGAAAGTTGCTATATATATGTATTTTTCCACGGAGAAGGTGCATAATATGCTCATTGAAGCCACTTGCCACCAGGTGGCACTGCAGAGTAGCAACTTCTGCACCGTTCAACCGATTGTCATGAAAATCAGTATGATGATGTATTTTTTTGTTGGCGTAGCAACGCGCGTCGGGTACAGCTAGTTATCAATAAAAATTAGCAAAGAAAGCAACTTTGAAACTCTATGATTGAAAAACTTTGTTAAAATTTTTTTTAAGGTCCACCTTAAGTTTAAATGGTGTTATCCCTGAGTTGCATTCCCCCTCTCTCTCTCTGTCTCTCTCTCTCTCTCTATATATATATATATATGGAAATTAAAGATGAACAAAATTTTAAAAGTGTTTAAACTATTTGTCATGCCCAGGCGTAGTCTCAGAAATGCGTGCTTTTGCGTTATGCATTGACAACACCTGTGGAAAAGAAAATACAAACCTTTATTATCTTTCTCATGAAGAGTTTTTGACTTAGATTGCTTCTTAGTTCGTCGTTTAGATTTTAGTTGCTCTTTACTTTTCAATGCAGGGTACATTCTTGACTGTAGAAATTTTTTCTGACTGATGTGTTTTTGAGAAGAATCTGAACCAAGTGAAGGAAACATGAAGCTCAGAAATTTGCATTTAATTCCTTGAAATTCATCGTGAAGATGTCCCTTGTTTCTTGTCGCTAAATAAGCGTATTCTACGAGAAGGGCTCCTAAAGCACCAGACAATCCAAACATCAAAATATAGAAAGATCCGACCATTTGGGATAGATTGATCTTTCTTGTGTCTCCAGCTTGAGGTTTCGAAGACACAGTGCAATCATTATCTGGTGGTAGAGAGTCGTGTTTCCACTTTATGAAAAGTCCAGTTTCAAAAAGCTTTTCAAGCCTGTTAAAAAAACAATAATTTCAGCAAGGTGCTTAAAAGTAATGTCTTTAAAAACATTTAAATTTGTTTCAACCCTTTGAGACACGGTGGTTTTGTTAGAGACCATTAAATTTTTGTTTCAACCTGTTGTTGAAACCACTGTGTCAATTGGCTGAAGAAGGAAAAATTGGTGGTTTCAAACGAAGCCACCGTGCCTCAAAAGGTTAAGAGGACCTAAGTAGTGATACGAAATCATTTTGTGTGGAGGGATTTAGTTATGTTGCATGAAGGCGGCAGAACACAGTTAGCATGTTTTAGATAGAATTAGATTTTTCTGTAATGTATTAGCGAAACAAAAGAAACTCTCATTCCACGAGTGTAAGTGAATCGGCATCCTAGTGAGAATAGAAAATAGTTCACATTCTGTATATCAAGCCCCTGTCAATGTGGAGATCTGACTATCAAGCTGAATACTTCTATTTTTTGCATGATTTTAATTAATGGGTTTTCCATACACTGCTTTATACGGAAAATAAATGCTTAATCTTACAAAAAATAGGAAAATAATTTTTTCTGCATAAAATTTGTTAAACAAAATTTTTGATGATTTTTTCTTTAAAATGTTTCAATATTTTTGCTATACTGCTGCGAGTGAGATGGACCATATGAATGACAGAGATGTCAACTACAACCATGAAAGTCATTATACATACTAAAATTACATCAAATGTATTTTTCTTTCACTTTATTTAACGGAACTTGCTCAGAATGAAGTTATCTTTTTTCCTTATTGGGAGCTTTGCATTTCAAGCAAGGAATGATCCCTTCTTTTTTTGCCTCTTTATTGAAAGTAGGAATTATTTTCCGTTTTTGTGCTAGTTAGTATGGCATAAGCCTTCCAGCGCTTCTATTTTTACCAAAACTCCGGTTCTGTAGTTCATTTACAACAGGAACACTTTTCTTTTCGTTTTCGCTGCCCAATAAAGAAGGATGAAAAGAATCATTGATAAAGTTATGCGCTTAGTTTCTTCTCATTAAAGTAGTTTTAGGAATTCTAAAGGTCTTTGCTGCTTGATCACCCATATTTTTTATTTCAATGGATTTTGAAGATTTTTTTAAAATCCAACTCACGTCAATCCTCACGTGAAAACCACTTTTTTCTATTGCATGACAATCGGTGTTTTCTGGGAAAAAAAAAGAAAAAAAAAAGAAACCCTTAATATTTATAGTTCAGCCCTTCAACTGCTAAATTTGAAATTCAATTTTGTATGGATATGGACCATCTCTCCCAATTAATCCCTCCCCAACTCTACTCTGCAGATATTTCATCGATATTTTAGGTTATTTATTTGCTAAAATGTTCCCTGCGTGCCAGTAAAATTAAACTAATCAAATACAAACCAATAAATATAAAAGAAAACCTTGAAACGCTTAACTGAAATAAAAAAATGATTTACCCTATACAATAATGGTTTTTAGATGAAACTAAAATGCTTTATGAGATGAAAAAAGTTTTGAGCAACACAAATAACTTTAAATGTCTGACTCAGGCAGTTGCGTCATCTATGGGAACCAATGTATGAGACATTCGACTGGTTCATCTCACCCGGTGATCCATCCTTCTCGTTTTGAGGGACAACTAGTGGTTTTTAAACTAAAGTCCTAGGACGCATCAGTTGAAACGTATGACATTAAGAACATCCCTCTCATCTATTTGACCCTTTGAAAAGTTATGACAAACACAGAAAGCTTCAGAGTGTTGCCTTTAATTTACTCAAGAAGTAGTTGCTTTTAAAATATTTTGCATGGGGTATTGCTTAAATCCAATGAATTTTGACGCAATAAATAATACGTTGATGCAATTAAGCGTATTTTTACCAACAAGTTGAGAGTGGTATTTAGTTTATTAACAACGCGTTCTCACTAATCTTAATGAAATTTCAAGCAACAACTAGAGCAGCTTCATTGAGTCTTTTTGTATTTCCTTGAGATGCCTAACTCAATGCTTTAGGAAGATGACTTGAAGCCAGTATATAGATGATATTATTTGAAGCCATTACATATGCTTCACAGTTAGTGGCGTAGCTACAGTGTTTGCCGCCCGGGGCGGTTCCTCAATTTGCCGCCCTTTGGTTGGGAAATAGCTAATACATTAAACTGTCAAAAGTATTTAAACTAAAACTAGAAATGTAATTGAAGAAAAAATACGACTTAATTATTCTCTATATTTTTCAAAACCAAAAAAAAGTTAAGGGGGATAAGGGCCCACACTTGGAGAAAATTGCTAAATTTAAGTCAAAATTTGCAATTTTAGTCAAGTTATTAGAAAGAGCGCTTTGGGTTTGCTGCCGATTTTTTTCAGAATTAGTCTCTTTTAGTGTTTCTTTGTTGACGTTAGGGGATCAGTGGGCAGCGAAAGGAAATTTTACGAAATTTTAAAATGCAGCTTAGGCTATTTAGGAGAAGTCAAGGAAATCGGGAATGGTCGGATACTCAATGCGGCATGCGTATTCTAGCGCAGTTGTAGGCATTAGGGGTGAGAGGGGTGCTGAGGTTTCTTACTGAAATGTTTTTAAAATTGAAATCAATTTTTGTGTATCTTTGGTGGTTTGGTTGAATCGGAAGGTTCGGGTTCTTTCTTTGGAAATTTTTCGGCACCGAAGTCTCGAAAACGCAATTTTAGGCTGTCTTTGGTGACGTCGTTGAGGGGTTCCCTAATGGCATAACAAATTATGTGAAGCCAGGCCGTTCTCTCCTGAAAAATTTTCGTAGTTGACGTCCGACTTTGGGCTTTGTTTTATAATGTTAGGAGGAAGAGAGGACAGAGGGAGGCTTCCCGCTCAAAATCATTTTTAAAGCTGAAGTTCATTTTAGACTTTCTGTCAGAAGGAAGGGTTAGCGAGCTCTCCTGCTCACGCAAATTTCTAAGAAAGAAAATTATGGGCTACCTTTGGGGAAGTTAGGAAAAGGGGTAAAGAGTTCTTCCCTAGGAAATTTTTCAAAATTGAAGTTTTCAAAACACAGTTTTAATTTTTGGAGGCGTTAGGTGAGATGGGAAAGGAGATTAAGATATCTCGCTCGGAAAATTTCCAAAATTAAAGTCATAAAAACGTATTTTAGGTTATATTTGATCACGTTAGGGGATCAAAGACATTTAGGGTTCAAATGCTGTTTTCACACATTGATATTGAAGTATCGAAGCTTTAAAAACGTAATTTTAGGCTAGATGTTGAGACTTTAGAAGTGAGAGTGGGAGTTTTCTCCAGGAAAATTTTCAGAATTAAAGGCCTAAATATATACTTTTTGGCTGTGTTTGCTACGTTAGAGGAAACGGCAGGGGGATGGACTCTGTCCAGAAATTTTTCAACATTGAGGTCTAAAAACGTATTTCTAAACTATCTTTGGAGATATAAGGACAAGGGTATATTAAAGGGTATATTAAGAGATATTAAAGCGCTCTACAGACTAAAAACATTTTTGAACTATTAGACTGGGGAGTGGGAGAAGTTTCTAACCGGAATCATTTGAAACTGAATTCTTTAAAACACATTTTGGACTATGTTTGTATAAGTAGAGGGTCCAAACCATACGTTAAAAAATTAAATTCGCTTACTTTCCATATCCAAAATTGTCGGATAGATTATCTACTCTCAAAATCGAGAAAACGGAAATCCCTTGTACTTCGTTTGAAGAAGAGATTTCTTGTAAAGAGTGGGAAATTAAAGCAAACTCTAAAACATATAAAGTGTGATGAGCAATAAATTGTTTAGTGTAACATTTTACACCTCCCTCTCTTTTTCTTATTCTTGTCATCATTTTTCTGAAGTAAAAAAAAAAGGTTTTGTTTTACAAGTAGGCTTTCAAGAAACTCTCCTAAAGTCCTGTTTTCTTATAACAAAAATTGGAAAAGTTCATTGGATTCGTCTTCCTGAAGTTAACCTCTACAACAGTAAAAGTAACAGATTTTTTTAAAAATACTATGCACTTTTCATAATGCACTCAAAGAGACAAAATAACTTATCTGGGTTAGAATGGAATATTTAAGTATTCCTTTAGTTTTCAATTCTTCCAATGAAATGACACCACAAACGAAGAAAAGTATGGCTCAAGTCAGGTAGAGAATTTCTTATTATAATCAAGCTCTCATTCATAAATTTGAGTGTTTAAACACGCATATTTTTCTGGGAAAGTTTGGTTTGAAATGACTTGAGCCGCACTTTTCTTCCTTTGTGGTGTCACTTTCTTGGAATTATTGAAAACTACAGGAATACTTATGCCCCAGAAAAGTTATTTTGTCCTTTTGAGTGCTTTAAGATTCTTTTTACCTGGGTCAATTTGCCGCCCCTATAAAAGTGCCGCCCGGGGCGGACCGCTACCTCCGCCCCCCCTTAGCTACGCCACTGTTCACAGTAAGCAGTGGCAGTTTGGTTGTTGCAAAAATGACATTTCTTTAGGCATATTCTTTCTAACTGGAAAAATTTCAAAGGATTATTAGAAATAAAGTAAGTGGAATAGCTATGTCATAGATTTCAAGGTTCATATGGAATCCAATTTTTCAAGATTAGATTTGTTACCGACTGTTGCTACGAGCCTCTTAAGACCGTTTTGTTGATGGAACATTTTAAACTGGAACTTTGAAGGTAGTTTTAAAAGTATGTTGCTACAAATTATCGAAGGTACGAAGATATCAACGTATAAAATAAAATAAAATGCAATAGTAGCAATGGATAAACGTTCTAGATTACGGTCCTACTTGGAATAGCAACTTCCAAACTTTTTACGCTGGTTCAAACCGTTATTTTTAAAAAAGAGATCTAGGAAAAGATCTCTTAAAAAAAATCTTTCATCTTGGAAAAGATCAGTGTTGATCAAGAGAGGGGTTGCCATTGTTTTCTGCTTTTCAGCGACATGCTGTGAAAGTTTCAGCCAATAAAGTTGGGAAGATTTTAGGCTTTCTTCAATGCCGTAGCTACTGGCCATCCCCTAAGCTTACTTTGATAAAACAGCAAGCTTAACAACTCCATTATTTTTAGAAATACCGTGACGGTCAATTATAGAAACCTTACGCTATAAACTAACCTATATCCTGTTAATTATCTTTTGTTTTAACTAAAAGCGCTCTTGTTAGCTTCAAAACTGCATTCAAAATTTTAGAAAGTATTTAACTGAGACGAAGATATGAAACTTAACACAACTTGAAATTTAAGCTGGTTCTTAGAAAACTATGTACAAGAAAATTTTCAAAGAATACTTTTTCGTAAGAATAATCTGAAGAAAAAAAAACCGATGGTCTATCATGAACAATCTAATTGTATTATCCGTCTATGACACAGAGTATATATTTCAAACCATTCAAAAGTGCTTTAGGCGCTTTAGCCTTTTGCAGACCTAGTGTGACCCTTCGATATGACATCCAGTCTTTCACGTCCCACCATTAAAGTTCGGATTTCAATGGCGCAGATAGTTTTGACGCTCAGTTTTCACCAGGTAGATGCAACTGGGTTCTCTTTAATGCAAAATTACACATGTGATTTAATTTTGCCGAGTGCATTCAAAGCGAAACGAATACCCAAGGAGTATTTTACATGCCGCCATAATTATACGACATGGGAGCTGATGATTTTCTTCGTCTTGAAAATCCACAGACTGACCCCCGCAGGTCAGAATGTTAAAGAACCAACTTCATCTATTTATATTAAAGCAGAAAGTCTAAAGTTATTAAAAATGAAATCTATGAAACCTGTTAATGGTGCTTCAACCCCAAGAAAACGTTATAGTAGTGATTTTATAGTAAATAGTTTTAATTAAGCACGTTCGTTCTCTTATGTGCATTTAAAACGTGTCAAGGTGCAGTGCATCATTTCAATAAACCATTTTTCTTTTATTTTTACAAATGAGGCAGTGTGAAACAAAGGGATGTAAGTGGACTATTGAAAGTTTCGAGTAAATCGCGTTTAAAAATCCGATCCTAGGTAAGCTTTCCTTGAAACGTTTTTCTAAATCATGCTGTACAGCAGCACCTGCTAGGGCTTAGTACTATTTTTTTCCCCAAAGCAGAGGAGAGGTTCTCGTATCATTTGTACTGGTTATCTTCAACTTTTTCATTTCGTCATTTACTTCCCTTTGCTTCTCACTGGCTCAAATGGAGAAATGGTACTAACTGCACAGCATATATTTCAAATATAAACTTTGACATAATAATTAATCAACTAACTCGGCGTTCATAGTTGATAGATACGGCCAGTTTCGAGGCACTGCTAGTGATACACTTTCAGAGTATGCTTCCTCGGATGCAAGAGTAAACTTGCATTTTCCGGTTTTATTATACGAATCTCCAATGACTTCTAAGAGTTCATATTTGGATGCAATCAACACCAATTCGCCCTTTTCTACTTCTTTTAAGAGCGAGGTCTTTCGATTCGGATCATAAACGCCCATGCCTCTGCTAATATCTAGGAATGTTTGTGATGTGGAACCCTAAAAAAAAAGATATAGTTAGTACGGAAGACAATTCATGTGTAACTGTTTAGGTTAAATTAGTTCAAAAGTAGCATATGATGTTTTAAAACTCTTTTCAGATGTACTGACCAATTAAATAACGTTTTAAATAGTAATAATATTTTTTTAAGAGCACTACGTTCTTAATGATTTAAAAATATTCGTTTTATATATTCGTTCGTTATCGCAACCGCATGAACCTGAGTTAGTTTATTTTATTTTCTCTCATAAGTATGAAGTCAGTTAAATTAGTATGTTCATTTCCAATTAATTTCATGCGTAGTAAATTTATTTTTCTCTCATTTTTGGTATTTAGTTACGCATCGAAGTCTACACTGCAAATAATCGGTACACATTTGAAACTCTTTAAGTGTTCCAAGTACCTGAATATGTGCTAAAATATATTTCGAATGTAAAAAGAAATGAAGCTGAAATGTTTCACTAATCCGTTCCGTTATAAAGAAAACGTTCCAAAAGTGCACCGAATGTGTTTTGCTGGGAATCTCGATTCAGCCGAAGTTTGGAATACACTTGAGAACACATAGCGCGCAGATTTAAGAGTGGTTGCGAAATCACTGCTTTCTTAGCTACGCCATGTTTGTAAACAATCTGGATCGGCCGCAATCATTTTCGTGATATTTTTGAATGCTCAAAAGGTACGCCAATTTCCTTTTTTATGTTATTTACAGATAATTTTTGTATTTGTATATTTACTGAGCTACTTTTGTTTTAAATAAACTAATAATTTACCATACCACTTAAGTTTTGAAATAAATGAAATCCTGTGTTTTAAAACTGTGTGGTTACGTTAAGACTAACGTGTTACGATTCTAATTTTGAAACTTGACGATTGATTTAGAGCTCCTGTCCTTATCTATCGATTTAGGATTTTTTAAGAGCATCGGAATTAGAGGTTTAAACAAGGGCTCCTGAACTACAGGTTATGACCCAAAAACATTTCTAATGAAGGTCGAAGGGCATTTCTTACGCTGTTCAATTTCAATCTTAAAAAAAAGCATCTCTTTTATCTAAGTGCTTTTTATAAGTTCTGTCATCTACTTTTTGTTTTTACAAATAGTTCAGGTGATTTTATTTTTCTGGTGAGCAATTTTTTGATACGTTAGTATTTTTGCTTGTAAACATCCCATAAGATCGATCATCTTGTGCACAACTTTCTGGTTTAACAAACCGAAAAAGAATGAATCGCTGGAGGTTCTGCGGCTTAGATTTGGTTAAACTTAAATATGATCAAAATCTACCACAATAGTATGAATGAGATTCGAACCTAGGTCCAGAGATCAAGATTCTTCTAAGTAATGATGTTTGACAAAATATATTGTCTAATGTTTCATATCAATCAATTTTATCTTGACTTTTGAGGATAAAATATTGCGTACCATTTAGAATCTTATTTATGGATAATTAATTTTATTATTTGTTGCAGTTAAAAAAATCATGAAATTTGAGTTTCATGATCGATGTTTTGCAGAAATGCCAAGCAAAAGTATTGTTTGTATGAATAATCTGAGTTCAAAACATTAGCTAAAAATCTTATTAAGTATCTTAGTCAAATTTTTGAAATCATTAAAGCAATTAGACCAACACAGGAAGCCTTATATAAATGTGTGTTTTGAGTACGTACAATACATGTATCGGGTCTCGTGTTCTTAAAAATGGGGTCATGACACAAAAATAGTTAAAACCGCTAGTTCAGAAAAAAATGCTTAATAGTTTTTTCTTTAATCTTGTTTTTTAATTTGCCGTGTGATAAAAAACATGTGAATAAAAAATGTCACCCTTCATTTCTTTGAAAAAAACCTTTAGTTCTTTGTAAACAGGTACAACCTAATAACGTAAACACAATTTTTTTTTTTTGAACCATAAAAAGTTCTATGAAAGACTTAGTAAAAATTGTTTGATAACTAAACGTGATGTCTGTTGCAGTGTAAAAACTATTTCAATTGTAATTTAGTTGTTATATGTTCTATCATATTGAGAGATAGATTAAGGGTGACCACAGACTGAGGAAACAGGAAATATCAGACCTCTTTCTGAGAAAAATGCCGAATTCAATATTAGTAACGCAAGTTAAAGCCATTTTTGCAGTTCTGGAAAGGGCGTAGGGAGATCTCCCTCGGAGATTTATCTAGTCTAAAATATGTTTAAGCTGTCTTTGATTATGTAAAGATGGTGAAAAGTATGGAGAGGGGGGAAGGATACCTCTAAGGAAAAAGTGTATGAATGCAGTTTTAAAACTGTACATTTAGGGCATTTTTAAGGAACTTTGGGTTTTATGTTCCTGGGTTCATTTCAGCTGAAAATATTTTGAAGCTAAAGTGTTAAAGACAGTTTTGTAAGGTAACTTGAGGAATAAGGGAATATATTAACCACAATATTTTGAAAATGTTTTTTTTTTAAGTATAGTTCAAAGCTATCTTTGGTGATGTTAGAGGAAGGAAACTCTGGTAGGAGGGGGGGGGGGGTTGGTCTCCGGAAAATTGTAAAAACTGATGCCTCTAAAACATTTTACCTATCTTTGATGATGTAAAGAGAAAAGGAGGAAGACAGGTATATAGGGGCTTTTTTCGGAAAAATTATTATTATAGAAAAAATAGTAGGGGAATGTGGGGTAAAGTGAAATTGCTAAGCCGGCTAGATTTTTTTTTAAATGGACAAATTGGAAATTTTTTTTAGAAAATTACACTTTACAGAGAAAGAACATTAAAAAAAAGTGGAAATTTAGCCCTTTATTTTTTTCATAAAAAGAGTGAAAAATAAAATATTTTTCTGAATGAAAAAGTTCTATTCACTCATAAAAAATGTATTTGTTCAAATGAATGATTAAAAGAAGGATAGAATTAATAATAAAAAGATAGTGAAACAATGAACGAATAGTTAAATAAGTAAAATACTTAATGCATGAAGAAAAATAAATGACCGAATAAAATAGTGAATGAATAAGAAAATGGGTGAAGGCATGAATAAATAAGTGAATTAATGAATGAAGAAATGTAAATAATTTAATAAATGGATCCGTAAGTGATATTGTAAATAACACTGCGCGGCCAAAAAAAAAAAAAAAAAAAAAAAAACCCTTCAAAATGCTTCTGACATTTTGTTGGCTGATTTTTATGTAGAATGACCCCCTGAATCCGAATATGACCTCCGTTTCCCCCTCCTATACGTACCATTTTTTTTAAAGGACCCCCAAGTTTTTTTCAATTTTCTTTAGTTTTAGAGCAATTAATTTTTTTTTTTTTTGGAGGTGAAAGGAGCTTTATATTAACTGCTAACATTGTTTTGGTGGGCAAGAGAGGTTCAAAGTTCAAGATCATGGACACTGATCGCAAAAAGGGGAACTTGGAGGGGGGAGTATAACCTCTCAAAATAAAATAAAAATCAAGAAAAACGATCTTTTTATTCTGATTTTTTAAAAAAGATGTTTGTAAAAAAATTTCGGAGCAGAATGAGAGTATAAGCTTCTATGACTCTTATGTCCAAAAAAAATTTCGCGACGTAAAAAAAAGAAAAAAAAATATCATGTGAATGTCGCACATTGCGTACGAGTTGAATCGCAGGTCTTCATTCAAAAAGGCATTCCTCTCGCTGATTTCTTTGTAAAATGACCCCTATGACCCCTTGTTTCCAAATACGACCATCTTTCTCCCTATCACGCCCCCTTTTTAGAACTTACCCCCTCCTCTCCCCCGCCATTTTTTATTTGAAGGGGGAAAAGAGCATTACAATAACCGTAAACAAAATTCTGAATAATTAGATATGTGCAAAGCTCAAAATCTTATGCATATGTAGCAAAAAGGAAAACAGGGGGGGGGGGAACTCCTCCAAACACACTTTGCAGCAAAAATTACTCTCAAATGCTTCTGAGGCTAATCCGCCTGATTCTTCTGCAAATTTAGCCCCTGAATCCAAAAATGATCTCCGTTATCCTCCTACATTTACCAATTTTTGTAAAACTCCCCCCCTTTTTATTTGGGGGGGGGGCAAGTTTTTTTTTTTTGCTATATATGAACAAGATTTAGAACTTTGCACATCTCTAGTCATTCAGAATAATGTTTGCGGTTATTGTAATGCTCATTTTCCCCTCAAAATTTAAAACAATAAATGGCTCTGAATCAGGGGAGGAGGGAGGTTCTAAGAAAGGGGCGTGATGGGATGAAAGATGGTCGTATTTGGAAACAAGGATTCATTTTATATAGAATCATCCAGAAGAATATCTATTTGAATGAAGACCTGCGATTCAACTCGTATGCAACGTGCGACATTCTTAAGACAGTTTTATTTTTTTTTTAAATTTTTTTTTACATCGCGAAATTTTTTTTGGACATAGGAGTGATAGAAGAGAGTCTTATACTCTCATTCTACACCGAAATAATTTTTACAAATATATTTTTTAAAAAAGCAGACTCTAAAACTAAGAAAAATTGAAAAAAACTTGGGGGGGCCTTTAAAAAAAAATTGGTACGTATAGGGAGAAAACGGAGGTCATATTCGGATTCAGGGGGTCATTTAACATAAGAATCAGCCGACGAAATGTCAGAAACATTTTGAAGGTTTTTTTTTTTTTTTTTTTTTTTTTTTTTTTTTTTTTTTGCGGAAAAGTGTAATTGAGTGAGTAAACAAAATAAACTATTTCACTTTGTCCCATTCACCTTGCCAATATTAGAAATACAAGTAAGCTTAAAATTAACTGAAAAAAGTAAAAAATACCGCATTAAATATTAGAAGGTCTCAATTAATATTTAAAATGTTAGTAACAATAATTTTATCATTTTATTCTTACAAAAATAATTTTTGACTTACATCAAAATATTACAAAATGAATGTCCTTTTTTGAAATTTGCCATAATTATCATTAATTTATGGTTCCAGATGTATTTTTTTCCTGACTGGAATAGAGTACATGTGCTACTGTATAGTTAAAATATTACGAGATTGTTGGAAGTAAAAGTAATTATTTCACCATTTCACTTTGCCCCACATTCCCCTACAGCCAACAAATAAATGTATAACGTATTGCTTGTGTTCTCGTAATTAAGCGTATGTTTGTAAAAAAAAAGGCTTTTTCTTATTTTTTTTTTTAGGTAATGGTTTACCCGGTTGTAGAAGAATGATAGTTTCAAGCATTGTTATGTAAATTTTTTAATGTGTATGTATAAAGTTAAATAAATTAATTTTAAATATATTGTGTTTAATGACTAGATAAGTTTGATAAACTCAGTTCAGTGTTATGTGCATAAGTTTGAAACATAAATCCCATGCATATTTTAAATTTAGCTGCATTAGTTAATGAACTTGATATTAACTGTCTGATTGAGTTAGACCTGAATGTATGGCATTTAGTTGCCATCTGGAGATTAAATGCCATACGATAGAAGCTAAAAAGAGTACTCAACCAGTCACGTCTTAAGAACCGAAACGGCCACACAATTTTTGCACCGATGAATTTTCATGCACAAATCATTTCTTTTTTGAAGCAATTAGTTTGCAATGTAATAACAATCCCAACCTTAGTATTACATGTTGCCTTTCAATCAATAATAAAAGCCATTATTAATTTCAGGATCCAAACCGCACCCCTTAAAAACAAGCACAAACCTGGAAGCTTATACAAAAGGTTTGTACTCACTTTTGGCGGGAGGGGGGAGGGGATAGAAAAAAGGCAAATGAATGGAATTTCAGTTAGATCTCATACGGTAATACCTTTTCCACAGCTCATGTTTTAATGTAGTACATTTTTTCCTCATTCAAGAAATAAATAATGTTTTGAATAAAGTGGCTACTAATGGTAAAAAAAAGGCTGCTAAACTGAAAGTGTATGCCAGCCACTGACGACTAAGTAAATTTTTATTTATTTTGTTTTTCGCGAACACTTTTCTTCCTTATGAAAAGAACTAAAACTAAAAATAATTAATTGATAATTGTCAGTGCCGGATATACGATTTTTCTGAGCTAGGGCAAATCTTGAAACTGATGCTCCTACTCATTCTCCTTCAAGTTTTATATTGAGTTTCAACGACCCCCCCCCCCCGGAAATAGAACAAATTTGTCGTCCCCCAAAAATTGTCTCTCGGGGCAAGGGTCCCACTTCCCCCCTTCGCCCCCAGATCCAGCACTCATCGTTTTAGTTTATATTCAAGGAAATAATTAGTCATTAAAGAATTCCACTGCACTTACATTTTTAAAAGAACACAACTAATGTTTAAGGTCATTGATCAGATACCAAGCAATAGATCACTGAATAGCAAAGTAGCACGAATTCAAACAATGAAGGCAAATTAATTTTGATCTTGAGAAATTAAAATTTTTGAAAATGAAATTTATGAAGCAACAAACTGAAGTTATGTGATCCTTTGTTTGTACACTTTTGATTACTTTTCACAGTATGTATTAGCTTTGAAAACTAAAATATGGAAATTAATATTTTAAATGTATGCAGTTTCTGTACTAAGTAATATTGTGCACTACTTTCCTGCAACCTTTTTATTGGTAAACATTGTTCGTGTGCAATTCTGCTGTAAGCTATTCAATTATCTTGGAAATAGCATTGTATTTTAAATTTTCAGAGTAGCTATGCTAACTAATAATTAGATTCATCCAAAGTCTAAACCATCATCAGCCTGCAGTTTCAAAATGAACACGAATTTAGTGCATATTTATAATTTTTAAAAGCTTCTTTTATATTTGTGCGGTAGGTATTCTCGGATGATATTAGTGCGAAGAAATTGTTCTAAAACGCATTCTAGAAACTGTACCTGTATGTGTGCTGCAAAATGTTCAGTGAAGTGTTCAAAAACGTGTCTTTAACGCGATCCTATAAGTGATTAAAAAGTACGTTAAAAGGAATGCTGAACTAAATATATGTTCCGAACTGTGTTTCTAGAAGTGTTTTGGAAACTGACCCAAGAAAGTGTTCTAAAAAAGGGGACAAGTGTACGTGTTCAAAAAATGTTTTAAAAAGTGATCTTACAACGGTTCTAATAAATGTTCTGAAATAAGTGTTCTAAAAAAGGAGACAAGTGTCCGTGTGAAAAAAAGTGTTGAAAATTGTTTGATTATTTGCAGTGTATGTTTAAAGATAAAGATGCATTAAATTGCTCGTACGATTGAATGTTTTTATTTGTAGAATACATATATCATGTATTGAAAATTGCTCAGTTTATGAAACTGCTTTTGAAATTGACTTGAGTGCCTATCTCCTAATGATAGCCACCCGAGTTAAATAACTAAGGCAGGGAAGGGAGGGGGGTGATTTCACTTTGAGCTTTTACGAAATGACTGAATAGCTAGTCCAGCTTTACCACGCAGAGTAAAACATTATTTAAGCCAAAATTAAATTGTATACACAGACACACATAGCGCATAAAATAATATTAAAGTAATACAAGGTGTTTGTAAAGTCTTGTGCTAAAAAAGAAAAACTCATTAAAAAAAATTGAATAGCACTTCATGCATAATTCTTTTTTTTTTGTTTTTTTTTAAAATTCTGATCCAATAAAATATTTATCGCAGCAATTACACACTTTTACGCATTCATATTTGAAGTTCTAAGAAGATCTGAACGATATCCAATTCCATACAGATAGAATTTATCCTTTGGGGAAGGGGGGGATAACAGTCACTACATGCGTATAAACTGCTGTTTTAGGAATGAAAATATCTATTAAAAGCAAGGGTTCTAGCTAGTTGAACCTAGAACCCCTCTCGTCCCTCTTTTAACGCCGGATATTAGTTAATATATCTGCTATCACCGATGGTCTCGTATTCTTTAATGCTATTACTTTCTTTGATGTGTTAATATTGTAGACATGTATGCAAATAATATTTCGTTAATAAAGCCCTTCAGGAAAAGGAACATACTCGGCTTTTTTTCATACATGGACGACATTTTCGCTCTCCCGTGTTAGTGCCACCTACATCACTTTGGCTAGTACCGTCCCCGAGAGAAAAGATTTGAAATAAGGATTTAAAAGAAATAATAATAAAAGGAGAAGAATCGAAAATGATGTTTTTCTCAAAATAAAATTTCTTTTTCAGGACTTAACGAACACTACTCGTTTTCTTAAAGCAAGTTAAAGGTAATGAGGCCATGATTGTTAGATTTTTAGAAAAAAATCATTTACTATGCTTTTGATCGGCATTATGTTTGTATATTTGTATGAACCCAAATATCCCTCTGGAAAGTATATCTTTTGCTGTGCCAAATTTAGGCATAGCTAGTGCAGAAACAAAAGGAAAGTTTTTGCTTTTCAAATAGCGATGTAGAATTGTCTCGTCTGTTTAACGAATGGGAACCATACACACAAGGACATGCTTGTCTGTCTTTTACTGCGAAAAAAAAATAATCTGTAGAAATTACTGAAGGTTAAGCAAATGTCATCCTCCTGGATCAACGTCTTAGTTTTCAAATCATTCACCAACAATTTATAACTCTAAGAACACATCATTTCAGCAATTTATTGAAAGACATTGTGCAGTATAATATGCCTATGCAAATAACTCAGTAATATTTTGACTTAATGTAATAACGGAATTTAAAAGAATGAAAGCACATCTATCAAATTATAAGCTTCTTACATAAGAGTTTATTGCAGAAAAATGTCAATGACTTTTTCCCCCTTTTTAGTAGCAGTTTTTGTTTTTTCAAAAATCTGATACATTTTTGAAAAAAATAGTGCAGCACAAGATCATTGAACTTAGGTATAATGACAAGATTTAAATTGATATTACCTGAAACTGCGTATAAAATGATGATTCACGTGATTTCTAAATGTCGTTACTGTTAAAGAAAAGTATAGAGCTCTTTTTCTTCATAATACTTACTTTAAGTTGCTCAATAAGAGCTTCTCCGTCAAATACACCCCATTTAAGTTTTCCTTTATTTGCAAGCAAATCTTCAAAGTTGTTTATTGGATTTCTAATCTTAGGGAAAGTAAGAACAGCTACTAAATTTCCACTGTATGTTGCTACTGTAACGATTACAAATAACCACCAGAATGCAACTAATATTCGACCAGATATTGCATCGGGTAGATGCACACCACCTGCAAGATACATTAACTTGAATACTCGTTAGACATGATAAATATTAAATAATATGTAAACCTCTTAGATTATTTGAAAGCTATTAGTATGATATCCTTTTTTAGTAGTTCGAAAAACTTTAAGCTTAATTAAATCACATATTGGATTAGTTTATCTGATTTTTAGGTTTTATACCTAACAGTGAACTACTACGCATTTTTAGCAATCTGTGCATTTAGGCATCTCAGCCGTTGTATTAATGCAGTTGTTGTAGTTTGCATATTATTGTATTCTTCATTCATATTGTCTATTTTCTTCAATGACTACACGTATAGATTTAGATCCTTATTAATTGCACGAGAAAAGGGTTGTGACAGCTATAAGTTGTCATAGCATCGCAGATACATTCTTTCGTACCGATCATAGTCAGTGGCAAGATTGTTGCAATAGTTCTCTAACATATTTGAAATTTTCTTTAAATTTAATAAAATATTACAATGTGTGCTGCTTTAATTTGAAGTATGTAGGACAAAAGAACTGTGTAAGTTAAATTGCTGTTTTTCCCCCATACTTTCGTCGGTTGCCTCTGAACGCGAAGTCTTATCTAATCAAATTTTCGAAATTACAATTTGATTTCAGTATTAGTAACAAAATGCTTCACAATATGCAGATTTTTGACAATATTTGTTTTCTGAAAAATAAATATACAGCGCCCAAGCATTTTACAAATCCACACAAATAAGTTGTTATTAATTTTTGCTTTAGTTAAGTACACAAAGAACATATTACCTTGTTGCACTATTGCGCCAAAACCATACCATGCACAATTGGTTAGTCTGAACAAACCTTTGTCATTTACCATATCGTAGTGCTCGTAATACGAGCTTGCACGATGTACTAAATACAAAATGGGTCCAATAAGTGCAACAGTTATGAATACACAGATCCATGTCTGTAACAATAAACAAAAAATAATTACAAAATTGAAGAATAAGTATATAAATTGAAATTCAGAAATCGTTCGTAATTTGAAAACAAGTCTTTTGGTACGTTTTTTAAAAATAGTCAATCCTTGATATCAATTATTTAGGTTTTTTCAAAATAAATAAATAATAAAATTAATAAATATTTTACAATTTTTTGCTTTTATTTACTTTTGCTTTGAAAAATTATTCACTTATGAAAATGAGAATTATAGAATGCAAATAAATTTTATTGAATGTTATTAGAGGATTCGGCATTAGAAGTAATTTAAACAGTCAGGGTAATATAAATGAAAAATTATCATATAAGCTTTGTGCTACAATATGATTAAGGTGAAAAAACAACGTAAATAAAGCACAAATATTCGAGAAAATTTTTTCTCGAATATTTGTGCTTTATTTATGTTGTTTTTTCACCTTAATCATAGTCAGATTAATAGCAATAAAATTACTTTGCAAAACACTCTCCCCCAATTACATACGTCAAAGATTTTTCTACCGAGTACTAAGTTAGAGATAAGTTCCATTCCGGTGTTTTTCACCTTAAAGTGCTTTTTCCCGGGAAAATCGAGTCTTCACTTCGTATTTTTTTTACCCGAGTTATATTTTTTAACTCTGAATAAGAGAGCAAGAGATCACTTCTACCTATAACTACTTTATTCCTGTGCTTCATTTCTGTAGAAACACTGCTTTTTTTGTCATCTGAGTCCGGCTATTAATTCTAAGTTGAATTTTAGAAAACAGCTTGGATCAACACTACTTTGTGCTTCTAATATAGCAAAAGATTTTACAAAGTAAGGAATATAGAATTATTGATTTTTTTAAATTCCGCTTCTCACTAAAAGTTTAGGGAAATTGTAATGTTTAAATCCATTACAATAAAGCTATTTAAAATGAAATGTTCTTTAAGTTTAAATTAATTTTTTGGTTAATTTGTAGTAATAGTTTGCATTTTTTGAAGGGCTTTGAGCAAATTCCACTTTTCTTGAAATGTAGGAAACATATTGTCCCTTGGGCTAAACATTTCGACAGTGCACAGTTTTGTGCTACCGAAAATTAACAAAAAAGTGAGAAGAGAAGCGTGAATTCATAAACCGAAGTCGTTCTGCGAAAAATGTTTTTTTAAATCCCTAATTTTATGTATACTGTCAGGGTTGAGAATAGAAAATAATTACATATGCCATCGAGTTTTCCATCACTACAAGGAGACTTAAGTATTTCTTTCAGTAAACCCTTCAATTTTCTCTAAGAGCTATACTGTCGTGGGTAGGTAAAGGACAGTAACTGCAAATGTTTCATTCTTTTTTTTTTTTTGCTTTTTTCTCATCCCTTTTACGTTGGTTTTATTGTACAAGCTTGCCTGTTTGTTTTCCTCTGAAAAATTGGCCCAAAACACACGCCTAACTGCAACATTTCCCTATTGTTAGTATTGAATCCAAAACGCGCTTCTTCAATTATCTCAAAAACTCATTTCTTCAGATAATGCCGTTTACTTGCCCACGGTGGTATAGTTTAATTGTGCATTTTTAAAGAAATAAGTAAAATGCATAGTGTAGCCTTTCAAGATTTATTTACTCGTTTTTAAAACGTGTTATAATGAGCTTTTAAGTTGCATAGAAGGCTATCAGCGTTTCAGTTAAAAAGTATAGTTCCTTTCATTAAAAAAAAAAAAAAAAAAACTGCGAAACGGTGGTGAAACAAAATACCCTTGAAAAACAAATGAAGGGGTTAAAAAAAAAATAAAAAATAAAACGCGATACTTACATAGGATGTAAATGGTGCAAGGAAAAGATATTTATGCTCTTGCTCAGGCCTTTTCATTAGAAGTGCGTATGATAATTCATCGACAGCTTTTGTGAAATTGACAGCTTTTATTCTTTCAGGGGTCATGAAAAAGCATTGAGCTGCAAACTCGACTTCCTGAGAAACATTGAAGACAAATATCATTAAGGGATGACAATGAAATTAAATCTTTTATTCCTTGAGTTATACTATTATTTTTATTAGTCATTAATTTTTTGATAATTTCTTTTAAAAAGTATATTAAAGATCGTCCACAAATTATGTCGCGCTTTGAGAGGGAAGTTTATGACAATGGGAAAGAACAGCGTAGCAAGAGGTATGGCATTACTCATTTTGGTAAAAATAAAAGTATTTTTATAGCAATATGTTTGTGTACTAAAGCGATACATGTGGCGAGGGGTGTGGCTAAGGTGATGCGTAATAATTTGTAACAAGAGGATGAGGGCTCAAATACATTGAAAATAAGTGTGGCGTCATAAATGGATTACCCCTTATTTAAGTCTTAGCTGATAGTACAAAATAAAGAAAATAAGCTTTCTAGCTTGACAATAAAGGGTGGTCGTAATTGAACATTCCTACTTTAAAGTTGTCTAGAGACGAAACTATTGAACAGAAATTATCGAACTATTGTGTAGGACAAGAAGACGATTCGCTTAAACTAATAAATTAAGAAGTAAAAAAAAAAATCGCAACCAGAAAGCTTTTTTAATGAAATTCATATTCATGACTGTTTAATTATTTAAATTTCACCATCGTTTTCATAATCTTGACCAGATGGGGCTCCTTCACACATAAAGGACGTCCTCAAAAATCAGTTCAAAGAAAAAGCTTCTTTTCATACTCCGCTCTAGCGACCTGCGGCCTTCCTAGTCCCCAGACATTAAGCTATGTTACCTTTATCTTTGGAGGTATTTGAAACACCTGTAAATCGTGATAATCCTAGAACTGTACCTGATTTTAAAGACAAAATTGCACGACTTGATCAAAGCGTTTGCCAGAGCGTACTACGGTCAACTGTAGAACATTTTACCTCAGAATTCCAGAAGGTAGTCAACAATGATGATCATTTGTTGCAAGGACTTCTTTAAATGTACAGTAAGTTTGTAACTCATTGAAAAATGCTCTCTGGCAGCGAAAGTTTTTTCTTTTTTACTTGCTCAGACAAATTCCCATCTCTTCATAATGTTCTAAGAGCAATTTCGTTAAATTCTGAGCAATACCTTAGTCGCAAGACAAATTTAAAGTAAGGTTGCTTATTTTTGTACATGAAATACAGAGCGAACTGTAATTTAGTATGTAATTAAGACTTCAGATTATATACTGCATGACTTTATAAATGTAGCTCCAAGAAGGGGTGGCCGGAAAATAATGAAACTCTGCAATCAGAGAGGGATACAGCTACGAAGAATAAGGGATCTTTATTTTAAAATGATATTCATAATGCGAGCGAGAATAGTTTCGGCTCACTAGATAGTAGGCCTTTGCGGACGGCAATGGAGGAAGCAAAACGTATAGAGTTGATGAGAGCACATCTTTTGAAAGCGGCAGTGGCAGGGTTTACAAAAGTCGTTCAATTACATTCCAAATGTGTTCGAGTGGTGAGTTCAGGGGAGAGCGGTGGCCTGGAAAGCATCTGTACACCTTGCAATACAAGTTGACTAATGGGAGCAGTGTGCATTCGGGCGTTATCGTGTTAGCAAAGAGTATTGGGCTGTAAAGGTAGAGATGTGTCAAAGGCTACATCATATCATCCACGTGTCATTCTGCAGACGTAGTGCCTTTAATACGAGCTAGAGGTGATTTCTAATCGTACGCATTTGCGCAACAAACAATGATGCCTCATTGTCGTGAGGTGGGGTGTTTCACAATTGCTGCCAGATATGACCTGTATCTACAACGACGCCACACTCGTGCGCGGTGGAGAAACAGAAGCTGGAGAACACGACCCACCACCATTCTGTACACGTCTCTGTAGTCCGACACGCTGGTGTCCATGTCAAGTGGTCGATGGCAGTCTCTTAATTGACGCCATGAGTGCAGGCCACTAGCATTCAATCGACAGGAAATGATTTTGGTAGATATGGGAACATCCAACGTGTCTTGAATATGCTGCAGAATGCTGGTAGAAGTGACTTGCGGGACCTCCAACACTCGTCGGCGGATGCGTCATTTCACGTGTTCTGCTGTTACTCTGGTTGCACCATGGCCCCTTAAAAGTGCCACATTTTTTTGTTCCAACCATCTTCGTGAAAGCTGTGGGTGGACTTATCTGCAGCCCTAGTAGGGAAACTTCCACTATCTTAGGGCTAAATGCCGCTTTCTTCCTATGTAAGCTATAACGAAGTAGCGTGCTTTGCTTCTTGATTATAGATTAACATGGAGTTAGTAAGAAACCACAATCAAGAAGCAAAACACGCTACTTCACCAAAACAGACATAGGAAGAAAGCATCGTTTAACACCAAGGTGAAGGAAGTGTTGCTACTTATTCTACGATTCAGGGCTTTAGACCCATCCAGGTGTGTGTTAGCTGAGATTGAAGATAAGGACTAACTTGTCTTTCTCATCAGAAAGATCACCATGCCCTTCATAAAGACGTCCGTATACTGGAACTGACACGTATCCACAGAGACGGAAACGAGATTTCAAAGATGATTTACCCAGCAGAATTAAAGCATGAAATTTACCCACTCCGCATATTTTTACATCATTTGCATAACTCGGTGAGATGCGCTTTCCGTGAAATTTACATAATATTCGGAAAAGCCTTGATTGATGCTGCATTTTCCATGTCGAGTAAAGTTAATAGATTGGATTTGCTGAGCTTAGGTTCGTTTTGTATAAAAATATTTTTATGAAGTAAAAGACACTTATTTCGATTGAAACAAATCGGAAAACTATTACTGGGCTATAGATAAGACAGACACAATTCAAGTTAATAGATTGGATTTTCTGAACTTAGATTCGTTTTGTATAAAAATATATTTATGAAGTAAAAGACACTTATTTCGATTGAAACAAATCGGAAAACTATTATTGGTATACAGATAAGACATTATACAGGCACAATTAAAAAATGATAAACAATAATAATTCGCGGATTCTGAAACCTTTTGTTTAAATCATATTATTGTAAACACAGTTCAATATCAGAGATTCAAACCGAAAAAAAAAACATATGTTTAAAATTAACTTTGCTATCCCTTCAAATGTAAATTAGACAGGAGTTTTCTCGAAAAAGGGCACCATTCACACTAGAATTCACTAGAATTACGACTGTCTTCGTATACCTAGAAATACGGCGGGGATCTATTTGTCCCTCTAGGATGAAATCTGAATAGTTCCCTATACAGAATGTTATATATTTGTAAAAAGGAGTTAAAAATAAACATAGTTATAATAAATACAAGGGATGTAGAGATTTTAGTAGTATATAATGAAGTATTTAAAAAGTGTTCAAAATACACTTTAAATAACCAGTGCTGTTTCGGTTGTATTCCAAACTAGGGACTAATGCTCCCTTTTATGTACAAAAATATTCTGACCGCTTCAAATGCTTGCAACGATATGTTTCAAGAATCCTTTTTGCTCTGTTTCAGCAACGGTAATGTATTTGCATTTCTTTTTTCATCAAAGGGGACAAAATGACTCCTGCCCACACTTCTAGGTTAAAAAAAAAAGTACAATTTTCTTGAAAACTTTGTACTATTTCGCAGCACGTTGATTTAGGAAAAGTCAAGGGAGAATTTCGCTTTTTATGAAAATACAGAGGAGCAGTTAGCAAAATCAGTGTGCTTGGGGTCAAATTAGCACCTCCCGTAATTCTAGTGTTAATTATGAAACATATGTACTCGCTTAACAACTTGTCCAATCATCCCAGTCCATTCGCCATTCGGAAGTTTTTTTCCGGACTGGCTATCAGGTGGAGAGACAAACTCAAACCTAAAAAAGATGTATACATAAATTTAAAAAAAAAATCTTAAATATACTTTAAAGCTCTTTATTTAAGAATAAAACATAAATAATAAAGATAATCACTTTTTTAAGAGCTTTAACTATTGAAATAATTATTTAAATTTCAGTTCAAACAAATAGTTTGAAGTATTGAATTACTCTCTAGTTACATAAACTTTCTTTAGTTAGCTTTAACTGTTGAAATACAAAGGGGGACCCAAAAATAACCGGATTTTTGTTCTAAAATATTTATCTATTAGTTTATTCACAAAATTTCTTTAGTCTCCTTCAAAGTGTTCCCTCCCTTGATGCAATACACTTGTTTATTCTTTTTTTCCACTGTCAGAAGCTCCTCTGGAACTCTTTAACTTTGACCATGTCCAGTGCCCGTTGCGAAGCAGTTTTTATAGCCTCTACATCATCAAAACACTTTACTTTCAGATTTTTTTTCATCCTCGTTGACAGAAAAAGATCACAGGGGACTAGGTCTAGCGAATACGGGGGTCGTTCAACGACTAGCCACCCCTGAGAGGCCAAGTAGCGGTTAATAGTGAAGGCTGTCTGTACGGGAGCGTTATCATGGTCAAGGAACCATTCTTCTGATCGCCCGCGCGAGATCCAATTCACTCTTGTTTCTTCTAAAATTTCGTCAGTCGTAAAACGACGACTCTCGTTGATTTTTTGGCGTATTTTTTCAACGTTTTCATCATTTCGAGACGTTGAATGGTGCTCAGAGCGAGCATGATCTTCAACATTCGTGCTACCACGTTTAAAGCGCTCAAGCCACTCGAAAACTTGTGTACGGCTCATAGCATCATTGTTGAAAGCTTGTTGAAGCATTTGGTAAGCTATTCCGTTACCGACTTTTCAAGCAGAAAGCGAAACTTCAAGCTTACAGTATGTTCTTTGAAATCTGCCATAATGAGTTCGCAGGCGGAAAGCAACAACACCTGAGAAAACTAACAGTACGATCCGACGTTATCAACTAAACTGACGCCACTTGAACAGCTGGTTTATGAAGGTCTCTACTTGAGCTATCTAGCTGGAGAACACTCTACTACATCTAGGATTGGCATTGCACCATTAGTCCGGTTTATTTTGGGTCCCCCCTCGTAATATTTAAATTTTAGTTCAAACAAGTAGTTTGCAGTATTAAATTACTCTCTAGTTACATAAACTTTCTTTAGTTAGCTTTAGTTAAATGAATTAAATAAAATAATAGTTTAAAAAGCCAAAAAAAAAAAAAAAAACACGTTTTAGTAGCAAAATTAACTAAAAAGTTAAAAATAATCTCTGGATGACAAGTATGTAAAGTAATTGACCAAACACTTAATTTTACTGTAATAGAAAAAAAGCGTGGGGGCTGCCTCTTTACATTTTTGCATGGATAACAAGTGGAAGAAATTTAAGACAACTGATAAGAAGCCCCCCACGCTTTTTTTTTCTATTACAGTAAAATTAAGTGTTTGGTCAATTACTTTATATACTTGTCATCTAAAGATTATATTTAACTTTTTAGTTCATTTTGCTACTAAAGCGTGTTTTTTTAGTTTTTTAAACTATTATTTTTTTTCAAATAAGATTTAGATACTAAATATTGCTAACACTTGCAACTCTTAAATGAAATCTTTGCGCGTGCGTTCGATTTTATAATGGAATTTATCTTATTATTCTATTTCATTATTTGCATCAGACATTTTGAAAGCTTTCTGGTAAATTCATTTGCAAACATTGTTACACTCCGCAGCTCTGATTTGTACGCTGTAAGTAATTCTAATAAGCCACTGGCTATTTGTCCAAAGGAAAGTTGGACCCACAGACATACAAGTTAAGCTAATAAAAGCATGTTAATTAGAATAAATTAATAACTTATCGTTAATAAATTAACTTGATTATAGAATATGGCATTGTCATCGGGTCTGAGGTTGCATTCCAAATTTTAAAAGAATTCGATCACAGAAAGTGGGCGAAAATTGAGTTGCAAGATTATAAATTTAATTTCGGTGTAGACGGGATTAGAACGCACGCCCAATAATTCCTGGAGGTGGACGTCAGTGAAGACCTGGTCCTTAGACCGCTCGGCTACGAACGCTCATAAACTGGTGGAATGTACTAACAGTAATAAGCCACTAGCTCTTTGTCCAAAGGAGAGTTACTCACAAACATACAAGTGAAGTTAATAAAAGCGTGTTAAAAAACAAACCTTTCCTTATTTGTAGTGCAGAAGCAGAAGATGTTAAAGTACTGTAACTGGGAATTGATGAGAACTTGTAGGGCTTATTATAAGCACATTTTAAATTTGAATAAATACAAACGTCAGATATTTACTGTTTGTTTGTGCAATTAATTATTAGTGCGAAGCATATATTAGCAATAATTAGCAAAAACGAAAGAACTGCAAGAAACTCTTCAAGTTTCCCGCATGTGGATCTCAACAAATTCACTTCATTACTATCAAGCTTAAATACTCAATGGCATGATTGGTTTTAACTTCACAGCTATTTTTATATTACTAAAAAGATAATTCAACTATATCTCTAATTGATCATGTATGCTTTTAACGTTTTATAGGAATGTATCAGATATTGATTACATAATACTAACAAAATTCAAATGAAGGGAAAAAAAAAGAACAAAGCATATTAATTTGCAGTTTTTAAAATTATTTTCTCTCTTTCAGCCAAGTTTTTAAATGATTGAATAAAAAAACATTTATTCTTACTAACGTGCAATCAAATAACAATTCTGGCAAAGTTATAAAATAAATAATGAAATAAATAAAATAAAGATTTAAGATTAACTAATTGTCACTCAACAAGAATTTAATGTAATATTTTGAATGTATTCTTAAATGATATAAATTATAAACATACGTAAAATTCATTTCTTTTGATACAGCTCGAACAAAATCAACGACAAGTCCACTATAATCAAAGCCAACTCCTTCTTTCTTTTTCTTTATCACAGCACAAGGAGCACCCTGCAAAGTTTTTAACACATAAAGTTATGTTCGTAATGTAATATTATTCGAAATCTGAACTGTATTTTTATTCTGAATCTTGTTTGTTCTCTTTTAATGTAGCTATAATTACAAAACCTTATGACAGAAGTACTTTTTCATGAAAGTACTTAGTTAAGTCAATCCTCACAAATCTGTGTCATAAAACGCTAGCAGGACCCTCATTCTTGTCTATTTCAGATAGTGATGATCAACAAAAAGAGAATGCTCTCATCCAAAAAAAAAATTGTTTAAGGGGAGAGGGGGATACCCCCTCCCCCTAATCTCCGGAGACAAAAATACGGTACTAAGAGGCACAAAAAAAAAAAAAAAAAAAAAAAAAACCTTCCCTTTTCAGAACTTAAGGGGGTCCGGGACACATTTTGAAATTTTTTTTATTTTGTACTTTAGAGTTTTGAAATTTTTTGAACTGATTCATCATTTATTTAATAAGCAAAATCATAACATAAATATGAAAAAAAATTATTTTTTTATTTAAATTTAATTAGTTTTTTTCAAAAAAATGGGGTTGCTTTAAATTGCTATAACTCAAAATATTGTTGGTCAATTTTCAATTTTTTTTCAAAAAAGTATGCACAAATATCTAAGCTTTAATTTTTATTCGGCGATTTAAAAAATATTGATTCAATAAAAAATAAAAAATATTTGAAGAAAAATTTCGAAAAATTCGAAAATACTTTTTTTTTTTTAAATCATAATTTTTGAAGTAAACGTTTTTTTCAAATTCGCCGAATAAAAATTAAAGTAAATTGCTTGAAAAAGATATGCTCCAAGTTTCATTACTTTATCTCTATTGGTTCCTGACTTATAAGAGTTTGAATGCAAGAAATCGGGAAAAATTGCATCATGGAGAAAAACGCGTTTAAAGTTTTAAAGTTATGTACACATTCGTTAGATGCATGCAACAAAAATAACTATAACTTTCGTTCTATTTAAGGTAGAAACAAGATTCAAAAGTCCTCTTAAGCAGAAAAAAACGGAGCAATTTTTCAAACTATAAAAAAAAAAAAGCAAAATTTGAGGATTTTTGTGTCCCGGACCCCCTTAAAAAGGGGAATTTCACTCACGTCTTCTTTGTAAAAGAGAGAATATAATTTCAAGACATTTCAGGCATAGAAATACAAAAAAAAAAAGACCTTTTGTGTTTTCAATATCCCTATGCGTTAACAAGAGACCAATACTATTTCACAATGTAATTTTAAAAACAGTACTAGGAGGCATTTTATTTATTGACTGAAATCTCTTGATAACAAATTTGTTTTTTGGTGAAATCAAATTGTTCTCGATTTCACAGAAAACAAAACTGATTGCTGAATATACCTACTATGCCGTGGTCTAGAGCTCCTTGATGCTGTTCCAAAGGCCCCCCAAATTACAGTTTTTTTTTCTAGCGGTTAATATTGTAAGGTTTGACTTCAGGGGAGCTTTGAAAACTGTTTGGCCAAGAGCAGCCTCTCAGTACCTTAATCGGGCCCAGCCCAAACTTCTGAAATATCGAATTGTTAAAACGTACACAAAAGAGTAATGACTTTTCTCCACATCACCCTATCTCTTAGCAATGCACCTTAGGTTAAGAGAGTAATAAATGGACAATGAGCTGTATTCGGCAGCTTTACGCAATTTGTCGGTCCGTTCTTATCTCTCGAACCAACAGCATCCCAAGAAAAAGTATCGCTTTCAGAATCGAACCCCTTTATGTCATAGTCATTTCTTCTAAAGTAACAGTTCAAAAATACTCGTGCGTTAAAGATGATTGCCATAAACGATAAGCTTTTCATGGAATATTTGCACCGTATTCAAGTTGCTACTCAATTTGTTACCTTGAACTGAGTAATATTGAAATTGAATTAAATGTCTTACGAAAGGAATTATCACACGATGTCTCCTATTCAAATGTTTGAGCAAACGTACACTGTAACAAATTTCGGAAACGTTTCTGGATATATCGGAAACGTTTCCGAAATAGTAGGAATCCTTCATCCAATAGCGAACTCCTCAATATTCAGAAAGCTTTTTGTTATTTCAAGATATCTAGAAGCGGAAGTGATGACGCAACGCTTCGAAACCTATTTCATCCTTCCAACACAGGCGCCAATGAGTCGGAAATAACGAGAACTTCTTTTTTTGTTATCTATGGTTGCTGCAGTCAGCAGCTGTTTAGCATTGGATTGCTTGTTATTTCATGTCTAGAGAGTAGTAAAATCTGTCGAAACTAATTTTGCGCCTTTGCATTTTGGACTGCCCTTGATTTTTTAGACGATGTACGCAGCTATTAAGTCAGTTAATAACCATTTGCTTCTTTACAATTTCCAATGTGACCATAATTAGATATATATTGTGTGTTCAAGCGTGAATAGTTTCAACACCCGTGTTTATACTTAATGAAACGAAAACCTTTGGATTACTTATTCAGTTGTAATGGAGGTACTTAGATTTTCTTCCGCTCATGTTCACTTGTAAGTATTAATGAATATTTTAAAACATGTTGTTATATACATTTATAATTTTGTTGATTTGCATTTGATGAGGCTCCAATTGTAACTGTTTTTGGGTTTATCGAATTAATTTAAAGTTATCCTACATACCGATGTGCGCGGTGTACTATTTGTTGTAACTAACTGAAACTGATTAATTACGCAAAAGAAGTAAGATTTATATTTGAGAAGCAATCACAGAAAAGTTATTTCGAAATACTTGGATGTACATACATTTTGGTTCAAAAAGAAAAAAAAATCAATTGTTTAATTCATTAGAAATATGGTAATGCAAATATTTTCTAGTATTGTAATATGCTTCACAAAAAATGTGCCGATTTAATTTATCTTTTTTTATTATAATTTATTCATTCATTTAAAAATATTTATGCCATTAGAAAATGACCATGTTATCTATTAGTAAGAACATAGTTATGAAATTAATTCATCTGCTTATTCATTTTGTTAAATGTGGTTAACAATAAAAAAATTCCTTGACATTAGTTTCGAAAATAACATTTCCTTCATGGATATACTAGTTTAATGTAGGACAGTCAGGAGAAATGAGTCAGTGGCAAAAATGGAACAGCTGCATTTACATGCTGAAATAAAAAGTAATATTATTTCATGTCATCGTTTTAAAAGTGATCAGTTTTTAAATACTATGTTAGTAATATGCAATGCACATATGGTGAGAAGACGAGGGGCGTTCACTACGCAGACTGTGCCATTGACATTTTCAAGGGGTTGCTTTTTTTAAGGTGGGGGGCGCTTTATATCCTTTTATGGGTGCACCATCACTCTTATGGTGTGGGGGGGGGGAACTCTCGTATATATGAAATGGAATAATCATGTAATAGAGTTCAATATTTTAATAAATAAAATATATAATGCATTTTGCGCACACTCTAAATCAGTAACCTATTTTGATTAAGTATCTATATTTGTGATAAACTGGAAAAGGGCAAGAACAGAAGAATAAACCCGAATGGTTCCAGCAGGGGGACTTTGGTGTCATATTTAAATTCATCAATTTCTCTGTTGGTACTTTTCGGTACACTTTGTTCGTCAAAGAAATTGACTTGACGTGAACGAATTTCGGAACGCAAAGTGTAGGTAAGTTCTGTCAAATTTTATCCGAAAATAAAAGCTATCAAGTTTGATACAAGATATGTTTTTAAGTTCTGCATTAAAAACACAATATGTTGATAATTTTGTCTTGAAAATATTGAGAGAAAAACTGAAGTTTAATATTGTTTAACAAACAATCCCACTTTTGAGAAAGTACTCCCCTTCCCTCCCCCGATGATTTTGTGATTATGAATGAAACTACTATATTATTTCATAAATTTTCAAAAATTTATAACTGTGCATATGTTATGCTGTTAACCATGCTATTTGTCATTAGAAATTCAGAAAAAAAAAAATCCACGAATGATTCTAAAATTGCTTGTTTCATTGCTCTTAGATATGAAAGAATTGAAACTGATATGGCATGCAATACTATTAAAAAAGAATTATTTTTTAGAAAAAATCACGGAAAAAGGATTCCGAAATTCTCAGAAACGTTTTTGAAAATTGTTTGGAGAATTCCGAAATACTCGGAAACGTTTTCGAAACTTTCATGAACCACAGCTGCACAGAATACTCAGAAACATTTCTGGAAATTACGGAAAGAGGATTCCGAAATACTCAGAAACGTTTCTGAAAATTACAGAAAGAGGATTCCAAAATACTCAGAAACATTTCTGGAAATTACAGAAAGAGGATTCCAAAATACTCAGAAACATTTCTGGAAATTATAGAAAGAGGATTCCGAAATATTCAGACACGTTTCTGGACATTACAGAAAGAGGATTCCGAAATACTCAGACACGTTTCCGGACATTACAGAAAGAGAATTCCGAAATACTCAGAAACGTTTTTGAAAATTTCATGAACCGCAGCTGCACGATATACTCAGAAACGTTTCCGAATTTTTTTTACAGTGTATGCAACACATTTTTAAACCATTATCAGGTTCAACAAAAAATGATTGACTTTAAGTTTCACTTCCTCATTTTGTAGGCAACCGTCTAATAATGTTATTAATCAGCCGATTTGAACCTGAATACCGCAATCACCGATTAAAGCGTTCTTGTTGAGGGAAAGAAAGATTCGATCGGCAGTTCAATTGTCTGACGGAGGTTCAAATCGGTTGGTGAATATTGCCAAGCAGTCTTGTCGACATTTTTTTCTTCTTTTTTAAATGCTGACGTCAACATTAATGTTATAATCCATTTGACTCGAGAAATAGTTGTTTTAAAAAAGGTTTTTTAAGGCAGACCTCGTATGTATTAATTTTTGCAAAAGATCATATAAATAAAGAATTTATTAGAAGCACTCACATCTGTTATCCCAAGCTTAAGTTTCCTCCCTCGGAAATTTCCTGTCGTTAACGGATATAGTGCTCCGTTCATTCTAAGGCCCCTGAAAAGTCGCCATGTTCCTACAGTTTCATAATCTTCTAGACTTTCAGCAGACATTTTATTTGGAACTAAATAAGCGGTTGTTTTTATTATCAGTTCCAAGCAGCCTCCACATGATTGTTCTTTATCCATGTAGTTCTAAAAACAAGTTGATAAGAAAGAGTTACTAAAACGGAAAAATATGAAGACAGAAATATTTTATGATATAATTATTTTAATTATTTTCGTGTGAAGAAATATTTGACTCTTTGTACAAGAGATTTGAACTTTAAGCAATTGTTTCAAGTTTTTTTTTTTTTTTTTTTTTTTTTTTTTTTTTTTTTTTTGCGTTATTTTTGCGAGTGAAGAAAAGAAAAATTTTGTATTGACAGCGGATTTTTCATAGCATAGCGGATTTTTTATAGATCTGGCACTGTGCCGAGAAAGTAGAGAAATGATAGTTTAATTAAAATGATAGTTATTTTGCCAGTATACGGGGAGCAATAAGGAAATAAATATCTGTGTAAATAATTTGACGCGCCGAGTACTATCCTTCATTCAGTACAACAATTGAAGGATTTGCTGCAAAAAAAGGGGGGGGGGGCGGTGTAGCTCCAAATTTCAATTTTCAAAAGGTCCGGATTATAGCTTAAAACATGACTTATCCTGTATAACTGTACTGTGGAGCATACACAAGGAGCTCAAAAAATATAATAAATAAATTGATAGGGGTTTCCAGCTCTATAAGCTAATCCTCTTATTACATAACGCACTTACTGCACAAAAAAAAAAAAAAAAAAAAAAAAAAAAAAAAAAAAAAAACCCTCCAAGCAAATAAGTTAGTCGCGTAA
This sequence comes from Uloborus diversus, assembly GCF_026930045.1. Taxonomy (NCBI): domain Eukaryota; kingdom Metazoa; phylum Arthropoda; class Arachnida; order Araneae; family Uloboridae; genus Uloborus; species Uloborus diversus. The sequence goes on from NC_072733.1 coordinate 116,375,820, forward strand.
GAAACTGAGAGAAATAATTTTTCTTCTGGACATTCTTTTCCGGAAGTAAGTATTTTGAGACTCAAATATATTCGATGTAATATAATTGATTGATTACGTAGAAATTTCTAAGTAAAGTAATGCAGCCCCTGCTTTACTTTTAAATTGTTTTTTTTTTCTCTCCTGAAGTTTTTATTTGTTACAGTATTATTATTTTTTTATTTTAAGGACACTCTGTCCATTTTCCAATTTCTTTTATTTGGCGATAACATAGCAAGAACTGTTTTCTAATTTAAAATACTATTTTACAGTAAAATGTTTCTAAGACTGAATATAAGACTAAAAATTCTATTGGTATTATCTTTTGAGCTGTACTTTCTTTGTTCTAAACGAAAGTGCAGATTTTTTATTTGCACTCAAGGTTCTGATTTAATTGTGAGCTTTATCTATGGTTTCGTAATGTCATTCCCCCCCCCCCTTCTCTCTCTCTCTCTCTCTCTCTCTATATATATATATATATATATATATATATTTTTTTTTTTTTTTTTTTCAATGCTGAACATCTGAGGGTATAATTCATTGATTTTAAAAAAAAAATTGGAAACTCCCCTAGCTTTTGAGTAAATTTTAAGAGGTGTACTGAAACATTCAATTAATCTTGTAGGAAAATAATTAAATTCACTTGTCCTACTGTTGCTCTTAATGTTTCGGAAGACAGCTAGGATATAATAGCAACATATCCTGGTGTTTTACCTAAAAAAATCATTTTTAATTAAGACACTGCTAAGATCAGGGCTGCTGAGTCGGAGAGAAAAGGACCGACTCCAGGAATTTTAGAGCCTCCGACTCCGACAGCACTGGTACAGTTACGGATTTTGAGGTCCGACTCCGAGTCTTTGAATTTAAAACCTTCAACTCCTTTCCCAAAAAATGAGCCCGACTCCGACTCATTTACCGCAAAATGACTCCGACTCCGCAGCCCTGGCTAAGATTAATGTAGAGTTGTTGTTTTCTGCTTCCAACTCATCAGTAATGTTAAATGAAAATAAGGTGTTTTGTGGTTGTGTTTAGAAATTTTAAAAAAGTCTAATTTTACCAAACATTTTTATTGGAAGTACATCCAAATTAGACATTATTTGGAATCACAATTATTATCATTGTCATTAAAGTTATCCCTTTAGAGACGTAAAGAAGTATTGCTTCTTTGGAATTATATTTTGTTCGCGCACAGAAACCAGATCATTCTTCTTTTTGATTGGAATGGATGGTTTTTCTGTGTAAACTGGATTTGGTAGAACTTCTCTTTTTGCTTGAGTTTTTCTTCTTACGTCAATTATACGAGCATTATACTCTTTTTCCGGAAAAGAAGACTTGTAAAATATTGAATTCGGGAGTCTCTTCTGAACAGGATTAGTAAAATAGTTCTAAAAAAAAGCCTTTTCAGGCTAAAAAAATTTCGAAAATCACGTCAACAGATTTCCATCAAAAAAATCATCAAATTTAAAACGACCCCCCCCCCTCCAAAAAAAATGCTCCATTCGAATTCAGATAATATTTCCCTAAAACCCCGATTAGAATAAGAACAGCAGTTCCGTCCCGTCACAAATAGAGCAAACAGTCGTTATGAAAATTAGATCAAGGACTACGATCATCGTAAAAGTCTTCAAGAAAGTTAAAACCAAATTGTCGTCTGCCTATTTCAGAAAAAACATTGAATCACGAAAAAAAGTGAAAAAAAAAAATGATAAAGGAAAATGAAGAATGAAACGAAAACTGACATTGACCCGTGAAGACAGCGCCCTTTTTTGGATCGTCTCTAAAATCCATTTCCAGATATAAATCCTTAAGAATTAAAATTCGTTTTAAAGCATGTATAAATCCAGGATTAACGAAAAAGAATGAAAAAGTAAAATGAAATCATTTTTTCTATAGCCTGCGAAAAAACAAAATTACAGCTAATGACCGCTACATTAGAATTTCAGCTATTTGTTCTCCTTTACAGTAATAACTCTAGACGAAGAGGTTACAAACAGATACATTGACAGACAGACACAAAGACAGATGCCCAAATATTTTAATAGAATAAATTATGCATATAAAAATAGCCAGAAAAATTGTTCCGCATTTTTGTTACCAAACAATATCATTTTAAATAAATTATTCACTAAACAGACACACAAAAAATGCATGAAAATCCCTAAATAAAACAAAATATTACTTTTTTTTTCTATTACGAAAGGAATACATTTCTATAAAATTGTGAATAGCATTAATTCTGTTGAAAAGTTTTTCAAAGAATTTCTTCTATAAAATCTTCTATAGAGTTCTATAGAAAACTTTTCTAAAGAACTTTCTTATAGAAAATGTATAGATTTTTATACTGCCGTCGCAAGGTAAAGCAGAGCATCTTCAAAAATGAGGTTTTGAGACATTTGAAGAAACGTGTTTTCAACTCCATACTAACACTAACAATAGGGAAATGTTTTTATTTGTGACAAATATGAAAAAAAAAAAGGAAAAATTTGCAGATACTGCTCTTCACCTTCCCACGGCAGTATAGAACTCTATAATAATGCTATAATTGAACTAAATATTCACCTTTTTATAATAGTGTCACCAACTACGCATTTTTTTCACTCCTATTTTTAGAACGCAACAGAAGTTGTTGATAGATAATAAACTTCAAATATACTTTGCTTTAAATTGTGCCAATATTTTGATCAAATAGAATTTTTTCTGCTGCAGATCGGCATTAACTACTATCATGCCTAACAGAGGAACAATACTGTAAAACTTCGGGCAGCTTTTAAGAGCGTTTTATAGTTGAAAATAAAATTATCACCTGCCTGTTAAAAAAAAATAAAAAAAAATAAAAATTAAATCATGAAAAAAAAAAAGAAACTAAAATGAGTGTGCGGTAATATGTTAGAGCAACATTAGGATATTTAATATTTTGGTGCTCTTATTTTAGTTGAACATAAGGACATCTGATTTAACCTAGTGTTGCCCTAAACTAAGATGAATTGTAGAACTTCTGCAGCACAAAGTTATGATCTGCACACAAAAGATTTGAGTATATAAAAAAATTTTGAACACTCCTCTAAATAAAGGCACATTTGGTAATATTAACAAGAGCATTAACTCATTTTTTTTTGAAGATGTCTTATTGTTGCTCCGAGGCGACGATATGCAGTAATACATTTTTTTTTCAATTAAAGCATTTGAATATTATTTATACTTGCTTTTTAACAAGCAACTGTATTTTTTTAAGACTCCTTTTTTTAAAAAGATTGTTTCCTTACATAATAGTATTATTATATTTTAATTGGAAGACTTATTTGATATTTGTATTTATCACTTAAAACAGTTATTGGTATGATAGTTTTATTTTAAAAACGCACTACAGAATTAAATACTACTTACTTGCATAAGCTGATAGATTTTAGCCTTAATAAAAGAATTATTTTCCGATGAATTTGTGAAATATGTCTCGTTTTTGATCAATTCTTTTATACTTTTTGCATAAGCTTTGAGCACGACTGGAACTTGGCAACCAGGATTTTCCTGCATAAAAAAGTACTGATTTAATATATGATATATATTTTTGTTATAAACTGTTTTGAATTCGTTGGAAAGTTTCAAACTGAGAACGAAATGACAAAATTTTTCAAATTTGTTTTCGGTTATTCATAAATTATGATCATATTTCCAGCTTCATTTTTTTTATGTTTGTTTATTTGAAGCGCAACAGATGGCGCGAATTGAAACTACAATTGCTGCTTTCTAATAAAAAATTGTTTACTCACAATGCAGTCATTTTCAGTTTCTGCGTTTTGGTTTGGGTAAACTATAGCAACATTTGCTTCGGAAGGTAAAATGCTGGCTGCAGATATTAGATCAGAATCATTCGGCGGTGAATTGGTAACAAAGAGCCATTTCCTGTTTTCATCCATCATTTGTAGTTTTTTTGCCTAGAGGGGAAAAAATCTTAGTATCTCATAATCACCAAACAATAACTAGTATCTTTGATATTAATATAATAACTCGTCTACTAATAGAAACTGGATGTTTTTGTGAAACTAATTTTTGAAGTAATTATATTACCTCTTTCAATCGAAAGACTAGTTACTGGCTACGGTATATAGCTTAATTTTCTGGGGAAAACAAAGGTAAAAAAATGACACCACAAAATAAAACAGAAAAAATACTGTCAAAATTTCTAGTTAAAATATTACTGAAAATCAAAATATAAAAAATAAATAAATAAATGAAAAATAAATGAAATTTTGAAAGCTTTCTTGAGGTGGAATAAATGCGTAAAAAATTTTTACGAGATCTGATTCAAATGCTAAAGTCTGACCGTGAAGAGTTGACTCTGCCTTGGCTCTACCTTGTTTCAGAATTGTCCATTTTCGTTAAGAAGTGATATGGACTGAAAAGTTGGAATATAATTTGCAAGTGCGTCAATGGTTCTGTAGCTTGAATACGTCACCTTGGAATTTAAGAAGTCAGTCAAAGAGGTAAAAAATTTAAATTTTGTGCGGTCAAGGCAGATATATGTCTCATTGGACTGGTCACATCCTACGTAGGTGGTTGGGCCTTGGTTTTACTTATTTCAGCAGCCATTGGTCAGAAATAACAACGCATAAAATAATTAATTTAAATTGAAAATTGGCAAGTGTAGGCTTACAATATTAGAATGCAAAGCTTGTCATTTTTACTTTTTCGCCAACTTAATGCAGTTATTACTGCAACTTAAACTTTTCAGGCTATATAATCACGTAACGAAAATATACTAGGAGTAATTTTTTTTTAATCGCCAAAATGTTGCTAAACTCCAAAATAAAATAAACGCGTCCTTTCGTCCTTCTTTACCTATTTTGAAGTAGTTAAAATTTATTTATGAGTGTATTTCAACTACACGCTTTCTCTCAGCAAATACTTTAAAACTTTTTACCGGTTTAGTAAAAATTAACATTCAACCTAGAGAAAAAAGTTTACGACTGTTGGTCAAAGCAGCGGATTCGGTTCTTAATGATTAAAATTTACTTTTGATTTAAAATGCGTGTATCGATGAAAATTTTCATTCCATCAGTTTAAGGCTGCCAAATGAGGTATTCAACATAAGTTTTTGCCGAGATATTATTATTTTTAAGATCTAAAAATTGATAAAGCTAAAAATAAAATTTTACTGCGTGTACTCGAAAACGTTAAAATGATTCTGAACACACAGTGCAATACAACTCCTTGAAATTGGGAAATATTAAGAAAGAAAAAATGTCGATTGGCTTATCAATCCAGGTTTAATATATGTGAAATTATATCTGTCAGAGTGTTTTCATGAAAGAAATAGCAAAATGTTTAACTTTTGATAAAAGGGGTCCCATGGATCCACGAATACGTGTCTGCAGTAATCTGCAATTTTACGTGATAAAACGTTGTTTTACGCTATTTCACAACTCATAATGTGTTTTACATTTAGAATTTTACAAATTCTAGTTTTAATAAAATATGCATGAAGTGAAAAAAAAACAAAAAAAAAAAAAAACACTAAACTAAAAAAACACTGCGGTCCGAGGTACGACATAAGAGATAAAAGGAAAAAATATATATGTCATGATACTTCTGTTAATAACAATTGAAATGATATACAAATTTTGTGATGAATTTTACTTATGATGTACATTTAAAGACTTAGACATTAAAATATGCTTTTGGTCCGCTTTTGAAAGAGTAATCACACAGCCGAAAAACAATTATTTGATTGTAACTAAACGAGTACGTGATCCTTAAGGAAGACAATTTAAAGTATATTTTGTAGGGATTGTAACGATATTTTAAAAATAAGATATTGCTAGAAGTTATGCGAATATGAAACATTGAAAAATAAATCAAGTAAACAAATAAAAATAATAATAGTAAAATAATTCTGGTTTTTATACCTAATTTTTACATAAATATTAAACATATGCCAGCCTTTTAAAATAAGTTTAAAAAATATGCGCCATTTCTTTCAGATTGTTCTTTCGGTCCGTGAAATATTTTTTTGTTCATGTATTAATTAATATTTTTGAGAACACAGCTGGTGATTTCAAAATAATTTCGAACTCTGAAAAAGAATCTAGATGAACTGAAAAATAAAAAAAAAAATAAAATAACTGAACTTCGAAAGAGTTCGCGTCGAAAAAGTAATGCACATGAGCTGTAGTTGAGAAAGATATTACGTAAGGAAAAATCGTTCATTCAGTAGGTAAAATCTTTTGAAGTAGATTTCAGCCATCTTAAAAGAACAATTTTTAAACAGGCACTGTTCTGTAAGTTGAGTTTTCTTGCACAATTTCTACGTCTGTAATAAAGCCTCCTTGAGAATTTGCATCAAGATGTTCATGTTTTGCGAACTGAATGTTGGAAATAGCGTTCTTTCTGAAGAAAAATTTACAAATACCAAAAAAAGTTTTTTAAGGACTCTATTTTCATCTCTAAAGCTGTACATTTTCTAGCAATTTTGGGATTATGCCAGTTCAATCACTTTTCTCTATTTGCAAAACGGAGTGTATGTTATTTTGACAATCTTCTAGGTTATCACATTTCTGCTCGATGTACATTCAAAATAATGGAATACTTCCCAGTGTTTGGGAAAAAGTTTATTCTAACCAAATATAAGTGCAAATTAGGTATTAAAATGAACGTGCCACGTTTCTTAAACCTTAAATTGGACATTTCATTTCATATATACTCAATTAAAAATAATCTCGGACAGAATAATTCAAAAGTTTGTAATGATGAAGATTTAGGTTGAGTCAAAAAATTAGAATATTCAACCCAAAGGGGGAAAAAAAACTTAAAAAAAAAACTAGAATGCGTCATTTTTGCTGGATTCAATGCGTGAATCCTTTCTCACACGGATTCTACCACCTGTTTACATTAATCGTTTCTGACACTGTTTCCATACCCTCTAAATGCGGCAACGAGCTCAGTTTTGTTGGCGGGCACCAGATCTTGAACCGATTTCTTTAGATTTGATGGTACCACAAATTTTTGATCGTACTGAGATTGGTAGAGTTGCTTGACCAGTTTAATACCTAAATTCCTCTTTCTATTTAAAATCTATGAGTCGATTTAGAGATGTGACACGGAGTAGAATCGTGCTGAAAGATAAAATGTGTCACTAAATGTGTAACTGCTATGCCTCAGATGAAGTATCATGCAGTATTATTGATAAACAGTGGAAGTCACGCATTGTTTATTTTAAGATATATTTAACTTCCCAATTCCAACAGCCCTCATGCACCCACAAACCAAGAAGGATGTGTCAAAGCGGAGAGATAGTCTTACACAAGATTTCTCATACGCTTTTCTTTTTCAAAGTCAAACATGAACACCTTTTTTTTTTGTTCACAGATATTTCAAAAAAAAAAAAAAGATTCATCACTGAATATAATACTTTTCCAACCTTGTTACCGCTGTTTGAGCTTCTTTTTGCTCCAGGAGAGTAGTGCACGTTTCTGCTTCAAGTTTATCTTTGGTGTTACTTCGTAGATTCCCAATTGCAACTGCAGTTTATGCAACCGTCCAAGTGTAGTTGACGTGGATAAGATAACTATACATTCTGTCCAACACTTATGGATGTAAAGAGCATTTTTCAACGATTATTTTGGACAACTTATTTTAACTTGGGTTCATCTCTGCCAGGTTTTACAATTTTTCTACCTCGTTTACTTCGGTTACTTTTTCGTTGGTCAGTCCTTCTATGTTCCTTTAAAATCTTACATACCATAGATTGTAAAACGTTCATTTGAATTGAGTTGAATAGTTTTTTTTCTTACTATTAGAAATGATACAATATGTACCTTCGTTTCTTTCATATTTATCACCCCGACGACCCATTTTGAGCAATAAAAGGCTTTTAAAATAGCGTAAAATTATCCGGGAGCCAATCTTCATGCTTGTGACAAACTATATAGGGTAACAGGTATACAAATATTTTCGTTACTTTTTAAAATTCACATTGAATGAATAGATTATTCTAATTTTTTGACCGTTATAAACAATCTATTTTTCCAATGTGTTAGTGATCCATATATTGATAAAATAATATCTGAAAAGTTGTTTAAATTGATTTACCCTAATATGAATAACGAGTTTTTAGTCTTTTTAATGCGTGCGTTCATTTTTCCCGACTCAGGGACAAGTTTTGTTCAAATAGTTCTAATATTCTATTATTTTGAATTTGGGTTGTAAAAGAGCCAGTATCCATGATGGGTAGCTAGAATAATAACTTGGCAGTGGAAATTTTTCAAAAGTGCAGCTCCAAAAAACGCAATTGAATTCTATTCGTGATGAAGTTACGGAAACGGATAAGATTAAGAATTCCCCCTCAGAGTTTTCGAAATATAAGCTCCAAAAATACAATTTTAGATTATCTTTGGCTATGTTAAGGAAAAGAGAGGTTTTGTTGCGTCCCACGTAAAAGTTTCTAGATCTAAAAATTAAAACCGCATTTGTAGGCCAATTTGCTAATGTTAGGAGAGGGTATGGGGTTCAGAGGGTTTTTCTTTATACTGAATTTCGAATAATGCAATTTTAGACTATATTCGAAAATGTAAACTAAACAATGACTCGAGGGTTCTCTCCACAAAGGTTTTGAAATTGCAGTTCTGAAAATGAAATTGTAGGCCATATTTGATTATGTTCGGGGAAAGAATGTTTTTAATATGTTCTCAAATTTTTAAAAAATTGAAGTTTTTAGATTGCAATTTGAGACTGTCTTTAGTGAGTAGCCCTGGTAAGTTTCTCGAAATTAAAATCCTATAATTGCAATTGTAGACTGCGTTTGATGACGGTAGGAGAAAATATGGGGTTTGAAACATCCTCACTAAAAAATGCCGAAATTGGTAGTCCTAAAAATGTGACCATGGGCTACCTTTGACTTGAGGTTGACTGATGGAGTTCGATACCCTACTCCAGACACTTTTAGAAATTGAAATGCCTAAAACCTAATTTCAGCGAATCATTGTTGATGTTATATAAAGGGGGCTTTGGGTCCCCCTCCTCTGGCCTTTTAAAGTGAAACTTTAGAGCATCAGTCGCAAAAGGTAGGGCAAATGAACCCAAATGCCTCCCCCACTGTACGGCCCTGACTTAAGATATTTACTGCAAACTCAGTTAAAATAAATTGTAAAGTAAAAAGAAATAAATCTTACAGAATGTAAATTTCGAATGGTTTGCTGCAATGCTCTTTTTCAGTGTGATATAGTCCGTTTCTCGTACACAATGTCAAAAATCTCTGAAGTATAACATGCGTTATTCTTTTTTCTTTCGCAATGTAAAAAATATTTTGTAATCTAACATGAAAAAAGTATAATTATTTTTTCTTTTATTAAACTTGTTTAAAAAACGTGTTCATATCGCCAAAATTTCACTAAATGCGTAAATACAGCACGTGTCCTTTCTTCCGCCTCTACCCAGTTTAAGAAATGAACTCATTTGGGAGATGATTGGCAGGTTTTGCATTTCCACGGTATGATTATTCATGATTTGGAGAGTTTTAAACACAGTATTAGAGTTACACTAATTTAAACGAATTAAAAAACAGTACAAGAAGATCCATGAGCAATAAAACACTCATGAATGATGAACGTTTTTTTCCGTTTTTTTTGGAAATTCTAACTTATTTCTTATCATCACTTAATTTAACTGAACATTTCTCTTCCAATCTCGCATATTCACTAATTTACGACTAAAAGCTGAGGTTGAAATCAAATGAGGGACACATTGGATGACTCATATCTCAGCTCTTTTTCGCTCTTCAAACATAGTTTCAGGCTGGAATTAAAGACCAAATTTTTTTTGGGGAGGGAAAACACTGGGCGTTCGTATTTATCTCTTATCTCTAAGGTATTTTCTTTATACTCTAGTCTTAAATTGACTTTCTTTCAAAGATTTTTGTCGCTATTTTCCTTGCAAGATGACGGTTATAGGAATTTAAGGGCAATAATTTGACACAATGACGTCTTTTAAATTAAATTAATACTTTCAAGACCAAATTAAATTTAAATTACAAGTTCTCGGGTTTCAGACTAACTTTGGGCAAAGTTCTTGGTTTGATGTAGGTTATTCTGTAAGCCTTGACATGTTGGACAAACAAAATATTAGCTCCTTTTACAGTAAGTAGAAAATAGTAAGAATTTCATTGCTTGTTTTACATCATACACACACACGAAAAACCGATGAGTCAGAATTACAACAGTTGATTTTAATTTACGTGATCATTATTTTTGCAAATTAAAGAGCATTCCTGAACATTTCTTGGTGCACGGATAAATTAAAAAAAATAATGTTGAAAAAGTCCAGAATACTTTAAGGACTATTCAGAATACAGTTTTAACCAGTGTCAATCCAAATTCGATTAGAGTCACATTGAAAAGTACTAGCAACGTTTAGATTTCGGAGAGAAAACTTACATCTCCAGAAACTTTCGACTTGGCTGAAGAGCTTAGGTGCATTATCCAAACACGGTTGACTCTCTCCAGTCATGTTAAAATATAGGTTTTTTCTGCTTTCAATGCTAAAGCACAACTGCAGAAGCACTTAGCTATAGCTTCCAGCTATCGGTTGAAAATATTTCCCTTTCTTTATTGATAATTACTGTTCATGTGTTTTCTATTAATACGGGCTGGGGGAAAATGGTAATTTGCAAAAGTATTTTTTGAAAATAATATTTATACTGATATCTATACATGTAAGAAAATAAGATGTTGCTGTGTGTGTGTGTGTGTGTGTGACGCGCCTCCCGGGAAAACGGTAAGGCCTAGAAAGATGAAATTTGGAATACAGGTGCAATTTTTGCCAAGGGTATGCACCTCGGGCTTCGATTTGTGATATTTTGATTTAAAAAACAATATTTAAAGTTTTATGTGTTTTTTAGTAGTTTTTAGTGTTTTTTACTCCTCAGACCCCGAACCCGCTGCGCTAGAAATTAGGTTTTTTTTGTGCTAAAATGCAGGAAATTTAATTTTAAATATGATGAAAAAAACGTTTTTGCAGATAGAGAGCAATTTTTGTATGTTTTACGAATTTCTGAAAAAACCTCAAGTTTGCATTCTTTCTAAGTCTTAATTTTTGCTTAAACTGATCCCACGATAACTATAAAAGCCTCTTTGCTAAAATTTAAATATAAAATAGTAAAAACGTTTCCCTCTCTTCAAAAAAAAAAAAAAAAAAGGTTCCAGAAATATGCCATAGTTTTTTTTTTTACAATTTTTTAAATTCAGCACAACATGATATCCCTCAGCCAGTCGAAAAAAACATGCCTCACTCTAATCTGCCACTGCCGTCACAGCAATGATTTCAATTCAATATTGCAGAACCGAATCGAAATCGCTGCAATGTTTCTCTCTTTTTTTTTTACTATTGCTTACTTCTATATATTATGACGTCATTGGCTCGTGATTTAACGGTACACTGCAAATAATCGGTACACGTTTGAAACTCTTTAAGTGTTCCAGTTGCCTGAATATGTGCTAAAATGTATTTCGAATGTGTTGTGTACAAAGAAATGAAGCTGAAATGTTTTACTAATCCGTTCCGTTTTAAAGAAAACGTTCCAAAAGTGCACCGAATGTGTTTTGTTGGGAATCTCGATTCAGCCGAAGTTTGGAATACACTTGAGAACACATAGCGCGCAGATTTGAGAGTGGTTGCGAAATCACTGCTTTCTTAGCTACGCCATGTTTGTAAACAATCTGGATCGGCCGCAATCATTTTCGTGATATTTTTGAATGCTCAAAAGGTACGCTACTTTCCTTTTTTATGTTCTTTACAGATAATTTTTGTATTTGTACATTTACTGAGCTTCATACTTTTGTTTTAAATAAACTAATAATTTACCATACCGCTTAAGTTTTGAAATAAAATGAAATCCTGTGTTTTAAAACTGTGGTTACGTTAAGACTAACGTGTTACGATTCTAATTTTGAAACTTGACGATTGATTTAGGGCTCCTGTCCTTATCTTTCGATTTAGAATTTTTTAAGAGCATCGAAATTAGAGGATTAAACAAGGGCTCCTAAACTACGGGTTATGACCAAAAAACATTTCTAATGAAGGTCGAAGAGCATTTCTTACGCTGTTGAATTTCAATCTTAAAAAAAAAAGCATCTCTTTCATCTAAATGCTTTTTATAAGTTCTGTCATCTACTTTTTGTTTTTACAAATAGTTCAGGTGATTTTATTTTTCTAGTTATCAATTTTTTGATACGTTAGTATTTTTGCTTGTAAACATCCCATAAGATCGATCATCTTGTGCACAACTTTTTGGTTTAAAAAACCGAAAAAGAATGAATCGCTGGAGGTTCTGCGGCTTAGATTAGGTTAAACTTGAATATGATCAAAATCTACCACAATAGTATGAATGAGATTCGAACCTAGATCCAGAGATCAAGATTCTTCTAAGTAATGATGTTTTACAAAATATATTGTCTAATGTTTCATATCAATCAATTTTATCTTGAATTTTGAGGATAAAATATTGCGTACCATTTAGCATCTTATTTATGGATAAACTAATTTTATTAACTGTTGCAATTAAAAAAAAAGAAATTCGAGTTTCATGATCGATGTTTTGCAGAAATGCCAAGCAAAGTAGTGTTCGAATAAATAATCGGAGTTCAAAACATTAGCTAAAAATCTTATTAAGTATCTTAGTCAAATTTTTGAAATCATTAAAGCAATTAGAGCAAACAGGAAGCCTTATATAAATGTGTGTTTTGAGTACGTACAATACATGTATCGGGTCTCGTGTTCTTAAAAATGGGGTCATGGCACAAAAATTGTTAAAACCGCTAGTTCAGAAAAAAAATGCTTGATAGTTTTTTTCTTTAATCCCACTTTTTAATTCTCCGTGTGATAAAAAACATGTGAATGAAAAAATTTCAGCCTTTATTTCTTAAAAAAAAATCCTTTAGTTCTTTGTAAACAGGTACAACTTGATAACGTAAACACAAAAACATTTTTTTTTTTTTTGAACCATGAAAAGTTCCATGAAAGACTTAGTAAAAATTGTTGGATAACTAAACGTGATGTCTGTTGCAGTGTAAAAACTATTTCAATTGTAATTTAGTTGTTATATGTTCTATCACATTGAGAGATAGATTAAGGGTGACCACAGACTAAGGAAACAGAAAATATCAGACCTTTTTCTGAGAAAAATACCGAATTCAATATTAGTAACGCAAGTTTAAGCCATTTTTACAGTTCTGGAAAGGGCGTAGGGAGATCTCCCTCGGAGATTTATCTAGTCTAAAATATGTTTAAGCTGTCTTTTATTATGTAAAGATGGGGAAAAGTATGGAGAGGGGGGAAGGATACCTCTAGGAAAAAATGTAAGAATGCAGTTTTAAAACTTTACATTTAGGGCATTTTTAAGGAACTTTGGGTTTTATGTTCCAGGGTTCATTTCAGCGGAAAATATTTTGAAGCTTAAGTGTTAAAAACAATTTTGTAAGGTAACTTGAGGAGTAAGGGTAATATTAACCACAATATTTTGAAAATGTTTTTTTTTTTTTTTTTTTTTTTTTTTAAGTATAGTTCAAAAGCTATCTTTGTTGTTGTTAGAGGAAGGGAACTCTGGTTGGAGGGGGGGGGGGGGTTGGTATTCGGAAAATTGTAAAAACTGATGCGTCTAAAACATTTTAGCTATCTTTGATGATGTAAAGAGAAAAGGAGGAAAACAGGTATATAGGGGCTTTTTTCGGAAAAATTATTATTATAGAAAACATAGTAGGGGAATGTGGGGTAAAGTGAAATTGCTAAGCTGGCTAGATTTTTTTTAAATGAAGAAATTGGAATTTTTTTTTTGAAAATTACATTTTACAAAGAAAGAACATTAAAAAAAAAAAGTGGAAATTTTTCCCTTTATTTTTTTCATAGAAAGAGTGAAAAATAAAATATTTTTCTGAATGAAAAATGTTCTATTCACTCATAAAAAATGTATTTGTTCAAATGAATGATTAAAAGAAGGGTAGAATGAATAATAAAAAGATAATGAAACAATGAACGAATACTTAATAAATAAAATACTTAATACATGAAGAAAAATAAATGACCGTATAAAGTAGTGAACGAATAAGAAAATGTGTGAAGGCATGAACAAATAAGTGAATTAATGAATGAAGAAATGTAAATAAATTAATAAATGAATCCGTAAGTGATTTTGTAAATAGCACTGCGCGGCAAAAAAAAAAAAAAAACCTTCAAAATGCTTCTGACATTTTGTAGGCTGATTCTTATGTAGAATGAACCCCTGAATCTGAATATGACCTCCGTTTCCCCCCCCCCCCCTATACGAATCAATTTTTTTTAAAGGACCCCCAAGTTTTTTTCAATTTTCTTTAGTTTTAGAGCAATTAATTTTTTTTTTTTTTGGAGGTGAAAGGAGCTTTATATTAACTGCTAAGATTGTTTTGGTGGGCAAGAGAGGTTCAAAGTTCAAGATCATGGACACTGATCGCAAAAAGGGGAACTTGGAGGGGGGGGGGTGTAACCTCTCAAAATAGAATAAAAATCAAGAAAAACGATCTTTTTATTCTGATTTTTTAAAAAAGATGTTTGTAAAAAAAATTTCGGAGCAGAATGAGAGTATAAGCTTCTATGACTCTTATGTCCAAAAAAATTTTCGCGACGTAAAAAAAGAAAAAAAAATATAATGTGAATGTCGCACGTTGCGTACGAGTTGAATCGCAGGTCTTCATTCAAAAAGGCATTCCTCTGGCTGATTTCTTTGTAAAATGACCCCTATTACCCCTTGTTTCCAAATACGACCATCTTTCTCCCCATCACGCCCCCTTTTTAGAACCTACCCCCTCCTCTCTCCCGCAATTTTTTTATTTGAAGGGGGAAAAGAGCATTACAATAACCGTAAACAAAATTCTGAATAATTAGATATGTGCAAAGCTCAAAATCTTATGCATATGTAGCAAAAAGGAAAACAGGGGGGGGGGGGGGGACCACCCCTCCAAACACACTGTGCAGCAAAAATTACTCTCAAATGCTTCTGAGGCTAATCCGCCTGATTCTTCTGCAAATTTACCCCCTGAATCCAAAAATGATCTCCGTTATCCTCGTACATGTACCGATTTTTGTACAACTTCCCCTCCTCTTTTATTCGGAAGGGGGGAAAGTTTTTTTTTTTTGCTATATATGCACAAGATTTAAAACTTTGCACATCTCTAGTCATTCAGAATAATGTTTATGGTTATTGTAATGCTCATTTCCCCCTCAAAATTTAAAACAATAAATGACTCTGAATCAGGGGAGGGGGGAGGTTCTAAAAAGGGGGCGTGATGGGGAAAGGTGGTCGTATTTGGAAACAAGGAATCATTTATATAAGAATCAGCCAGAAGAATATCTATTTGAATGAAGACCTGCGATTCAACTCGCATGCAACGTGCGAAATTCATGAGAGAGTTTTTTTTTTTTTATTAATTTTTTTTTTACATCGCGAAAATTTATTTGAACATAGGAGTCATAGAAGAGAGTCTTATACTCTCATTCTACACCGAAATAATTTTTACAAATATATTTTTTAAAAAAGCAGACTCTAAAACTAAGAAAAATTGAAAAAAACTTGGGGGGGGCCTTTAAAAAAAAAATGGTACGTATAGGGAGAAAACGGAGGTCATATTCGGATTCAGGGGGTCATTTAACATAAGAATCAACCGACGAAATGTCAGAAACATTTTGAAGGTTTTTTTTTTTTTTTTTTTTTTTTTTTTTTTTTTTTTTTTTTTTTTGCGGAAAAGTGTAATTGAGTGAGTAAACAAAATAAACTATTTCACTTTGTCCCATTCACCTTGCCAATATTAGAAATACAAGTAAGCTTAAAATTAACTGAAAAAAGTAAAAAATACCGCATTAAATATTAGAAGGTCTCAATAAGTATTTAAAACGTTAGTTACAATAATTTTATCATTTTATTCTTACAAGAATAATTTTTGACTTACATCAAAATATTACAATATGAATGTCCTTTTTTGAAAATTGCCATTATTAGCATTAATTTTAAGCTTCAGATGTATTTTTTTCCTGACTGGAATAGAGTACATGTGCTACTATATAGTTAAAATATTACGAGATTGTTGGCAGTAAAAGTAATTATTTCACCATTTCACGTTGCCCCACATTCCCCTACAGCCAACAAATAAATGTATAACGTATTGCTTGTGTTCTCGTAATTAAGCGTATGTTTGTAAAGAAAAAAAGGCTTTTTCTTTTTTTTTTTTAGGTAATGGTTTACCCGGTTGTAGAAGAATGATACTTTCAAGCATTGTTATGTAAATTTTTTTAATGTGTATCTATAAAGTTAAATAAATTCATTTTAACATATTGTGTTTATTGACTAGATAAGTTTGATAAACTCAATTCAGTGTTATTGTGCGTAAGTTTGAAACATAAATCAAATGCGTATTTTAAATTTAGTTGCATTAGTTAATGAACTTGGTATTAACTGTCTGATTGAGTTAGACCTGAATGTATGGCATTTAGTTGCCATCTGGAGATTAAATGCCATACGATGGAAGCTAAAAAGAGTACTCAACCAGCCACGTCTTAAGAACCAAAACGGCCACACAATTTTTGCACCAATGAATTTTCATGCACAAATCATTTCTATTTTGAAGCAATTAGTTTGCAATGTAATAACAATCCCAACTTTAGTATTACATGTTGCCTTTCAATCAATAATAAAAGCCATCATTAATTTCAGGATCCAAACCGCACCCCTTAAAAAACAAGCACAAACCTGGAAGCTTATACAAAAGCTTTGTACTCACATTTGGCGGGAGGGGGGGGAGGGGTTAGAAAAAAGACAAATGAATGGAATTTCAGTTAGATCTCATACGGTAATACCTTTTCCACAGCTCATGTTTTAATGAAGTACATTTTTTCCTCATTCAAGAAATAAATAAATGTTTTGAATAAAGTGGCTACTAATGGTAAAAAAAGGGCTACTAAACTGAAAGTGTATGCCAGCCACTGACAACTAAGTACTTTTTTATTTATTTTGTTTTTCACGAGCACTTTTCTTCCTTATGCAAGGAACTAAAACTAAAAATAATTAATTGATAATTGTCAGTGCCGGATATACGATTTTTCCGAGCTAGGGCAAATCTTGAAACTGATGCTCCTACTCATTCTCCTTCAAGTTTTATATTGAGTTTCAACGAACCCCCCCCCCCCCGCCCCTCCCACCCCACGGAAATAGAACAAATTTGTTGTCCCCCAAAAATTGTCTCACGGGGGCAAGGATCCCAACTCCCCCCTTCGCCCCCAGATCCAGCACTCATTGTTTTAGTTAATATTCAAGGAAATAATTAGTCATTAAAGAATTCCACTGCACTTGCATTTTTAAAAGAACACAACTAATGTTTAAGGTCATTGATCAGATACCAAGCAATAGATCACTGAATAGCAAAGTAGCACGAATTCAAACAATGAAGGCAAATTTATTTTGATCTTGAGAAATTAAAATTTTTGAAAATGAAATTTATGAAGCAACAAACTGAAGTTATGTGATCCTTTGTTTGTACACTTTTGATTACTTTTCACAGTATGGATTAGCTTTGAAAACTAAAATATGGAAATTAATATTTTAAATGTATGCAGTTTCTGTACTAAGTAATATTGTGCACTACTTTATCCTGCAACCTTTTTATTAATAAACATTGTTCGTGTGCAATTCTGCTGTAAGATAATCAATTATTTTGGAAATATCATTGTATTTTAAATTTTCATAGTAGCTATGCTGACTAATAATTAGATTCATCCAAAGCCTAAACCATCATCAGCCTGCAGTCTCAAAATGAACACGAATTTAGTGCATATTTATAATTTCTAAAAGCTTCTTTTATATTTGTGCGGTATGTATCCTCGGATGTTATAGTGCGAAGAAATTGATCTAAAACGCATTATAGAAACTGTACCTGTATGTGTGCCACAGAATGTTCAATGAAGTATTCAAAAACGTGTCTTTAACGCGATCCTATAAGTGCTTAAAAAGTGCACTAAAAAGAATGCTGAACTAAATATATGTTCCGAACTGTGTTTCTAGAAGTGTTTTGGAAACTGACCCCAAAAAGTGTTCTAAAAAAGGGGACAAGTGTTCGTGTTCGAAAAATGTTTTAAAAAGTGATCTTACAACGGTTCTGATAAATGTTCCGAAATAAGTGTTCTAAAAAAGGAGGTAAGTGTCCGTGTGAAAAAAGTGTTCAAAAAAGTGTTTGATTATATGCAGTGTAGCTCTTGCTTTTTCTTTCTTTTTTTTTTGTTTTAATGAACTCTGTTCTTCCTCTCCCCACCCCACTGGATATTATGCTGTATCTATTTCACGTTACACATTTGTGTGCATTTAATTCAATAAAAACAAAGAGTTTTTTTTTTCTTTTACAAACGCTGCTTCTTTTCGCACACTACGGGTAGCATAGGAGAGAGCTTTTCTTTTTTTTTTGCGCTATTTAATTAAATAAATAATGCGCACGGTTTTTAGAGGTGGATGAGAGCATTTAGAGTTAGATCGTATGGGAAGATAGAAGCCACTGAAGGCTGCAATCTCTCTCTCTTGGAGTAAAAAGCTTTATGGCTCAAACGCAACTGGAGATATATATATACATAGAATATATTTTATTTAAGCTAACATTGATATAGATTGATTAATACCGCCACTAGATTTATTTAAACAGCCGCCGAAGGCGGCAATCTTGACGTCTAAAGGTGAATGACAAGTAAGCCAAACAGCAGCCATAGGCGGCTGCTTGCATAGAAAAGTGAATGGCGTAAGAAATGTGAATCAGCTGGTCGCCGCAGGCGGCTAGTAGATAAGTATAAAAAGACAGACATAGATGAATTTTTGAACACCAGAGAGAAAAAACTATTTTCTATTACAAAATGCTTCTTGAAATAAATTTGTATGCATATTGATTGATGAAAAAAGAGATATACAAATAAATAAATACATATAAATATAGATTGATATCGTCATAAATATTCGTAGTTTGACAGTTATGGATATAGTTGAAATCCGTGTTAATATATAGATGTAGAGGCATTTAGAGATATATTCTTTTTTTTTTACTCTTAAAAACTTCATTTGAGTTTTTTTTATCAACACATTGGAGAACCAATTATGTTCTACTAAATACATTCTTGAAACTATTTTTTGTATAGATGAATATAAATTGATATATATGAAGAGATATAGTTAGATGCTTTTTCAATGCATAATATTTATAGAAAATGGTTTAAATATTTCATGAAAAGTATTTTTTTTTAATTTAAAATTATTGCAGATAAGGATTAATAAAAAACTGAGATTAAAATGCTTAAATACAGAAATATATAGATAAATCTCTGTTGCCCTGCACATCCACATAATCTAAGCAATATTTATATCACAGCCAAGTTTTTCTTAAGTATCTGTTGAAGGCGGCTTCAAGGCATGAAAAAAGTGAATGGTTCAAAAATAAAATTGTATAAAAAAACTAATCAGCTGGTAGTCGAAGACAGCTAGTATTTAAGTAAACACCAATCTTTTTGTAAGACAATATATTCATTCATTGCAGAAGGTAAAATAATGCTTGAAACAGCATAGCTTTCTTTCTAAAGCATGACACTGAATGAATGAAAATCTTGATTGTTATAAGTACTTTTTATTTTGTAAAATCATCCTGAAATAATACCAGAAATAATCGATGAGACAGACTAAGTTCTAGCATCGTGAAAACAGTCCTTTAGAAGGAAGGTATGTTGATGATGCATTTGAGGAAAAGACGAGTGAAAATTGGCGTAATTGTGTTTAGGAAAAAAAAAACCTCATTTTAATAATGTTTAATGCAAACTCTTAAACCGCTTTTCAGCTTTTCCTCTATTTCCCTAATGTCTTACGGTGATTATTTGTGTCTGCTTCACTATCCGATAACAGACCAATTACAATAGCGTGACTAGTGTTTATTGATTGAGTTTACTGGGGAAAATCTCATATTAGAAGATATCGTGACAAGAAGGAAAGCTTCTTGAATGAGGGATTTTCACCACAATAAATTTCGGTTTCGTAATTTTTCAAACGTAATTTCAGCGAGAAGAAAAGAGATAGGTATATCCAATTCATATAGGTTATTTGACCAAATATCTATCGATAAATTGTGTATTGTCGATTTTAAACTTAAATATAGCGGCAGTTAAAGTTACCAAAATGTTACGACATTTGACTGAATATTGAACGATTTTTTTTTACAGTTTCTGTAATTTAGAGGGTTTGCAATGATAGAAAAACGTTAATATGTACTTTCAGACGCCTTTTTTTGTAGTCTTAAATAATGTACCATCCGAAAACATATCGTGCCAAGGAATAAGATTGTTAGAAAGATTTTCTTGGATAGGTTGAAAAGGACACAGTACTTTTCGAAATTTTGCAAGTGTAAAATTATGAGTGAATTTTTGTTAACTTTAAATTTGTAACGTTTTAGCTGCTCATTCCACAAAGCCAAAAGTGAGTTTTTTTTTGTACAAATACATTTATATAGTTTGTAGACGCTGATAAATAAAAATTCAATTTTTGAAGAAGGGGAATGTGGGGCAAAATGTAATGGTTAAGATGATTGAGTTTTTTCAAAATGAACAAGTCGTTATTTTTTTTTTAAATTACAGTACGCAAAGAAAGAACATAGTATTTTATAATAAAACTTGCCCTGAAACAGTATTTTTTATTTTTGGCAGTAAATTTGAGTCGTCAAAAAAAATAAATAAATAACGGTGGAAATTTTCACTTTTTTTTCAATGGGGCAAAGTGAAAAATAAAATATTTTTGTTATGAAATATTTTTATTCAATTATAAAACATATTTTTGCTCAAAAGAATCGGTAAATAAAAGGTTAAATGACTAAATAAAAAGATAATGAAACAGTATAAACGAATAATTAAATGAAAAAATAAATTAATATATGAAGCAAAATAAATGAGCGAGTAAAAGAATGAATGAATAAGAAAATAAGCGAATGAATGATAAATAAGTGAATTACTAAATGAAGGAATGTAAGTGAATGAATTAATAAATGAAAACGTAAGTGATTTATATTAAATGATTGAGTCAATAAATGAAACAAACTATTTCACTTTGCCTCATCCACTTTGCTCCACATGTACTTAACTAATTATACAATTTATTTAAACTACAAATGGGTCATTCTTTAAAAAGTAACTTTTCTGTCACACGCCTTTCACAGTTAAAACTTTAAAGAACAATTCATTTAACAATGATTTTTAATTTCATCAAAAATATATCTATTTAAACATGCCAACATTTTTTTAATAATAGTTTTTATTTTAGTATATTTTTGGTTCACAACATGTGAATTCTCACCTCTGTGTCATGTCACACACCTTGTGTGATTGTTTATGGTGCTTAATAACTTGTTTAATTAAAAGTATATACTTATTTATTAATTACTCCTTTAACAAGTGTCTCAAATACTAATTGTGTAAGTTTATTTAGTATTTTAATATTGTTTTAATATTGTATAGGACAAGGAGTTATGTCACACACTAAATTCTCACCTCCGTTACCTAATCACAAACTGCCATTCCTCATTATCACGTGGCAACAATGACATCAAAATTTTATTTTCCATGATACAAGGAAGCCCCATTGTTTATTTTCAGTCATAGTTGAAGTTGTGATATTTTGTCGAAAAACAAGAAGATATAGATTTTGCTTTAAAAACTTAGTGTGGTTATTCTGACTTCTCACATCCGTGAACTTGAATTTTAAAGAAGTAAAATAAAGTAAAAAAAGAATTGAACATGTTTTCATATGCTTAACATGTGCAGATTGTTGTAACGAAGAGAAAAAAAAATCCCTGAAAAATGTATCTATTAGGCTCATATTAGTGGAAAATTCCTCACCTCCGTGACAGATCTTATCAATGTCATTATTTCTGAGGTGAAAATAAATGATGGAGGTGGAAATACATCAATAATAGGCATTCAACCAAAATTATAAATTGCAAGTATATCCTCAAATTTACTAAATATTTTTTAACATACATTTGAAACTTCTAATCAAGCCGCGTTTTAATTAAGAGAGCTGAATATTATATTCCCACTAATCGTTAAAATTGCTGATTGTTTGCGCATTTAACAAAATTACTACTTTGATATTAAATTGGCCTCGATTTTTAAACATTACTAGTTTATTTTTTTATTTCCGTGAACAAGGCATTTTTGTATTTTTTTTTTTTTATTGATGAGTAAAATAATTGGAACTCAGCTAAGCCATTGTTTATGGTTACTTCTAGTAGGTAAAACTTTCATGTAAGAATGAAAAAAAAAGAAAACAAAAGGTTTCGAAATTGAAACATATTTTCGTTCAAAAGTTAAGTTTTCTGGAGAATGATCCAAATAAGCTTAATATTAACTAACTTAACGTTTCATTGAATATTAGGAAGCCTGAATTAATATTTAAAATGTTAATAACAAGAAATTTATCATTTTATCATATCAAAAATAACTTTTGACTTGCAACAAAATGTTGCAATAGGAGTACCATTTTTTAAAAATTGCCTATATTACCGAATGATTTAATCTTTGGCGGTATTTTTTTCTTGACTGGAATAGACTACATACGGTACAACATAGTTAAAATAATACCAGATAGGTGGAGCAAAAAAGCAGTGTAAATATTTCACCATTTATCTTTGCCCCGCTATTTCACTTTGCCCCTTGTTCCCCTACTTACAGCGTGTTCAAAGCATAATTTTATGTTTTTAAATAACTCATCAGTGCCAAGGAATGTTTTGGTTACTTGAATTACAAATTAGGCTATTTGTTATTTATTGCACCACAATTTCGGCCACTCACGAGAGATAATATAGATGTTCTCGAGAATTTTCAAGCTACATTTATAAATTAGTTTAAGCACATACTAAACAACGTTAAACTAAATTTGCGTCTATCGAAAAAAAAAAAAAATTAAAGTTCGTAATGCTGGTGTTGTGCTCTTCGGGTCAACGGCGAACAATCTCAGTGCTCATAGTCAAAAGAGTTGCAACAATCTTTTTTTTACGCCGTTTATTGCCCTTTTTGAAGGTTTTAAGATTGGTATGAAGGCCACAATTTAGCTCATCTAAACATGTTATTAGCCATCTCAGACGTTTGTTAAAACCAGTACCCTTGTTGCTTGTTTAAGAACGGCGTTTTAGATGCCTATAAAAATCGGTTTGTAAGTTTTGGCATAAAAACTACAAATTAAAAATTCTAATATAGTCGACCTTTAAAAAATCTATGAAAGTTGTTGTCTATGCGTCCCTAGTTTAGCAAATACTGAGAAAAGGTTCGGTGCCATTGACTCAACAATATGACTACTTTGTTTGCGTACAAGACAGCACATTAAAGTTTTACAATACACGGACAAGGAAATAACACTCGGGGCATTTGTGGGAATTGAATATTTACTCGCCGGTATACGAAGCAAAGCTTCAACTACATAGCCACAGAGGCCCCTATGAAGGCAGTAGCGAAAACTTCAGCTGTGGTTATGAATTTAAAAAAATACCCTGCGCAAACAAAGCACAAATTGTCACAAAAATTTTCCAAATAGCTCTTTCACTACTGCAATGGAGCCCTTTCATCAGTGATAAAGTGGCAGCATTCTAGCATTAAAATAACTATATACAGCATTTTTGGGCCATTTTGTGCTTTACATTTTTTTCCCGTTTTTCTCATATTTTAGCATAATGCGTTTTTTGTCCATTTTTCATTTAACTGTGATTAGGTTCGATTTATTAAGATAGAGTAGACTTAGTTTTTTTTCCATACGATACGGGGGAAAATGCATTAGAGTTGCAAGGAGAACAAATTTGTCACCGTGAGTATTGAGATACACGAGAACTGCTATTTGTATTTCTCAATGGCAGCAAGTTAAATGAATTACTCAGCGAAAAATGACTACCCATTAATTTCGGAACTTGCGTATGTTTAAATATATTTTGAATTTTATACTTGCTTCTTGACCGAAACTAAACTTTTTATGAAAAGCTTGAAATTTACTAACTCCGAGAAATTTTAATTTGGTATTGATTTGGCAAATTTAGTAAATAAATATGAGTTCATAATTGTGTGGAAGATGACATCGCTAAAACCTCATTGAAAAGGCTTTTTTTGAGTAAAAAACGTATCATTCGGTAATGCATTCTGCATGTTCAAAATGCATTGTTGAGTATTATATAAGTTTTCTATGAAAAAATCATTATCAACCATCTATTTCATATTTAATCCATTGATGTTGCTGCTCAAAACCATTTATAAAAAATATTCGGGAACTATCTAAGGAAAAAAAATCAATATCTATTTTGGACTACTAATTTCATGCATTTTATCTGTCTTCCTATTGTTTGAATTAACTATTTAATAGTGAAAAATGTAGTGTTTGTGTTTTCGAAGATTTTCCACTCTCTTCCAACAACCCTCTTACTTCTATCTCTTTAATCAGGAGTGTTACTCATGAAAGGGCACATCAAGTTAGACTTTTAGAGGTTAACTACTTTGAAAACTTGAAATGGATGACAATTGATGTAAACTACATTTCTTTTCAAACATTTATCATTAATTTAGCAAAATTAATTTTAGTTTTATTAGCGTTTTGCGGGAAATGACATTGATATTGGCTTGATTCTGTGAAACACCATTATTGTCGAAGTTTAAATTTGAACAGACTTATTGTTATTATATTTTTATATTTCATGTTTATTGTTTTTTGAACAGCAGAAAGAACTAAGTTTTCTTGGTAAAGATTTAAAAAACTAATCCACTTCGTTGCAATTCTCTCTTCATTGAAACAAAAAGGCAAGTAATCTGTAAACGCATTATATTTTTATGTAAAAGTAAAAATTTTAGATAAAAATTCAAGACTGTTGAACCTACTGTTCTATTGTTCGTGAGAACATAAAAAACTTTTCGATCTCGATTAAAAGTTATATCGAAGGATCCATTTAATTGAAAGAGTAGTTTATTGAAGTAAAAAAAAATAAAGGATTTTTTAATGCATTTTTAAAAACTTTTAATATTTTAGTTGCAACTTAGCATCTTCTTGGTTTTCAAAACTGCTGCTAAAATTCTAACATTTATCGTCGTCGTATCATTATAAAAATCTTTCCCATTTCATAAAAGGAAAAAAAAAAAAAAAACCGTTTAACTATGCCTCATACTATAAATGCAATTCAGCAATAACATGACATATTTTTATCTAAATTTAATTTGAAACAACATTTAACCCTTTTTTATATTTAAATATTCATTAAATGGTTCCAATTAATTTAACGTATTAAGTCTTCTATATATTTCCACCGGAGAAATAAAAGTCTTCAGTATATAAAAAGTTACGTTACGCGTTTCCGTTTTTTACACAATAAATAAGATACAGGAAAATAAACGTTCTTTTTAAAAACTGCAAGACTTGTTGTTTTTGAAAGAAATCACTGCCGTTTTTCTCATGTAAAAATTTAATATAATTGATTGAGTTTAAACCTTTTTATAAAACATTTGCTGTAAAATCAAAAATGAATTACCGCTCAAAGCATTTATTAAACTGGTGAAAGAAACGATATAAGAAAAAGTATTTGACTTACCAAAGGGTACGCTACGTTTAACTGAACTTTAATTCAGTTTATTAAACAGTTAAATTCAAAACAATGTTCAAGTATATTTTAAGTTGCTTCACAATTAATTTTAAGGCTAGTGTATTTTTTTATCAACTGGATTTAGAACGAATGTTAACATTTTTGTACTCAAAGAGTATTTAACAATACTTATTTTTATAAAGAATACTTTTCTGGAAATATATTTTATAACTCTACTCCTTCTATAGTCGTAATATTTTGAGACAGTCTTCGAGCTCGAGAATAACATCTTTCAAAAAATAACCGCTGTATTAATACAACATCAAAATCTGTTACCTCCCGTAAACGCTCGCCACTTTGGCCCCAGGATCCTTCTTAGGTCCAAATTGAAAAAAAAAATGTACAACGTACTCCGCCCACCTTCAGGAAGCAATTTTTAAACTAGTTTCTACAGAATCAGCTAGAGAGCATCCCCAAGCATGCTGTGGTACATACCAAGCAATTAGATAGCTCTCTTCAAGAGCTAACACTAGTGATTTTGTGTTTCTTGTGCTAACACGTGTCTTTATAACATCTCAAACTTTTGCATATAGAAAGCTTTAAATATGTTAAGAGATTGTTAGTATCTATTTATGAGCATTTTTTAATACTTTATGTTCTAGTATAGTTGTATTTCTCATTCCGTTACGGTTTTGATTCAAAACATTGAAAACAACACATTTCCTGACCTAAAATTTACGACTTACTTTGGCCCAGCATAAACACTTGATAAAATCCGTCAGAGTGATTTGGGAAAGAAAAGCTTAAAGTAAAACTCTAAACAGGAAGAATGCAAGAAAGAAACGAGAATTCTTATTAACGGATAAAAAGAGTTGCAAAAAACAATCTCAATTCATCAGGGCTCAGTTACATGGCTTTTATTATGGAAGATGAAGAGGGGTAGAAAATTGCAGGAGGTCTAGAAAAAATCTATCCATATTATCTACTTTTTACAAATTTTGTTAAAGTTATTGAAAAGTTTAGGGAATTTTGTTGTTGGAGAATGGAATGGGCTCATGTATCTAGAAATAGCTGTTGATGGGGAAAGAAGGAGCTAATGTTGAAAGCACAGAACGCACCGGCAAGTTTTGGAAATGGCCAACAAGTGGGTCCTTTGCTTTACAAATGGTGTTCTGCTAATACAATTATTTATCCTCCAAAATTAATGAAAATATGACTCTTTTCCGTCTGCAATTTGTGAGGTGATAACTAAGCCTATACACACATCTTTTAAAAAATTGATTTTCCTTAAAACTAATATGTATGACTTAAACTTCTTGAAAAAAAAAATCTTTGTTTCCAATAAACAGTTTTTCGTGTAACCACACTTCTTTATTTGGGTTTAGTTAGTTGTAAATTTGAAGTTTTGCTAGTTTTGAATAGAGAAAACCATTTTGGGCCAAAGTAAATCAAACATAGGGGTAACATTCGCAGATAAAACACGATTAAAAAGGGTAATTACGCTTTGAAGCAAAATGATGACTAATCAATAATCAAATTAAGTGCACTCTAGATGGGTAAAAAAAAGTTTTCACAGCTTAGAAATAGTTGCAAAATTATAGAGACTAAATGAGAAAAATTAAAGTGTCCAAAGTAGCTCTTGTTTACGGTACTTTTTTGCATTAATTTAAATCATTCGAATTATGAATGCGCCCAAAGATGTGCACAAGAAAAACTTTTTTAATTAGTTGATTTCTTATTGGCATTCCATTTTTTTCCATTTATTTCTGAATTTTGGGGGAAAACATCCAGCATGAAGTTATAACTTGATTTGTAAGGACTAATATTTTTCACGAATTTTCTGGGTTAATTAGAACGTCTGCTAATGATAAAAAAAAATAATTTGTTCACAACCATTTTGAATCTTTTTTTTTACTTAGTTTTGGGGCTTTTTTTGTATTTTGGAAGGTGGTAAGAGTGGTTTTATTTATTTCCTCTCTTTTTTTTCACTTTATTATGTTTATTTTCTCTTTCTTCTCGCGTTCTTTTGGTGCATTTTGGTCAATGGTTCTGATATCTTTTAATACACTGGCCTCAAAAAGTTAAGGTACAACACGTTTTTTGAAGCTCACCATTAAAATAAATGGCATTAACAATAAAATGCATAGTTTACATGAATGATAATAGAGATTTTTAAAACCATTTGTGAAAAAACGGTAGATGCCACTTTTATTTTATAGAAAAGAACATATCTTTATGAGAGAAAAAAAATATGCAAATTTCAAGCTTTCGTACTTCTGTGTGTAAGTTGTTTTAATTTTCAACTGTTGTTGGCAGTTTCAGAGACAATCGTCCGTAAGTTTTAGAAATTGTCTCAGAGACGTCGTTTGCCCAATTCGTTAAGGTGGCTGGCAGTTGGATGGATGGAAATGGGATTGTCTCAGGCTGATGCTGCTATATGTCTCAATGTGTCTCGCAGTGCTGTTCAGCGACTTTAGGATCAACATCACTCAGAAAGTTTTGTGTCCAGAAGACCTGTTCCAGGCCCACCACGAGCTACAACACCTGCAGCAGACCGTTTTCTTGTTCTTTTGACCCGAAGGAGAAGAACCACTACTGTGCCGCAGCTCGTTGTAGACCACTTTGTATCATCAGGAAGAAGAACTTCTGCTACTACGGGGCAAAATCGCCTTCATAATGCACGTCTCTATGCAAGATGGCTAGTTGTGTGTGTTCCGCTCAAAGGACCACAGCGAAGGATCTGCTTATGCTGGGCAAGAGAACATGTTTCCTGGACTCAGCAGCAAGGGCTTCTGTGCTGTTCACAGAAGACTCCAGATTTACACTATAGAGTGATTCAGGGTGTCTACGGATCTGGAGGGAACAGCGCACTAGATACCATCAATACTGTTGAAAGGCACAGTTATAGAGATGGTGGAATCATGGTTTGTGTGGGCAGGAATCTCGCTCTGTGGTCTGCATGTGTTCCGTGGAAGAACTCTGACTGATCTGAGATATCGAGATGAGATCCTTGATCCATATGTCCGCCCATATGCTGGTGCTATTTGTAATGACTTTATTCTGATGAATGGTAATGCACGAACTCACCGAGATCGGATTGTTGAGGAGTATCTTAAGGACCACGGTTTGGAACGTTGGAATGGCCAGCTCAATCTCTAGACCTGAATCCAATAGAACATCTTCGGGACTATCTTGGCAGACAGGTTGCCGCCTTAAGTCCTCCTCTTAGTTCGTTACATGAGCTGGAACAAGGCTTCCTCTGTGTCTGGTCTTCGCTTCCTATTCCGGTGTGCGACAACTTAATAAACAGCATGGAAAATCGATGCCGCTAATGCATTCAGCCGCTAATGCATTTCATTTTAGGGAAGACACATTCCTTATTCGAACCCATTTTTGAATTGTTTCTATGACATTTTCCTGCATCATACTGTGATGTCCTGTCTTCTTTAAGAATGGACTTTTCCGCAAAAATTGCTTTTTTTTGTTATAAATCGTTTTTGCAATACACTTATGCGAATTTCTATGACGCATTCCATAAACTATTTAATGCACATATCCTCCATTTTTTTTTGTTTCTACATTCATTCATTTGCAAACTAGAAACAAAAAACCGGTTGTACCTTAACTTTTTGAGGGCAGTGTATTTTACATTTTGGCAATTTGGCTTACATTTCATGTTTGGGAAATTTAGTACAATATTCATTGAATTCTCCAGGTATGCAATTTTAAACTAAGGCTAATTTTATTTCATTATAACACAAACTGTAATGCGTAAGAAAATTAAAACATTAATTCGCCATACCAAATCTCAAATGATGAGGCCACTTCGATTCGAAACAAATCCTCCTAACGTATTTAGCTATTGTATTTCTTGAAAGAAGTTATTTTTTTATACCCTTCTATCTCCACATATTGACGAAAAATCAGTTAGGTAAGGTAAGTTCAAAGTCTCTGCAGAAGACTGTTGTAGGTAATACTTTTCGTAAGTAGAGATGCCTTTTGTATACCATACGGTCTTTAGAAAGTTTAAAACTAGAAATTTGTTTTTCCTTACCATATACCGCCGATGAATAAAGTTTTTAAAACAGAACTTTATTCTCATTTCATTCCAATCACTAAAACTTTTGTTTTGACACAAAGATTTAATTTAAACTGAATGAATCCGCTTCTTCACGAGAAAAAAACTAATTACATTTGGAGATATCTTGGTGATTTTGTGTGTTGTAATGTTACTATTTTAAAAAATCTATTGCGGTTAGCTTTTTTCCTCTCAAATTAACAGAAACGTCGGTAGACTAGAAAAACTCCGATGATAATATGCAATACTAAGGAACAGTTGATGAAATGATTGTATTTCAACCAGACTTTTGTTTACCAAATTGCTGTAACAAAATCATAGATAAAAAACAGTTTTATTTTTCTTCATAAGGTTCTATGAAAGGCTTACATTTTTAAAATGTAATTACGATTGAAGATAAAATTAGTCTAAATGACGTTTTTTCTAAGACTAAAAAGTCGAAGGAATAAGAAATGAGGTAATCGCATTTAGTAATGATTGAAAAATCCTGAATTTAATGAACAACACCAAAGAGCAATTTCAAGTTTTTGCATTTCAGAACTAGTGTTTATAGTAGAAAACCACCCCTAAAACTTTTTGTAATTATACTGCATGTAAGAAGTAGTGTTAACCTACCGAGTGTACCTTGTAATGAACAGGGTGTTAAACCAAAATTTGCTTACTACAAATTTTGAATTAAATCGAGTCTAGTAAATCTTAAAACTGACATAGACGTCAAAATCACGCTGTTCTATATTTTTTAAAAGACAGATTATGGAAAGAACCCTTACTGTAACTGAAGTTCTTTCCAAAGGAAGACTTATTGATATGCTTGTAATATTCAAATATAAATTTTCTTTGTATTAATTTAAAAAAAAACAATTATAATAAAACTATTTATGTTCATGAAAATACGAAGATATAGTAGCAATGTTTTTATATATGTTATGGCCAAAGTCCGAAATCGGCCAGTTCGCGAATTGGCTGGCCAATTCGCGAACTGGCCAACATTATCGGAAACGTACCGGCCAAAGCCCGAAATTTTCATCATTTCGGGCTTTGGCCGGCCAATTCGCAAGTGGCTATGGACGATCGGCCAAAGTACGAAGAGAGAAACCAAGACTAGATTGTGTTTCACTGTTAAAAATGTAGCATTTTAAATAAGTACTTTGTGTACAGTTTTTTTTTCTTGAAGTTTACTTGTTTCACAAACGAGTTCAAATATAAGGGATACCTCTGTGTTAAAAATGAACTTATAACACATAAAAATATGATATCGTGTCATTCTGTTTCTATATTAAAGCCATAATAGATATTATTCAGTGACAGTAAATGATGTAACAACGTGATTGCGTAAAAAGATTGGATTTGCGGCCTTCATATGAGCGAATTACATCTTAAATAAATGCCTTGTGTTAAGTGTGCGAATACAAAGGTAAATTGAGGCAGTGAGAAGCAAGGGAAGTAAGTGGACATTTTCAAGTTTTGAGCAAAACGACTATAAAGATAACGTCTTAGGTAGGCTTTTATGGATTTTTTTTTCTAAATCATGCTGTACAGCAGTACCTACCAGGGCTACTATTACTATCTCTTGCCCTAAGACAAAGGAGGGGCTCACCTACCATTTGTACGCGTTATCTCCAAATTTTTAATTTTGTCACATACATCCGTTTGCTTCTCACTGCCTCTGTTGAATTAAGGACGATCGACAGTCTTTTTCTGCTCCATCTAGAATCTAATTTTAAAGATTCTAGATCATATTGTACCAAGAAATATTGTTTCAAAAGATTTTAAAGTATTTTGCAAAGCCTCAATACTAAGGGTTCATTAAGACAAAACATAAAAACAGAAAAAAAAATAGCTTTCTTGTTAATATTATTTAAAGACATTACTTTAATGCCGCGTTTTGTTGAAATTCCCCGACATGTCCTTATTAATATTTTATACATAAATGTCATTATGTTTATTTTAATTTACACTTAGTATTGTTTTTTTCCCTTTGTAAAACAGTTCGTATTTTTATGAATCAATGATTCGAAGGGAATGCAATCTGGAAAAATAAGCATATTTTTCTTATTTTTTTCTTTTACATTAAGGAAATGTTGTTCTTACTGTCATAGTATTTATTTTAATTCTTCCTTTTTTTCAAACGTTTTTACTCACGTTTTACTGCATTTATTTTATGTTAATCTGATTGTGTGTATTTTAACTGAATTTCTTTTTGTCTTGCTGTACTTGCAATGCGGATTTTAATTTAAAACTTTTTCTTCTAGGGGATGCGGAGTGATCATTTACATAAATTGTGCTGCGTATTTGAGCTAAATTCTTTTTTTCTAAGGGGGATGAAGGAGCAAGATTTTCCTTTTGTTCTAGGTACAACGGGTTTTTAATTACCTCCTTTTTTCCTGCGAGGAAGGGGGAAGAGCGGGATTATCGTTTAACCGTTTTCGTAAGAAAGTTATCATTAATCCATGCGAGTTTGGTTCGCTCGCTAATCGACAGGGTTACGGTAGCGTTGTTATTTGGTGAGTTTGGAGAAAAAAACTACGGAATTTTTTCATTATTTTACATTTTAAAGCAACTGTTTATGTAATTTAATTGCTTTTCATTTAGTGAAATATTTTAAATTGCAGATATATATTATTATTTTTTTTTAGGTTTTCTTAAAAAGTGTATGCATTTTAGTATAAGAAAATAATTATTTTGCATCAGAGAGATGGGGTGGGGTAGATTTTCATTTATTCAAGTAACCTTCTTTAAACTCTTTGTACGAGCATCGTCATGTAGGTATAGCTCGTAATTAAAAGTACTCGCATAATTTTCGAAATAGCTTATCGCACCAACGCAACGGTGTGAATAGCCCGTGGGTACAGACTAATTGCACGGACTGGGCGCAAAACAGGCTAAATTTGTCTTCTTCACTATCTCGTTTTTAAATTTTCAATTCTACACAATTGAAAGCAGAAAAAAAAAACATTTGTAGCTTTCCAAATCTCAAACTTTTTACTTCCAACAAAGTATATATTTCAAGAAAAAAAAATCAGACAGGGATATTTAATTAATTTTCAAATGGAAACAAGTCTATATTATTCATGCAATAAGTCACTTACAAAACTTGTGCTGCCGACAATTAAGTATATATACCCGAATATTTGGATCTTTATCACTATTTTATGGTTATTTTTTTAGTCATAATTGATTTTGAGTTGGAGATTTTCTCTGAGATATGGTTTTGCAAAGATTTTTTGAAGTTTCTAGAGTAATAGAAACTAATGATCATACATCTACCCTTATTGGGGGTATGGGTGGTAGAGGGATCTTAAATAGAATTCTAAGGAGGGGAGCACACAACAAATTCCTTACTTGTCATTAGGTTTGGTTTCGGAATGAAAATTATACTATTTAAAATTTGTGTCGCAAACACTGAAAGGTTGAGAAACACGGCCTTATGTTTAATTTTAGCTGGGTCGGTCAAGTATTACGTAAGCAGAAAGGAAATATCCCGAGGGCTACTTATTTTCTCTGACAAGAGGTGAGGGGCCACACAAATTCCAAGGTAAGCATTAAATAACGAAGCAGTTACAGTGCAACAACAAAAAACGTGGGTAAAGAGCATCCTGTGACGTACAAAATGTCATAAAATCTTATGAAAGCAAAAGGGGAAGGGAGTATAGCGTATGTTTATTTTTTCTCACTAGGTGAGAGAGGGGGAGGGGGTACAAAATGCCCAAAAGTTGCTTAGACAATACTTGAATGACCCTTTATTAGCTATCGAATATGATTTCAACTGAAAGTATTCACATATAGAAGTGCAAATACGAGAAATACACACTCATAGCTCCGTCGAAGAACTAACGGCAAGTAAAACGCGATCGAAGTTTTTAATAACCATTGGCAGGACCTTCTCAGGGACGTGGTAGCATCCTCTGAGCCCGACGAGATGCCATCATGTCAGCCTAATCCAAAACTAGGGGCCCAACTCGGAATCAATGTAGTATAAATTTTCCTGGTATTGTGAGGAGGGGGGGGGGGCAGGTGACGATAATGACAAGGGGCTTGATTTGGCTCTCGGCGATCCTGGACAAACCTCCTTCCTAGTTTCTATCACTTGCACGCCCCGCCGTACCTTTGGAAGCGACAGATATGTCATCTACCTGTCAACCTAAAATCTACCGTAATGATTTCGGGCTTTGGCCAAGGATTCCCGGCCACTTCGCGAAATGGCCAGCCAAAGTAGAAAATACAATATTAATTGCAAGTATTTCGGGCTTTGGCCAAACCTCTTGGCTAGTTCGCGAATTGGCCAGCCAATTCGCGAACTGGCCGAACTTCGGGCATTGGCCGTAACATATACAATTTACCCAGTTTGTGAAAAATTATAAAATAAATTTCCTGAATGTCAGGATGATGTTGTTGTTGTGTGATGCTATTGTTGTAACTATACATTGTAATAGTAATTGCTTAGCAATTTGAAATTTCGAAGCAAAAATGTTACTTTAAATAAAATTTATAACTTGATATGTTCCCCCGGTGTAATAATGGTCAGGTGATGGTAGGGTAACGACCCCAGTGGTTGGCACTTTAAGAGTTTGTGCTTAAACTTGCCTCTGTTTTCATTACTTAGAAAAAAATATTCACTTGCAAATATTTTTGCATTAAAGAATGCACATCTGTGCATCTATTTAGTTCACTAAAATAAATAATAATTGAATAGATATTCTTTATAAAAATATATTTTTTAAAAAGTTACTGAAATTACCAGTAATTGGCACCTGATACCCAAGGGTATGACACCTTGCAATCCAGTAAGTGACACATGTTAATAGAACTGAAAAATCACTTTATTTTTCACTTTTAGATTACATACAAACTTTATCATCATAAGAAACATAATTAATATTAATTTAAAGTAGGTAGTTTTACATTAATCAATGTTAAATCAACTGATGTTAAACATCTTGACGCTGGAAAAATATTTTAGAGAAATAAAAATAAATTTGGAGTGTTGCATGGAAAAAAGTATCGAGATTATTGCTGTTTCATTAGTCATTATGCAGTTTTGATTTTACGAATTATAGCCATTTCCACAGAAAAAGGAACATTGACCCGATGATTCTAAGGGACCATAAAAAATGAACCGATTCTCTACAGCCACAATATCTGACTGATGGCCAAACATGTTTATTTTTTATTGTTTCTCTTAAAAATTTAAGTTTATTCTGTGGAATTCAAATCAATGGTAGAACCCATATAATATAGTTGCTGCAACAGTATCAGAAATACATTTAGTGACATGCTTCACAACACATTAGTGTTTATAGGCACACGTGCCAATTACTGGAGACTAGCAAAACTGAAGCAGCCATAATTATTTCAAAAATCCAAAAAGGGACAAAAATGCATTTCTACACACTCAAAGTAACACCTTTTAACTAAACAAATCTTTTTACAACGAAAATTTAAAATATATTTTAAGTCAGATTTTAATGGATGGCGCATGCTTCCGTTAAGCCAGAGAAGAGAGCTTTTTCAACAAAAATGGCTGATTTGACACAAGTCCCAATTGTTTCTCTTTCCTATGCACTGCTACTATTTAGTAACACGAATTGAAATTATAATCTTTAAAGCAAATGTACATTCAGTTGAGTGTACAGCCATCTACTTTTAAAAGATGGGATACGAATCTTATTTTAGGACATTTTTGTTGGAAGTGCCAATCACTGGTGACCTGCCAATTACTGGGTGTGTTACCCTACTAACTGCATTTTGACTCGATAAATCAAATCCAACTTGAAGTCATAAAAATCTGAAAATTCTCTGCTATTTATTGATTTCTGAAAATGCTGAGCATTCAATTGAAAGTATAGAGGATATTTCTGCGGACGGGGGGCACGAGGCATGTGTAAATTTATTAGATAACTTTCTTTAAAATTTAACTGCATCCCTAGTAATTAGAAATATTATGCTTTACACTGAGGGAATAGAACTAATATTTTGCTGCGTATAAATTGCGAGTCAATTCCTACAGTAGAACCTCGTTTATCTGGCCCTCCCTTATCTGGATCTCCGGATTATCCGGATCAAATTTGTAGCCTTTAAAAAAATCTTATGTTAACATAGATCACTTAAAATTATGATAACAAGAACGTAATAGACCAACATCCTACTAGACTTGACCTACCCTCATCGAGTTACCATAGATTAAGAGTAAAACGCAAAATTAAGAATTCCTACCTCTTTCACGTGAACTAAGAAGGGTTGCTAGGGATTGAAAGATGCCTAAAAATAACTAATTTACCCTTATCAAGTTTCCGAAAATTGTTATCATAAATGAAGAGTAAAAGATGGTATAAAACGCTTAAGTAAGGTTGCCTACCCTTTTCGGGTTCATAATCAGTGTTGTCAGGGGCTAAAACGTGCCCAAAGAAGGATGTAATTTACCCCCCCCCATCTAGTTTCCGGATATTTTTGTCATAAATGAAGGGTAAAAGCTGCAAATAAAACGCCAAAGTAATGTTGTCTATCTTTTTCCGGTCCCTAACCATTGTTGCCAGATGCTAAAAAGTGCCAAAAATGAATACTTTACCTTCATTAAGTTTTCGAAAATTGTTATCATAAGTAAAGAGTAAAAGTTGTAAACGAAACGCTTAAGTAAAGTTGCCTACCTATTGCGTGTGAACTAATCAAGGTTGACAGAGGCTAAAAGGTGCCCAAAAATGAGTAAGTTACCCTCATCGAGTTTCCCAAAATTGTTGTCATAAATGGAGAGTAAAAGCTGTGAAGTAAAACATTAAAGTGTACGTTAAAGTAAGGTTTCCTACCTTTTTCCGGGTCTCTAATCAGTGTTTTCAGGGGTTATAAGGTGCCTAAATTATGCGTACCTTTTTCCGGTTCTCTAATTAGGGTTTTCAGGGGCTAAAAGGTGCCCAAAATATGTAGGTAAAAATATTACAAAACCGATGGTATAGGTTTGCCCAAGCAAAAGTGGCCCAATCATAGGGTTTTCGCTATTCGAAGTTTCAATAATTGACATTGCCAATTGCAATCAAAGTTTTGTACCTCTGGAGTCGGATATGAAGTCCGCTTGAGAGGAACAAATAAAGTCTAAAATAAAGAATCCACATTCTTGACTGACCAAGCGTTTCTTAGGATCGGTTTATTGCGGACCGAAATCCACGAGCTCATCTCTTCCCCCTACATCATAAGCGTCTAGCATGCATGTTGGGTTTTGAGCTAACTTTTCTGGCATTTTTTTTTTTTTTTTTGTTTTACCATTATCTGTTTATTACATTGTGGGAACTCTTACTCTCTCATTGTATAAACATTTCTCTAAACTAACTTTAGGCAGGAAATTAAAAAAAAAACTATCTATCCATTTTTGTGCAGTTCTGAAATTATTCTTTTTACCTCGCATCTTTTTCTTATTTTTTTGCAAAAGCGAAAAGCAAGAAAGAACTTTATTGCGGACATACCACTTAATGAAAGGAAAATATTAACTGTTAAAAATTCAGAAAACTTTTACGGAAATACTACTGCGAAATTAAGTGTTTACAGTACATTAAATTTGAACGTAAATTTTGTGGGGAAAATAAGCGATTGCTGCGCCATTCCATGCACCAAATGACTTATACAACGAAACATATAAATCTCCATTTCCACTCTGCGGTAGAACCCCAATATATATATAGGGTTACCGGTCTGCGCATGAAAATATCTTAGGTTAGAACCCAGTAACTTGAATTTGGAATCATTTTCTTTTCCTTTTCTCTCAGCGTAACTACACACACCGTACTGATTTTTTCTACCGTAAAATTTTAGTTACCTACGAAGTTTGAAATTCCAACAAAAGCTATTTCTTAAAGTAGCACAATCCATAGACAAAAACTCATTTTTCAAAGTTTAAAGGCCACAGCAAAATGAAGCACACTTCAGTTATTTCCTTCGTGTATCTATATTACATTTCCAAAAACCCAATTGCTCCTAATTTCATCTCATAAGGTGAATGAGTTAGTTCGGTAACCATACCCCAAAACAATATCCAAGTACAGGAACTCCTTTATCTTATGTCATTCAGATACAGAAGCACTGGGTGAAATTTTGGCATTGTTACAATGCTCAAAAGAATTGAAATGCGAGCTATAAATAAGTTAGTGTTTAGAAAAAAATAAACAATGCAGACGTTTTTAAACGTAATAACTCGAATCAATAGTAGTTCAATTTCAATTGAAGGGCGATTTACATGTGTGACGGTATGATATCTTAGATGAAAAAAAAATTAAGTTATTACAGTAAAATTATTTTTTATTTAAAATTGAAATTTTTTCTTTGCATTTTATATTTAACAATTATAATATGGGAAACAAAACAAACAATATAATTTTTATTGCTTCATTTTTAAAGTTTTATGCCGTTTTACGCTTTGAGACGAAATGACATGTTTTGGCAACTAAGCTTTTGAACTTCTTTTTGCAAAATTAAATTTTTGTAAATTATGAATAAATTAATTATTTTAACTGATAAGTACTTAACAGATACAGAAATAACAAGAAACTTAATTTAAGTAATTTCTCACGCATTGGATTAAAATAATTAAACTTTATATACTGTGGCGGAATGACAAGAATTATCTTATCTAACTCTATTTATAGCAATTAAAGTGAGGATATTTTAAATAAATAAAAAAAAAAATATTTGAGTCATATAAAGTTACTGAATCAAGTAGGGCTCGACCGATGGCATTTTTTGGCCGATGGGCCGATGCCGATTGTTGGCCGATTGTTCAAAGATGGCCGATGGCCGATGGCCGATTATTTTCCTCAAAATGGCCGATTGCCGATGGCCGATGGCCGATGCCGTTGGCCGATGGCAAAAAAAAAAAAAAAATCAAACAGAAATAAATTGATAAAATTGTCAAGGATTTAAAGGATCATTGATTCATTTCACTTTACTTCCTTTCTACGAATAAGGAATTGTAATCACAAAAAAAAAAAAATCAGATTTTGACCTAAATTTCTATTTTACCATCACCCAATTTAAACTTCACAAGTTTTTTCGGCACATCTGTACATGCATATGTACCTAAGAACATGTAGATGACCGAAATATCCATTTTGAACGCCTCCTCAGCTAATTATCGCATATTCTCTTGTGATGTCTTCATGCGCTAAACTTATGTCACTCAAAAACGTTATGAAATAGTAAGTTGAAAACGCATACGTACGTAGTAGGATCTAAAAGTTAGAGGACAAGTTGTATAAAACCTTACCCTGAATAGTTCACATTACCGAAGCACATCTATCTACAAAATATTCACTTTGGACGACTATGCACTTCTGCCAACGTTCATATAACTTTTAGAAATATTCCTGGAAGACATTTTTCGCAACCTCCTGTAAGGCCTCTTGCGCTGTTGCTTTAACTTCAACGTGGGGAAGAAGGCGACTTTCATGCTGAGGATGCACGGTTTGATGGGTGAGTACTCTGATATGACAAACAATTAACATAACGTTTCGTCGGACTTAGCTCCGTGTGACTTTTACCTGTTCTCAGCAAAAAAAAAAAAACATTTGCATGGATGCCGCTTTCTTCCGTCAGGAGAAGATAAAGCTGCATCATAGAAGGTAGCGAAAATGGCTTCCAGGAGAGTTTCCAAAAGTTATATGAACACTGGCAGAAGTACATGGTCCCTCAAGGTAACCTTTTGAAGGTGGATGTGCTTCTGTAATGTGAACTATTCTAGGTAAGGTTTTATACAGCTTGTCCCCGAACTTTTGGATCGTACTACGTTCAATCTGTATAGGGTGTAGTTATGCTTCTCCTTTTTTGACTGCTGTATGATGAAAGAGAAAGAGCAACAGTCAAAAAAAAAAAAAAAAAGAAAGAAAAGAAAGAAAAAAGGAAAACAACAAAGAGACTGTTTAATAACCAATTGATTTGTTTTTTGTTTTTTTTTAATTGAACATATAAATATAAGATTTCAGTAATATTGTAATGATGTATGGATTTAGGTACACTAAACATAGTTAAGAAACATTAAATTATGTTGTTAAATCATTCAAAAAAAATTAAGAATAAAACTATGAAACCGTCAACAAATAACGCAATTAAATTGGAAAGATTGCACGTAGACATTTTTTAGTCATCAAATTAAACAAAAAAGGTAACAGATAAATTACAATACTAAATCATAATAGGAATATTTTTATACTTATTTAAAATTTATGAATAGAAAATTTTGCAGTTTTCAAAAAACTAAAACAGTGACATAAATATTGTTGGAAAAAAAATAGCCATGAAAAGAGCGAGGCTCTTAAAACGCAGCTACAATAAACAAACTCAATATTTACACCAAGTTAATAACTGAATACATACTTGATCTAATGTTGGCACACATAATATTGTACAATTTGATTATTTAATCTTTTATGAAGCTTTACAAACAAGTTCAAATTAAATTGTTCAATTTAACAATATTTTTTTGAAAATTAAAAAATTGCATAATAGAAAATCCTTGAAACTTTTCTATAAAAAACGAAAATAACTTATTCATTGATTTCATATAAATTCATAAAAAGAGTTACTTACAACAGAAAAAAAATCGATCGCTATTAATGATACAAAAAAGATGGCGCATTACAAAATGGGGGGGGGGGGGTCACCCTCTGATTTTGCAGTAACTCACACTTCGACCCGAACCTCGGCCTAATTTTTTTAGCACAGAACCGCTAAAACCATCGCCTCGGAAGAGTTTCTGAATCTATTTCAGCACTTCCGAAGAAAAAATTCAAAAGTCCCTTCAATTTCCGAATTATATCGCCATTCAAAACGTCTTTAATCAATTTCTTACATTAATGCTCTAAATTCTTTCTAAACAATAGATAAAGTTTGAAAAAAAAAAAAATCTCTAGTTTTATGAATGATGTTAGTTTTAAACAACTCGGAAGTACAACTAGAGTTTAATTTCAGAAATTGAGGGAGTGGGAGGAGGGGCACGCAAGTGTTCTCGGAAATTCAAAAAATAGTCGTAAAAATAGAATTCAAAATAATCATAAACATTGAGAATAAACCCTTTCAAAACTTGCACCCAAGTTTGTTGTGACGTGCAATGGCGGATTTAAAATATAGCAAATGTTGCAATTGCACGAGAGGCCCCATAACCATAGGGGCACCGTAGGAGTTACAAAAATGCAAATGATAAATGTTTTACAGCTTCTGTGATAGAGAAATATGGCCCCAAAATGTATTTCGACGGGCCCCAAACTTGTAACTCCGCCGAAGCAATACAGAAGATACTGCATTACTGTGATTTATATTGCAAATATCGAAAAATTAAAAATTACTGTCGGCTCAACGGGAATCTAACAAAATGACACAAAAACCGGTTTCGCCATCTCATATTTGTTTCCATGGTCTCCAATTCGGCAATGTATCACCAAATGATCATCAGTCTGAGACGCTATATTAGTTTTGCATTGAAATAAGTAATTAATAGCGAAAAAAAATGAGTAAAGAGGCTTTTCAGAACACCCGATCGAAAACAAAAAGGGAAGTGCACACCTGGAACGTACGCACACCCCATATGCGAAAACTTATGGAGTTATGACTTATGAGAGATACATACATCCAGCAGCAAGAAACAACGCAATAATTAACTTGTTTGGTACCTGAATGCAGTATTAAAAACTCTTTCAGGGGTGACTAAAATAGAAATTCATATTGAAATTTAGTAAACAATTTTATATGAAAACAACTTTTACTTTGTATTAAAAGGTAAAACATCAAAAGGTCCCTTTTTTTTTCAAAAACATCGGCCAATTCCATCGGCTTTTCGATGTTTTTAAGGCCGATGGGCCGATGTTTCCTGCAATTTAGCATCGGCCGCCGATGCCGATGCCGATGGCTAAATTGTTGAACCATCGGCGCCGATGCATCGGCCAGGCCGATGCATCGGTCGAGTCCTAGAATCAAGTATAATAAGCGAAATAATTCATAAAATCATTCTAATTATATTAATAAAAAAGAAATGTTTTCGGAAAAGTTATCAATTAATAGAATTGCCCTGAAGTAACGGATTAGCTTGAAACTTCTTCAGATCACAAATTTTTTGTTACAGATTAGGGGAGACTGGGGATACCTCATCCCTGGGGATACATGATCCCATATCCAAAAATGTACCGAAGTCATTAAATAGAGATTTGAAAACTGAGTTACCTGAGTTTGAAACCATGTTCAAGTTATACTTGTACATTAAATATAGCAGCACTGTTTTTTTTTTTTTTTAGTCATTTTGTTTTAGCTAAAGAAATGATTGTCTGAATGTGTCAAGGGAAACTTTTTTAGGAAAGCATTCTGAAGTTTACATTATCCAAGATATACAACTTAAAAGAAATACTGAAGTGTAATGTTAAAGTATAGACAGTCTTTTATAATTGAGACATATTTTTAGTAAATTGCCACTAATGTTAATAATATAACAAGTATGCTTGCAAAAACCGCATATTAGGGATACTTGTTCCCATCGTTTAGAAGGATACATGATTATAGGGTTCAAGTATCCATATGACAATATAAACACAATAAAAACAATATTACTATGTGATTCTCCAAAATCGTAACAGTATTATGTCCCAGTAGCCTAACACAAAAATTGTTTAACTCAGAAAGTGTTTTAATTTTTTTAATAGTTAGAAATAACTTATCTGATGTTATTCTACTCTTATTAAAACAATAACTCGTTTAGATTTTTCTGCAAAAAATTTTAAATATCCAGAAAGTTACACTTTTAGCGTGTCCCCAACCGTTTTTCAAATGGACTTAAATTATTTAAAAATTTTACATCAACATTCCACTAATTCAATTTGTAGTACAAAATTAAGCATATTTAAAGGTGTAAAAAAGCATTCTTTAAATAAATTAAGTTATTTAAATCATCAACGTTCATCGTTTTAAACTTTGTCCCCAAGTTTCGTGTCATTCTCCTGTCCTAGGAATGAATTCAATTATTATAGATTAAAAAAAGGATTTTTTGATTTGCTGTGCTACTACATTGTTTATTATCACCATTTTGTTAGATTCTTTGAGTATTAAGTTCACATGATTTGCCTGCTGTTCTTATTAAAACTTTGAAGTTCAAAAATGGGTATGAAACATTTTTGCTGTCATTCTCCTGGAGAAATTTTCTGTGTTAAATAAAAGAAGAAAAATAATAATTCTATTCAAAGATTGTAGTTGAATCAAGAGGTTAGAATCGAAAAATATCATTAGTTATCTCAATTATAATCCTAGGCTTACGCAATAGGCAAGTTGTATGGAAAACGTCATGCTCCTGTCCTGAAAAACGTGTCATACTCTTGTCCTAAAGAAAAGTGTCATACTCCTGTCCGAAAAAAATCACTCTCCTAGCATTAGTTCTCAAACAGTGGTAATGCATCCCGTAGAATAGAAGCATTTATTTCCAATACATTAGTTGGAAAATAAGATTGATTAAAAAAAGAAGAAAGTTAAATTTGGCAAACGATAAATAAAAAATGTATCAGATGAATAATTCTATTTATTTAATTTTCTTTTGTTGTTGTTCAGACGAATCATTCCAAAATAGATTTTTCGGTTAGACATTAGTTTATCTAAATGTTGCTTGAATAGGTTATTGAAGTTGCTATAAATTTCGTAGTTGCTTTAAATTAAAAGTAAAATCTATGTTATTGATATTGCTGATTCCCTTTTTGTTTTATGTTTGTATTTCCTTAACCATAAAACAATTCGCAGGTAATGAGATTGTAACTTTTTTAAAACTTTTATCATAGCTGTATATGGATAGCTGAAAGAAAGTTTTAACGTAGCAATTGATTATTTTCGTTGAAATAATTTTCCGTTATTCGAAGTGTAAGCTATTCAGAGTGAATAATATGAAAAAACCTATGTGGGACTTGTACTCGAAGAAATTGGGGGTGTCCGTTAAGGGAGGTTTTACATAAATTTTGTTTTGCCTTTTAATAACCATACTTTTTGATTTAGGCTTCAGTTATTTCTTTATTACAAGAGTTACATTTTAGGTAACCTATGA
The DNA here is from genome assembly GCF_026930045.1 of Uloborus diversus. NCBI lineage: Eukaryota > Metazoa > Arthropoda > Arachnida > Araneae > Uloboridae > Uloborus > Uloborus diversus. The sequence continues at coordinate 116,419,579 of NC_072733.1, forward strand.
AGAAATTCATTTTTTAACTCTCCTGGTGCTGCTTGTCAGCCTCTCGCAGTCTGAAAATTTGACCGCATCTTTTGAGGATGTAATATAGTTAAAGAGAGTTCCCTCTATTTTTGTCTTAATAAGTTCCTAACAAAGAGTAAGTATAATTAGTTTCAGATTTTTTTGAGCAATCACGATTGCTTATTGCTTTCATTTGACTGTTTTTGGCGTCCTATCATTTTATTTTCCCACAGCCACCCTCCGCACCATCATTGTCCACCGGCTCCTACAGCGAAAGCCGTCTCCAGGTTGCATCCATGTCCTACACACACGCGCATACATACACAACTACACACACATACACCTACACACACATACATACACGCATACATAAAAACATACACACACACAAAAACATACACACACACCCATACACACAACTACCCACACATTCATGCCTGCACACAGACACAAACATATATGCCTACATACACATACCCCCCACACACATTCATACACACAACTACCCACACACTTATGCCAGCATACAGACACAAACACACATGCCTACACACACATACACATACCCCTACACACAAACACACACGCCTACATACACACACTTGTGATTGCGAAAAACATAATTTGAATTCAAGATGTCAAAATTCAAATTTTTTTTTGTGATTTGAAAATTTCAGGTTTTTGGAGAATCACCCTACTGTTGTTTACTTAGTTGACATTAACTTTAAACATTCAAAATCATATTAACATAATAAAATTTATCGTAGCATGCGTGATACATTTATATAATCACTGCAGTATACATGCAAAACATTAAAAATACCAGTTCGCACTTGTAACTCACATAACACCTCAAGCATTTAAACATAAACTAACTCTACTGATGAGTTATGTTTTGATCAGCCCAATGAGCTTGAAAAAGTTTAACTAGATGTCAAATCCTTGTTTGAATGAAAAAAAAAAAAAGATTTTGAAATCGTTAGATTTAAAACAAAAAAAAAGTTAGTTGCCCATTATTTAGACCAATTAGCGGATAGAATGCTAAATTTGATTTCTAGAGTTTGAAATAAGTTTTTTAAAGCAAAAAGGTAAAATGTTTTTTAAAGCAAAAGGTAAAAAATCAATTTTTCCTGAAAAACTGACAAAGGTGTAGTAAATGAGAATGAATGTGTTAAGTTGCACCCATCCAGGTGGGCTGAGCTGAACTTGAAGAACGACAACAAACGAATTGTTCGCATTTAACATTTCATGTTTGGAAAATATATACTAGGCTTTCTATTCTTTTCTATAAGTATGCTGATACTTACATTTTTCACCCCTCTTTTTAAAAATTAATTCAATCAATAAAACTCTTAATTTTGCTAATGCAAGACAAGAAGAAAATAAGTTGATTTTTGTGCTTGTAGTCCTTTTTCTTCTTTTAATTGTTGTAATTTGAGTTTCATTACGTACTTCAGAAAAATTATTAGTTTTATTTATGAAATATATTGTTCACAACAGTATTGCAGAATAAATTCCTGATCAAAAGCATCATAAGTTCATTTGTGTACATTTTTTTAACAAATGTCCTAGAGAAATTAAAAGCAATGTTATTTTGTGTTCACTTTATTATAATTTAATTAAAAAATTAGGAATATGTAGTGTTATTTTTTAGAAACATTATGTAGAAAACAAAAATCCACAGCCAAAGCAGATCTAACGAAACGTTTATGTATTTTCTCAGTGGGATCAAGTATCCCCCATGAAGGGATCATGTATCCCTTGATGTGGGAATGCATAATCTCTTTATAAAGTTGTTGAAAAAAATTATTTTACCAAAACTATCTGTTTAATTTCAACTAAAAAAAAAACTGTCAGAGAGAGGAAAAAAAATATCTTTCTTCACGTACTTTTTGAAAAAAAAACTGATAATTTGCAGCCGAGAAAAAAATTGAAAACTAAAGTTGGGATCAAGTATCCCCAGTCTCTCCTGCTTAAAACAAATGAAATAACCAATATCATATGTGGTAAACATTTGTTTACACTCGGCACGAACACTTAACATTAGTTGACAACGTTATAACGTACAAAATTACAAAATATATTGCATTCAGTGACACAAACTATCGCTTTTTTTTGTTAAACTTGTCAATGTTTTGTTAACTATTCTCTGATTGGTTAGCTCTAAAAATGAGGGATTTTCATAAATCGATTTTCGCTTTAACTTTCGCTTTAATTTTCACTGTTTACGTTCTACAGATCAAACTGATATGCCTTTCGAAAACTTTTTAGTTTTCGATGTTAACGCAACTTTCACGCCTTTAGTTAAATTTTCCCAATAGAGAAGGGAACTAGATAAGCTTAGTATCAAAAAAAAAAAAAAAAAGAGTTATATATAAATCTTGATTCTTATAAATCTTATTTTCTTTATTTGTGCAAGACTCAATAAACAACCTGTACATATTTACTTTGTTTTGTTTTTGTGGGCGTTACAACGTTAGTTTTTGAATTGAAAAAAAAAAAAAACATGTTAAATTACTAAAGACATTTGACCATTTACTTGTTCGGTAAGTAGATTTTAAAAAATATAAGCTTTAAAATATTAACTGCAGCTATGTTTAGGTTTCTTACTCATAAACACTTTAATTTCTCATAGATAAAAAGTACAAAATTTAAACTGAATGCGTAACAATTTTATTCCTAATTTCTCGCTCTCGAAGCATTTTATATAATCGTAGAGATCAGTATTTCAATACAAAGTAAATTAATTGTTATTCCAGACGGAGAAATAGTGTAAACAAAGTAGAAACCATCATTCTTACTTGTTCTACGATTTTCTTGAACGATTTCCCCCTGGAAATTACTAAGAAGTATCTAGGAAACTCTGATATTGCGTGCGGAGTGAGGCATTCTTTTATAACTGTAGCCATGTCTTCACAGTTTTCTTCTTGGCAGAGATCATAAATTGTAAAAGATGTGGATCGTTTATTTATTCCTGTTGTTTGCAGCGTATAAACAATCTCTTGCACTGTATTCAAATCTGAAAAAATGATATATATTAAAGATATATGCCCCTATACAAATCACACGCAACCCATTTATTTTTCTTTTCTCTTAATTCAAAAATTTGCAATCATGAATAACCGGATGTTGAAAAGACTAGACAATTATTTGATTCGAGATATAAATGATTAAGAATTTCTTGAGAATTATGGATTACTTCTTTTATTAGTAAGATCTGTGGTTGGAAAAAAGCATTTTAGGAACTCACTTTGGGGTTAGGGTGTGGGGTACTCAGCAAAAGAAGAGATTATATCGATTGGCATTACATTTGCATCATTTAAAAAAAAAAGTCACCTCTTGACAACTCGAAGTAAACTTGAATATTCTTTTATCTCGAAGTTCTCATTTATTCTTATTCTCTTTATTCTTTATATTCTAGTAATTTATTGTTTTCAAAAAAAAAAAAAAGCTGTTATTTCGAATGTACTCCTTTTGAGTGAAAGTTTGAATGTTACGTTTTCATTTTATGCATAAAAGTGCAACAAAATAAGAAAAAAAATCCCCTTTAACACATTGCTTTGTTCAGCAGCTTGCATTAGGGGGATAGTTATTTTACAATAGTGCACCTTGATACGCATAAGAAAAAAATTGCTTGAAAAGAAGCCGATTGGACTAATTTTTGCTATGGCTGGCGGAGTAAAATGCCCTTTTTGGCTAATCTTTGAGAGACATAAAATTTTGCAAAAATTGAAAACAGCAACCTATTATTTCTGGAAGACTCAAACGTGTTTTTGAAAAAAAAAAAAAAAAAAAAGAAGTTTAATAACAATGCGAACTGGCTGAAGTCGAGAAAAAAGAAGTTGGATCTGAAATAGGGAATAACCGAGCCAGAGACTACCTACTGTCGGTATAGTGTATTTAGTTTTGTCTTGTCTCTGGCTTAGTGGTGGTAACTTACTGTTTAATACTCAAGCTCTGCTTCAAATTTACGAGTTGAACTGCATCATGGCTGCGGACTCTTGATGAGATAAATTTACTTCATCTGCCAGTTTGGGTGCACTCTCAGCTTCAATGAGATGACATCTGCCTCTAGCTTAGTTATTCCCTATTCCAGACTGGTGAGTCCAAAACAAGGACAAAACTTCCGTATCTGGGGTTACGGAAACACATACATACAGACGTAAACAGAAATTAATAGTCTATATTTTTAATAATATCTCTACTCATCTCTACTCGCTCTCTACGGAAAATAATGTTATCACTTCTTAGATAAAACTACATACTATTTTTTTCATATTTTAATAGTATGTACGTACCTAGACTGCCATCTTGTAATACAACAATGTCATTCCACTTGTCAAGCAGTCTGTTGTCGCTCCTGGCGTCCACTAAGAATGGAATCACGTCGTTCTTGTTTCTTAAAAACGGGATGGATGAACCGATGTTTGGTGGAAGTCTAGGGCATCCGCGTTCCAAAATTACTAAAAAATACGTACTGAAAAACTCATTTTTGTATGACGATATTTCTTCTTCGGCAGTTTTACAACTCTTGACGGTCAGAATTGCAGCTATTTCCTCAACTGTTGTAAAAGAAACATAAAAAATGCTAGATATTAGAAATTTTAACTAAACCATGAAAACTTTATAGAGTTAAGAGTACTAAAGGAGACTTTAAATTACTTTCAATACTTTTCCAATGGCAGAAAAAACTGCGAATTCCGAAAAACATAATTTCAACTCTAGCATTTAAAGTATCACGAAGTTATTATTGGATCTTCACAAAAGTGCTTTATCTCAAAACATTTTGCTAAAAAGATTTTTAAGTTGAACATTTGCTGAGCAGTGAATAGACTTCTCAGATGAATTGAATTGTTGAGAAGTCGAGAACTCCTCCTCGATAGTATACTGGTAAACGAGTGCCGGCCATTATTGATTCTTATGCTCATTTATGAAAATCATGTTGTGTCATAAATGACTTTGTTCTTAAAGCTTCCATTTAATATATTTTTCCCCTTCATTCGAAGTGGTTGATTACGAAGGATGGTTTACCCTTATGAGTTGTTTTTTCAGAAAAACCCTAAAACACGTCAACTATAGCTGTTTATATTTTGTTTCTGATTTTGAATCATTACTTGTGTTTTTGTAACTAAAATTAAAGGTTTAAAAAAAATGCATCCTCTAATGTCACAATAACCCAATATTTAGGGGTAAATATGATTCTGTTATGCGTGTTAATTGCCGATAAAAAATTAAAAGGAAAAAAAAACACTAGTTCAATATTTTAAAGTGTTCTATAGATGTGCAAAGTTTTATTGCAATTCGGATTACTTGTGAGCAAAATTCAAAATTGATTTGTTAAACAGTTTTCTGTGTTACATTTTTTCATATTTTATTTATAACAAATACATTTATTCATTCATTTTATATGATAGTGGAAAATATGTATATTGACTAGAGTGTATGACAGGGTTGAAATAAAAGAGTTCAACCTGATAAGCTGATTCATTCATCTCTGTGGTTTAGGTTTGGTAAATTGGCCTAGTTTAGTCTAGCTTACGTGCGAACCATTTCTGCCGCTGTAAATATCTTGAATTTGCCCAAGTTTGCAGGCTGTAGGTAAATTTAAATTTTATCGAAGCAATAATTTTAAATATTGCAAAAACGGAGTAAGAAAAATGCGAAACTGAATTAAAAAAAAAAACTATTATTTATTTTTGCTGAAGTAATAAAATAAACTGTTAGCCTATTTACAATGACATCTTAAACTATTCTTGAATGAATTTGCACTTTAGCACATTCAGCACATAGTTAAACAAAAATTGAAATAAAAAATGCCTTCCTTTTTTTGTAAAATTATGTGCTGAAAGTGCTAAAGTTCACCTATTTTAACTGCTGAAAATCATGTTGCTGCATTTTTAATACAAACGACTTAGTAATTTATAACATGATGGCTCAATTGTGAGGAAAAAAATAATATCATGTAAAATTTACTTTTAATACATACTTCTCATTCAATGTTTCAACCACTGTAAACTCGTAGAAGTTCATTTAAAGCGAGTTATGATTTCCTCTCAACATTAGGATTCCCTGGAACTTTGACAGTGACACCGCAACAGCAAGGGATCACTGGTCATTTGCTCAATCAAAGCGTCAAATATTTCGTAAATTTTTTTATAAGATTGAATTTGTAAAGGCATATTGCTAACAAAAGAATATATAAATAAACGTCCCATTTTATAGACAAAATTAAATCCTTAAATTTAGGAAAAGTTGAATCGAAACGAATTTATATCGCTCATAGAATATATTTTAGAAAAAATGTACTATTTACAGTTGGTTCTTTATTTAACGACTTTCAAGGGAACACAAAAATTATCCTTAAGAAGAATGCATCCTTAAATAAAATATTTCTAAAGCTACAGTGAAGCATCCGGGACCGTGAAAAGTCGAATTTAAATGGAGAAAGTTGTTTCATAAATAGAGCGTCGTTAAACGTAGAACCATCTGTATAAGCGACTCTGAAATGCATTATCTAATTAGGAAGTTTGTGTCGTGATAAAATAAAGATGCAATTATAAGTTTGTAAATCAGAGTAGAATAAACTTAGTACCCCTTCCCCCTTTCTTTATGCTCAAGAGGATCCAGTGTAAAACATTGAATTCTTCTGATTTTAAGCATGGAGTTTTTCAGAAGCACCAAGCGGCTGTAAATCACGTTTCTTTACAAAGATAGTAGTACCGCACAGAAACTGCAACGCAGATGTCTTTCAATGCAGATTGCACAATGATGGTTTTTCGTATTTTTTTAACTATGTTAACTGAAGATTTTTTTTGTGATTTTTAAGATTCTATAAACGTAATTAGATTTTTTATAGTTCTCCAGAATATCTAAAACATTTACACACTAAACATCATCATTTGATGTAGATTTAATTAGCATTTCAGTTGTATATGATTGTATAAATGCAAAAAAAAAAAAAAAAAAAAAACTTTAGATATTGCACGTATCAAATATTTTGCATCAAAGCACATTGAAAACCATTTGATCAATGATCGTTCAAATAGCAAGAGCTGTATGAGTTTAGAAGGGCATGAGTTTCAAGGCTTAAGTCTCTTTTCAGCTTATTCATTATAAGGAAACATCAGAGAAAATAAGCTAAAATTAGCATGCAATTTCTGAATTCATGTAAAATAGACTATGTATATTACCCTTTTTTGACATTAAGGGGTGAAAAAGCTATTTTAAGTTTACTTATACGTACAAACCTCAAGCAGATGAAAATTTTTGAGGAATATGTAACTTAGTAGCTAAACTAGTTAATATTTTATTTTTATAGCTGCTACTTCAATAACTAATAGACTGATTAATTTGCAGTAAAGCCCTCCATTAAACATGTTTTAAACGATACGAACAAACAAATGCAAAATATACCACTATCATTAAGTTGTGTTTATCACTTGTTAATAGAAATTGTTTATGTATTTTTGAAAAATTCCGAATTTTTCCCTCATTTTATGTCAAGCTTTTTATGTCAAATACATTAAAACATTGTAATTTTGCATACATCAGCATAAACAGTGAAGTGAAATATTTTATGGAATACATTCTTTGCACTGGTTCATACAAGAATAATTGCATAAATTAGTGATAACTCTAGATAAAAATTAATAAAAAGAAAATACCTCCTTCTGTATACACAGATAATAGTTGACCAATGGTGGAAAATTTAAACTCATCTTCAAATATGAAGTCAGCATCTTCTTTGAGAATATCTTCTATCTCACCTTTCATACTTAAAATATAAGCTCTCGTGTCTTCGATTCCACATTGTGTGGATGATGGATCTACAACAGGTGCTAAAAAAACAATGACTGGTATTTTTAGTTAATCATTCACACATGAAACAAATATCCATTTTGTGCAACATTTAAATTAAATACATAAAAAGAAAAGAGATTTATTTTGTGTATTGTTACATAGAGTAGTGTTAAATATAAGTTGTTTTTTTTTAAATTTAAGCTGTTAATATGATAAATGAAAAATAAAATTTTTCTCCCTCGTTTTTTTTGCAAAAAATATCCATCCTGATTTTTATGATTCACGTAATCCATGTGCCAATATGTATCTCTGTTCCACACAACTTTTTATCAGTTAAAGTCAGTTTAAAAAACTAATTTTAAAGCCCTTAAATTCCAGATGACGACAAAATAGTGTCGTTTAACTTTTTAGAATCTAATGAAAGTGACCTTAAACGTGACAAAAAATGTTTGCACAGTATTTAAAAATAATAAATATATTTACTAGGGATGTGAAATCTAAACTCATCGCATGTATAATATTTATCTGATCTTAAATCTGATTTAAAACTTATAACAAAAGATAAATAAATAAATAAAATAAATGAAAATACATTAACTGAAGCATGAGGTGAAATGAACATGAATACAAAATGGGCTACAAATAAATTGGGCTACTTAACATTTTCGTTCATGCAATCGATTATTGTTTTTTTGTTCAGTGATCAAACAAACTTCAAAATATACTGTACATTACAAATACCTAGAATAAAAACTAAACAAAAAAAAACACTTACCAATTTTGATATCCAACGTAAAAAATGTTTTAAAACCAATTAAAATTATAAGAATCTTTAATAATATTATATTAATCATGGTGAAAAATATTAATCTTGCGAGCTATGACAACAAAACTTTATCCTATTTTTCGAATGAACCGAAAAACATGCCTTTTGACTTCCCCCAATAGATATTTATTTCAAAGGAGTAGCAGATCAAAGAATTAAAGTGGCAATGATCATGTTTGCTGTAATGGAGGGAGTTAGCAAACAAATCAGTTTGCCACTTTGGCGCATTCATTGCTTATTGGAAAATTGCGTTAAGCTAATATTTTGCATAAGTAATTTGACACATGAGAGACTGTTTAAAATTATTTTTGACACTTCGTCGCCTCAGAGCAACAGTAAGATATTTTAGTGTTATTTCTGGCATTAGATATCTTACTGTTGCTCTAAGGCAACGATTTAATAATTTGATGACTGAACCAGGTGCTTTACATACGTTGTTTCATTGTAGCTTTATACTTTACGGTTTGAAATGATTGTGTTTAAAAAATAAAAATGACTTGTGATAGATTTTCATATTTGTCAGTGAAACAGCAGTTGTTTTTCACGCCGTAATTATTTGAGTGATTTGTTTTTATGCAATTCATACCTAACGTAACTCCTTAAATAGAAAATTGGCAAATTTTAATAAGACTTCCCAGTATAAATTGGACAAAATTTCTTTACTATCATGTAAATTCTACAAATTTCAGAAACTCTACAAACTAAATATAATTGTTAAATGAATAAAAGTTAATTTTTTTAAACCTTTTTAGAAAATCTATGAAATTACGGCAAAAAACTCTTCTTCCGATTGATTGGAACTGACATTAGAATGGACTTGTCTTTCCAAGGAAAATTTTTAAGCGTGTTGTTATCCATATCAAGGACGCTGAATCTAAAAGTGGGTTCTCCTTTTTCCTGTTTTTGAGGTAAATGGGGTTTAAATATAGTATATTATAGTATATTTCAATGACTTAAGTCTCGATGTATCAGACAGGACGCGGAAGATTTTCAAGCACATTTTAAATGTTAGAATTAAATTGCAACTACTCCATTCTTAAACATTGTATTTAATATAGGAATTAAAAACTAATAAGCAACTCGAGAGAATGACCAATGACAACTGGAAAGTTGCAATGAGCTGACCATTTGGCGTCACCTCGTACAGACTAACATCCGCTTCGCTACTGCGGAGCCGTGTTTCATTTATTCGCGGAGACCAGGGGCATCCTGAATTAAAATGTACCATTGCTTTATTTAAATCACGTATAGCTCGAAAACAGGAAAATTGCGACAAATTAGACTCTTATCATTGAAAATAGCGCCCTCGATATATATAGCGTGTTCCCATTTGATCTGCAAGACCCTAATTTTCGCAATCATTAGTTCTAGATGCATACTTATAATTGCAAAAATGGTTCAAGTAAGAAAAAGTTAAACTATTGTAAGTTTGAAGCAAAAAAAAAAAAAAAAAAGAGTGAAAAAAATAATAAATCTTACAGGACCTTGGATCCGTATAAAAAGTAACTTTTATTTAGGAAAATAAACTTCGAATAATAAATCGAAATAAATCGAAAATTTATTCCAACACAAAACGTTTGACATTAGTACCACCAATATTCACAGAGATATGAAACGCTGTGTTTTGTCACAAACACCATTTTACAGTCGCCTTCAATAACACCTTTTGGAGAGAAATATAGTGACTAACAATGGTTTAAAATTATATGTGTGCATAGAGTGTGTTTTTTGAAATTGTATGGGAGCTTTTTTTAGCATATCATAGCAGGACATTTGCTTTATTTTTTCAGTAACAATTCAAACTATCAATATTTTGTGTTCTTACTTCGACAACCTGTCAAATTCCAATTTCATTTTCTAGACGGTCTCTTCAAGTTTTGAACTCTAGTAACGCCTTGAGGTTTGTCGTAAATGTTTCAATTTTTTGTGTTGGAATATTGGAATCATTACTTAATGGAGATTATTTCCCTAAAGATAGGTTAGGGGACCTAAGGACTGTATCAAATGCTAGGTTTGTTTATTTTACTATTTTTTTTCCTCTTCAACATTTCAATGTCTTAATTCTGCAATGTATTTCGATTTGGACCATTTTTGCAATTGGAAGTATGCATCCAAGACTAACGGTTGCAAAAATAGAGACCTTGCTAGTTATACGAGGACAATGAGGCCACACTATATAACATAACCTTGGTTTCCTTTCTATTTTCTGAAAAAAAAGTCTGTTTCCAACCGTTTCCATGTGAGTGCTGTCAGGATAGAAGAAGTTCTTGGTTTTGTAAATACAAAAGAAATTCAAATTTAAGCCAATTTAGTGAAAGCCTCTTATCCAGTGTGAATGTATTTTAACGTTTATCAACGTTTTGATCCATTCAAACCGAATGTATTTGCACGTTCGACCAGACCAGAGAAATTTTAAATATCAGTAATTCAAAAAAAAAAAAAAAAAGAGGGAGAGAGAGATGATCCTAAAACTCTTACATCAGAAGATAGTGCCAATTCGTTAGCTATAAAGGGCATTACTAGCATCAAATTTTTACATAACAAACACGTTTACTGCTCGCTTTCGTATGTTGCACCAAAAGATTATAAAATTATGCACTATATTTTACGTCCTGCAAACTAGCACTACTTTTTGGTGCAATATATACCTTAAAAGTTTCTGCAGTGACATATATTCTTAATATTATCCGCTCATTCATGTGCAAAACACTATGACAAGGTTAAAAAAAACATGCTTGTAATAGATAAATACTATAAAAATTAAATGCAGTCTCATTCATAGCAAATCGCTAAGTCAAAAAATATTATTTGCTAGTCAAAAATTACGAAATTAAATTAAAACGTACTAAAACCTACTACTCTGCCATCGTTAAGTAAGAAGTTAAAAATTTTACCACTTTACTGTTATGTATCTAAAGAAATGTTTACGGAAAAGTAAAACCTAATTGTAGAGATGTGTTCATTTTTTTTCTTTTGGGAAATTTTCTGCTGAATCAGTATTTAGAGCAAATATTATTGCGCGGATTTTAAGAACAAACAATTAATCCGTTCTAACCTGCATTCTAAGTATAAATCATTTATTTAGTCAAAAAACGAAGCTTCGCTTGGTCTGTTTTTAAATTTAAAAATGTTATTCACGAGTTTTTTAAACTAATAGCTCAATTGTGGCTCAATAACATAGAACAGAGAACCAGCTTTTCTAGCTCCCGGTGATGTAAAACTTTAAAACACAGAAGTCTGAATTTTGCCGTAGTCTGGAAACTGTAAATTTTAGCTACAATTAAAATTATGATACCCATATAACTGTACTTAACAACTAAAAAATTTTTTTGACAATTTTGCAATCGTGAAGCATTTAGCTCAAATTAATACTGTAGTTCATACTACTAGAAACTACGTTCTTAAGTTTCTTTTACAGAAAGCAAATAAATAAATAAATAAATAAAATAAATTAAAATCTATCCTATATATTAAAGTAATTACATTATTTATTACTTTATTTGTATTATGTTTTAAACCTGATAAGTAATTAATATTTTCATTTGGCTTGAAAATGTATTGCCATAATATACACAAATATAAATTTGAACAGAACGTTGAATCATATTTGGCATCTTTTTGGCGTTAAAAAGATCACTTTCCTTTGCCCCAGTGCGAGCCGAAAAAATCTGCGTGCCATAGCTACCTAATTTTAAAAGGCAAACCCAGAAAATGAAAATGTAACGTGTTGCTTTGGAAACGACAGGAAACATATCGGAAGATTATTCAAGTTGATAGGCTAAAGCCAAGTCATACCCAGAGAATGGCCATACACATCAGAGTGGTCGAGGGGGGATGTCTACCTGATAATGACTAGGTGCAGCCTTGGCGTGAGCATCATGCATGCTGGTAGTGTTTAGTGTGGTCGTTTATGACTAATCTGGTTTTGATTACCTTATTCTTTTGCCTATTCACACGCATTTGATGTTTCTAATCCAAGCTTCATGATTTTGATCATCATATATATATTTTTTTTCTGAAAAATTCAGCATTTTATTGATTCATGTTTCCAACCTACATCGCAATATTTGGGATATTATTTTCAAAATCTTAAGTTTTATTAGTTGTATATCGTATGGGTTCATGACTTAATAAGAACTCGTGATGATTTTCCTTTATTATTCAGCTGTCTAATGTTGTCTGAAAAATTTATGCAGAAGTTTCAGATCATACATATCGTGGCCTAAATACTAAAGGTTGTCCCGAAATTAACGAAAGATTTGAATTTGCCACCATTTTTAGTTTAATTGTTGGTAGCCATGAAAAAAGAACAATTTGACAGCTGAGAGTTTAGGGTTAGTAAAAATGGAGTATTATGCTACTATACAGCCAGTGAAAGAATTCAATTACTGCGTGAGGCACATCCTGGTCGTGTACTGTCTCGTTTTGGTGATCAGAATTGGCACCTGAGATTGTCTGATTTAACATCATTAGATTTCTTCTTATGGGAGGATTTGAAGTCAAAGGACTATGTCAACAAGCCCACAGTCACCCGAACATTACTGTGTTGCGATAGCGAGCGCCAATAACAGTAACTGCTTGATCAGCCTCAACTTTCATTATTTTTGAAATAATTGTTCAATAATGAAAACGTATGAAACTCAATACTGTGTCGTGTAACGCTCCATTTTTACTAACCCTAAACTCTCAGCAGTCAAATAGTTATTTTTTTAGGGCTGCCAGCAATTTACTGTAAAAATGGCGGCAACTTCAAATCTTGCGTTAATTTTCGGACACCCTTTACAACTAGGTAAATTTTATGCAACGTAGTTTTGCTTGAATGAAGACATGAATACTTCTAATTAAATAAAATTTAGTGATGATAGTTTCATAACATTTCCTCAAATTCTCCAAAAATTCACGAAAAACCATTTGTACAGCTTTCCACGAAGCAGTATGGAAAATAAAAATAATTTTATTTGCCTAGTTGTAGTGGGGAGTAAACAATGTTTGACTTATGATGCGTAAAATTGAATTGAATCTATTGAGATTTAAATATTTTATGTTCACCTCTTTTCTTTATATTAAGCTATAGTTTGATGAGATACTTTTTTTCATTATGTACGAATTGCAATACGTATCTCTTTTTTTTTGCTCAGATATCATATCACAATCGTAATAACTGTTGAAAATTTACTGAAACATGGCAATAAAATGGTTAGTACTTACGATTATTATGTTTTAGGCAAAATATGTTTCGTGTCAAGTTATAATACTGGATAATATTTTTTAAGCAATGCTGAAAGATTTAGCTCTTTAAATTCCTAGAAAAATAAATTCGAAAACTAAAAAATAATATTTTTGAGGAAATTAATTACTTTAACGAAAAAACTGAAGCAATTATCAAATGGTTAGTCTATTATAGAGATGATTAAGGACCGAAAATAGTTTAGTGATTCTATAAAAATATTATCAAAAAATCCAACCATTAACAGCAGAACATTGTTTCCAAGTTCTACTCTGGTTTAACCGTTTACCCGCCAATGTTCCAAAAATGGAACATCATATTTAAGTGAACATTTTCCCAAGAAATAACGTTAAAATAAACAAGTTTTTTTTAAACACAGTTTAGTCTTATTTCAAAGTATTTTTTGATTTCCTGCTTGATTGTTTATATGTTTTAAATTATTTATTGCGATTTTTCAAAGATGAGTGGTTTTTTAGCTTTTTGCAACTTTTTCTTATAAAATTTACCAAAAATTGACTGTTTCAGAAAACGTGATGATATTTATTATAGTTGTGAAAAATACTTCAATGTATGATTTTAAAATGCTTATAGAAATGCACAATGATATTTCCGAAAGGTGTACCCCTTCAAAATAGCATGTTCCAATTTTGGAACATTGGCGTTTTAGGGAGTCAAATTTCCAAGAAGTAAATCGTTCGACTTCAAAGGGGAAATTTCATTTTTTGTAATATGTTTCTTTTTTTTTCTAATTTTGAATGTACTCTGATGTAGATGTTGGCAAAACCAAGTAAGTTTATATTTTGAAAGGATATGACGTTTCGTTAGCAAAGAAAATAATAACAGTCTTCTGTTTGACGAACTACATGGCGACGAATCCACACCTGCTAGGAAAGCTACATTGTTACGTGATAATAAAAAATAATATTAGTGAGCGTTTTATTCTTCATATTTTAAATGTAGTTCAATAATTTGCTTGCTTTGTTTTCGAGCGAAATGAAATTCTGTTTGATGTATACCAACTGTTCATAAATGTTAAAAAGTGTTTACAAGATTTCTTACTATAGAACAAGCTGTGGCTTATTTAGAGACATTGTCAGATTCGGATTTGCCAGATGTAGATATATGCCAATTACCCCCTGATGAACCAGGAAATATCACTGAGGAAGAATAGATGTTGGCAGAGATGAAATCCTACAATTTTTTGGTTTGCTGCTATTGAGTGGGTACCATTCTGTACCTTCTGAAGATATGTATTGGAGCAGTGCAGAAGATACATCTGTGCCATTTGTACCAACAGTTATGCCTCAAAATCGTTTTCGAAAAATAAAAAACAACTTTCATTTGATGGACAACCATGAATTAAAACAAAATGACAAACTAAGAAAAGTATACCCTATTTACGAAGAATTGTGTAAAAACCTTCAACAATTTGGTATATTTCATGAAAAATTGAGCATAGATGAATCTATGGTTCCCTACTACGGTCGGCATTCATGTAAAATGTTTATTAGATGAAAACCAATAAGATTCGGCTTCAAAATTTGGATGTTGTGCTCTTCAAGTGGATACCCATATTCGATGGAGATTTATTCAGGCAAAAAAGAAGGATCCCCTGATGTGCAATTAGGATCCAGGAGTTGTAAATGATCTATTATCAGTTTTGACTGACACGTCTAAGCATGAAGTATACTTTGATAACTTTTTTACATCATATGACTTAATTTCTCAGCTATCAAAAAAGGTGTACGAGCAACAGGAACAATTCGTGAAAACTGAACTGGCCATTGTCCACTGAAATCCAAAAAAGCCCTTTCTAAAGAAGATCGAGGAAATTTTGATTATCGATCTGATGGATCAGTGTACCTGTGAAGCTGGAATGATAATGCAGTGGTTACATAAGCATCTAATTTTTATACACATGAGCCGCTTGCATCTGTAAAATGTTACTCAAATGCGCAGAAATGCAAGATAGATGTGCCACAACCTCATCTTATCAAGAGATACAATGAAGGAATGCAATTCTTCCTTTCATATCATGGGCATTAGATATTTCTGTATTGGATTTTCTGAATTCTGATATGTGCATAAATGCAATTTAAAATATTATTTTTAAAGTATTAATTTATTAGTTTAAAATATTAATTTATAAAGTATGCTAAGATAAAAACCGCATTCAAAACCTCTTAGTTTAAAAAAAATTCTCTGAAAAAAAAAACTTCATGCAAAGCGCCAATGTTCCAAAAATGGAACACACTGAAAAACATAGTAAAAAATTTTTTTCTGGAAATTTTATTTTATTTCTGTATTTACTAGACATAAATAGATATAATTTCAAAAAATTACTCAAATTTGATCATCCGTCAATAGTTCGGCGGTTAAACGGTTAAGCAATTTGACGTTGAACTTAATTAAGCAATAATTGTTAAATTAACAACGATTGTCTCAACGAGTGTGCAATATGAGACCACAGTTTCAGAATTTTGAAGTAAAGAAGACCCAAAATCAGGAACTTTTCTTATCATTAAATATTTAATTTTTTGTTTTAATTTAAAAAAGTTTATATTCGTTAACGTTTGTCAATTAATTGTTGAAAACACAGTACTTTCAGTTCAGTTTTTTTTTTTTTTTAAACGTTTTCTTGATGCCACATGTTATGTGTAAATAAGCGTTTCGCTGTAATAGTGCAGAAATCTTTTAACATCCACTTACGGTAGACGATATTTTTTTCTTCTCATAAGTACGCAATGCAAAACCTATTGAACGAAAGTACAAAATTACTTTCAGTATAAATATGATTTTAATTGTATCTCTATCGGCACATTACATAATAATAAAAAGCAACATCCACGGACAATACGTCGCTGCATATTATCTCCGACTTTTGTTTTACAATAGCATATAATAAAGTGCAAACTTTCATTGAGATTGATCAAGAAATAAAAGAAATTTGCCCCGAATATTAGCGAAACCAGGAAAAACGTGACAAATACCGCACGATAGGAGAGTTTTCGCTCCTTTTCGAGCCAGAATCCAAAACCTGGAAAGGTAGCGGTCATAAGAATTCCGGATTTGAAGAAGCATTGCTGTGTTCGATTAAAATTCAGGTTATTTTTTATTAGTAGCTCAATTGAAAATTTGACGATTGAAATATTATTAACCTTATTAATCTGGTGCACTTGTTGTTCGTATTAATCTACAGAAGTTTGAAAAATGTAAATGGTGCAATGCATTATAACAGCGAGAAGCAGTGCTGCTTCGTTGCCATATTTCATCATAGAAAGAAAATAAATAAAAACACAGAAAAATAAGACGTTTTTGCGTCTTATTTTTCTATGTGCGTGTGAGATATGTTTGTTGATTAATCAATCTCACTGACAGGATGGAATGTAAGATGTTCTGGTGAATGCTCAGAAACATGTAGAAACTGAAAGCATTTTTTTTTAAATTTAATTCTCAAGTTTAGTAATACGGATTTTCTTACGAAAATTTCCAACTTTTCCTTCCTCGTGAAGATTACCGATTCGAAATGAATTCTTAATTTTCCACCTTCTTATAATTAATGAGATGATTTTGCTCGTTATTAAGTTCTGAAAAGACGTTTTTTGCTTTCAATGATCGTTTGGCAATAATTAACACTTTCTGATTAAAATGAAAAAGATTTGTTTCAATAATGATAATCAATATAAGAGCAATTAGTTTTTTCACGCATAAAGAATTTAGCTTTATGAGAGGTATTTATCCTGAGAAAGTAGTTACCATAATTGCTTTATTGTGAATCATAACATGGAATGTCGTTAATAACAAGTTTTTCACGAAACAACGCAAAAATATAAGCAGATATTATGTAGATTGATTTTGCAGTATGATTGAATTTTAATATTAACCATACTTTAATTATGTAAACCAGCTGTTCTCAACTGTTGGCACGTGCCTCCTAAGGAGCGCGACATACGTAACGGTTGGGCACAAGTACGACAAAGAAATGATGCTGAAAAATTTATTTACTGAAAGAAAAGGAAAAAAAAAAATTATCTTCTGATAGAATAAAACACGTTACCACTGATAAAATATTATGAATATGAAAAGTGTTACAGATTTTTTTAAATTTTATTTGTTACCTTTTGAACAGAAATCAGTATAATATTTTTATCTTCCTCATATTGTTTGTTGTAAATCTTATATGTAACAGCATTGATAGTTTCCTCAGCAGCAGAAACAGCACGAGACTGTGACACCCGTCGCCATTTTTCTGAGTCTAAAGACCATTTCTGAATTAGACTTTTTCTTAGGTTTCTGCATGAATTTCTCGAATTTAAAGCTAAAGTTAAACAGAAAAAAGGTAAAAGCAAAAAAAAAAAAAAAAAAAAAAAAAAATCTGGCGATTTGAGAGTAAAAAAATCTGGCGATTTGAGTGTGACATAAGTTTGTGAGAGGGTGGTAAAGTTGGAAAAAAAAAAAAAAAAAACGTCGTCTTAACATTCTTGAGCGCGGTGTATTTTTTGTTTTTGTTTAAAGAAAAAAATGCAATAATAATGAAAAAAATATAATTTGCCGATTTCTACAAGCCGAAGTAATAAAAAATTTGTCTGTCAAGTTCAGAGCGTGCACATGCGCTGTAAGCGATTACAGTTGGTCACAAAGCTACGGTCCTGTTAAAGCTTGACCACGGAGAGGTGGCGGGTGACTAGACAGCTGAAATGGCATACTTCATTGGTTAGTAGGTAAGACGTGGAAGATTTTTTTTCCAGCTGTCAGATTAATAACACCCCTCTAAATAATCGTCAGATTTTTGACTACCATGACTGGAACATTAAGCTGAACCTTCTGTATAAAATCTGACACGCTCGAGTATTTCAATATGAAGTTTTTTGCATTTTCAAAAATTCGTTATGAGCTTGCTTCACTTCCAAAAAGTTAATATTTTCAATGATGGATTTTTTAAGGTTCACTTAACATCCGACATCTCCTCTGAATATCTGACGCGCTCGAAAATAAATATTCTTTCTATTTTCTGTCCCTCCTGATAGCCTCCTCTCACCACACAAATCGGCAGATTAACATACCTTCCGTTCACAGACAAGTTGGTGCATCAAAATTATCAATGTCGGACATGCTCGAATCTGTCCATGTAACTGCTTTTTTTTACACTTATGAATATCAGTAGACACTTCTCCACCACAAAAGGGGAACATCGTATAACATTTTCTTCCTATAACCAAAACTACAAAATCTAATAAATCGCCACGACGCTCGAGTGTATATATATATATATATATATATATATATATATATATATATATATATATATATATATATATATATATATATATATATATATGCTAGGGCTCGACCGATGGCATTTTTTGGCCGATGGGCCGATGCCGATTGTTCAAAGATGGCCGATGGCCGATTGTTTTCCTCCAAATGGCCGATTGCCGATGGCCGATGCTGTTGGCCGATGGCAAAAAAAAAATAAAATCTAACAGAAATAAATTGATAAGATTGTCAGGGATTTAAAGGATTATTGATTCATTTCACTTTACTTCCTTTCTACGAATAAGGAACTGTAATCCCCCCCCCAAAAAAATCAGATTTCGACCTAAATTTTTATTTTACGATCATCCAATTTAAACTTCAGAAGTTTTTTCTGCGCATATGTACATGCATATGTACCTAAGAACATATAGATGATCGAAATATCCATTTTGAAAGTCTCCTTAGTTAATTATCGCAAATTCTCTTGTGATGTTTTCATGCGCGTAAACTTACGTCACTCAAAAACGTTATGAAATAGTAAGTTGAAAACTCATACGTAGGTAGTATGATCTAAAACTTCGAGGACAAGTTGTATAAAAATTTACCGTGAATCTATCTACAAAATAGTCACCTTGAACGAGTATGCACTTCTGACACCGTTCGTATAGCTTTTAGAAGGACTCCTGGAAGACATTTATCGCAAACTCCTGTAAGGCCTCTTTCGCTGCTGTTTTGACTTCATCGTGGGGAAGAAGGCGACTATCATGTTGAGCTTGCACGGTTCGATTGGTCAATACTCTGATATGACAAACCAATAACATCACGTTTCGTCGGACTTAGCTCCGTGTGATTTTTACCTGTTCCCAGCAAAAAAAAAAAAACATTTGCATGGACGCCGCTTTCTTCCGTCCGCAGAAGATAAAGCTGCATCACAGAATGTAGCGAAAAATGGCTTCCAGGAGTTTTTCCAAAAGTTATATGAACACTGGCAGAAGTACATAGTCCCTCAAGATGACCTTTTGTAGGTGGATGTGCTTCGGTAATGTGAACTATTCTAGGTAAGGTTTTATACAGCTTGTCCCTCGAACTTTTGGATCGTACTACGTACAATCTGTATAGGGTGTAATTATGCTTCTCCTTTTTTGACTGCTGTATGATGGAAGACAAAGAATAACAGCCAAAAAAAAAAAAATGGAGGGGAAACAAAGAGACAGTCTTAACCAATTGATTTTTTTTTAATTGAACATATAACTAAGATTTCAGTATTATTGTAATAATGTTTGAATTTAGGTAAACTAAACATAGTTAAAAAGCATTAAATTATGTTGTTTAATCATTCAAAAAAAAAAAAAAAAACAAAAACAATGAAACCGTCAACAAAGTACGCTATTAAAGTGGAAAGATTGCACGTAGACATTTTTTAGTCATCAAGTTAAACAAAAAAAGTAACAGATAAATTATAATATTAAATCATAATAGGAATATTTTCATACTTATTTAAAATTTATGAGTAAAAAAGTTGGCATTTTTCATAAAATGTATAACAGTGACATAAATTTTGCGGAAAAAGGAAATAGCCATGAAATGAGCGAGGTTCTTAAAACGCAGCTACAATAAACAAACTCAATATTTACACCAAGTTAATAACTGAATACATATATATACTTTTTGATTTGATGTTTGCACACGTAATATTGAACAATTTGATTGATTAATCTTTTATGAAGCACTACAATCACGTTCAAATTAAATTTTTCAATTTAACAATAATTTTCTGAAATTTAAAAAATTGCATAGTAGAAAATCCTTGAAACTTTTCTATAACATATTATTAAACATATGATGAAAACGAAAATAACTTATTCATTGATTTTATATAAATACATAAAAATAGTTACAACAGAAAAAAAATCGATCGCTATTAAAGATGCAGAAAAGGTGGCGCATTACAAAATATAGGTGAAACAAGTATAAAAAATACGCAAAATGACATTTATTGACCAAAATAAATAATCGCTAAATATTTAAGAAATTCTTGAAACGACGAGGGTGGATTAGGGGGTCACCCTCTGATTTTGGAGTAACTCACAATGTTAAACTTCGGCCCCAACTTCGGCTTAATTTTTTTAGTTCAAAACCGCTACCACCAACGCCTCGGAAGAGTTTCTGAATCTACTTCAACACTTCCGAAGAAAAAATTCAAAATCCCTTTGTTTTCCGAATTATGTCACTATTCAAAACGTCTTTAATCAATTTCTAATTAATGCTCTAAATTCTTCCTAAACAATAGATAAAACTTGAAAAAAAAAAAAAAAAATCTCTAATTTTATGAATGGTGTTAGTTTTAAACAACTCGGAAGTACAACTTTAGTTTAATTTCAGAAATTAAGGGAGTGGGAGGAGGAGCACGCAAGTGTTCTCGGAAATACAAAAAATAGTCGTAAAAAATAGAGTTCAAAATAATCATAAACATTGAGCAGAGAAACCCTTTTAAAACTTGCACCCGAGTTTGTTTTGACGTGCAGTGGCGGATTTAAAATGTAGCAAATGTTGCATTTGCGCGAGAAGGCCCCATAACCATAGGGGCACCGTAGGAGTTACAAAAATGCTTTCGATAAATGTTTTACAACTTTTGTGATAGAGAAATACGGCGCCAAAATGTATTTCGACGGGCCCCAAACTTGTAGCTCCGCCGAAGCGATACAGAAAAGACTGCATTACTGTGATTCATATTACAAACATCGAAAAATTAAAAATTTCCGTCGGTTCAACGGGAATCGAACAAAATGAAACAAAACCGGTTTCGCCATCTCATATTTGTTTCCATGGTCTCCAATTCTGCAATATATCACCAAATGATCGTCAGTCTGAGACGCTATATTAGTTTTGCATTGAAATAAGTAATTAATAGCCACAAAAAATCAGTTAATAGGCTTTTTAGAACACCCGATCGAAAACAAAAAGGGAAAGTCACAACTGGAACGTGCGCACTTCCCACAGGCGAAAATTATGCCTTCTACAGCTTACCATTTTTTAGTTATGACTTATGAGAGATACATACGTACATCCAGCCGCAAGAAACAACGTAATAATTAACGTGTTTGGTATCTGAATGCAGTATTAAAAACTCTCTCTTTCAGGGGCGACTAAAATATAAATTCAGACTGAAATTTAAGTAAACAATTTTGTTTGAAAACAATAACTCCCTTTACTTTGCATTAAAAAGTAAAACGAAGGTCTTTTTTTTCAAAAACATCGGCCAATTCCATCGGCTTTTCGATGTTTTTAAGGCCGTTGGGCCGATGTTTCCTGCAAGTTAGCATCGGCCGCCGATGCCGATGGCTAAATTGTTGAACCATCGGCGCCGATGTGTCGGCCAGGCCGATGCATCGGTCGAGTCCTAATATATGCCACATTTAGCATCATATGCTCCCCTAATACTTGCTTTTGCAGCTACCTGTGCCTCAGTTTTCTATTTTATTTTGAAGCTTTTTAGTCTTCGTTTTACTCTTAATATTTTAATTTAGCATTTTGTTTTTGATCATTTCATTTTTTGATTCATAGTAAATGCTTCGGTTAATCAAATAATGGTCGAGCTTGCAGACTACTTTTGAAGTTTTTCATCTTCGTCGCAGACTAGAGACTACTGGAAAAAAAATCTGCTATCGGGATAATTACTCATTTTGTATAACAGCATTGATACTGAAGGTAATGCTTTATTAGTAGAATTACAGCGGCTATACCCATAAAAGCTATAAAGTTCAGCAAAAATAAATGACCAATTTTGTGCTACCTAATATTGTAATATTTAAGGTAAATTAGTAAGGTAAATTATTGTAATATTAAGGTAAATAAAAATTAGGGTACATAAAGAAAGAACAATGTATTTTACAGTAAATTTTTCATCGAAACATTATTTTGTATTTTTGCAGTAAATTTGTACCTCAAGAAAAAACGAGCTGATGTGTGCATTACATGACTTCCTTTTACTCCAATTTAATGTCATTTCCACATTATTGGCATTTTTAATGTGATTCAATAGTTTTCTCTCTAAATATCACCAGCAGTGGCCAAATTAAAACCAGATATATTTTTTTAATCTCCAAATTTGTCGTCAAGTTGGCGACAAAATTTGGCGACCAAATTACTGGCAATATATCGCTAAGTGTCCGCTAAATTATAACACCACTTGAGTTTACATCGAAATTAAGAATGATTTACCGCCAAAAAGGGGCAAAAGCCCCCTTTAGAAACACCCGAATGCAATCAAAAGTAGAGGTGCACAACTAGACCCCACTAGGAGTCTACGTACTAAATTTCAACTTTCTAGGACCTACCGTTCTTGAGTTATGCGACGCACCTATGTACATACAGACGTCACGAGAAAACTCGTTGCAATTAATTCGGAAATCGTCAAAATGGATACTTCACGTGTCTATACATTCTTGGGCACTTATCCACGTGTGGTCGAGTCGAAAAAAAAACTCAACGTTCATTCGGGGGTGAGTAAAATTGAAATTAAGGTCGATTTTTTTGAGTGAAAATTTTTTCGCGAATACAAAAAAAAAAAAAAAAAAGAGTAAAAGAAGTAAAAACGAAAAAAAATTGAATTTTGACATCTTGAATTCAAATTATGTTTCTCGCAATCACGAGTGTGTGTATGTAGGCGTGTGTGTTTTTGTGTGGGGGTATGTGTTTGTGTGTACGGGTTATGTGTATGTGTGGTGGCATGTGTGTTTGTGTCTGTGGGGGGGGGGGTATGTGTATGTGTGTGTAGGCATATGTGTTTGTGTATGTGTGCAGGCATGAATGTGTGGGTAGTTGTGTGTATGTGTGTGTATGTTTTTGTGTGTGTATGTGTGGGTGTCTGTATGTATGCGTGTGTGTATGTGTTGGCATGTGTGTAGGTGTGTGTAGGTGTATGTGTTTGTGTGTGTGTGTAGTTGTGTATGTATGCGCGTGTGTGTAGGACATGGATGCAACCTGGAGATGGCTTTCGCTAGAGGTGCAGCATCGTGAGGAGCCCGTCGACGGTGATGGTGCGGAGGGTGGCGGTGGGAAAAATCAAAGGAACGTCAAAAACAGTCAAGTGAGAACAATAAACAATCGTGATAGCTCAAAAAATGTGGAAAATTTTCAATTTTTTTTTTTTATGGAGCAAAGTGAAAAATGTAATATATTTTTTTTCTAATGAAATTTTTTCTGTTCGCTCATTAAAAATATTTTTCATCAAATAAATGGGTAAATAAAAGAATGAATGAAGTACTGAAAGGGTAATGAAGGAATAAACGGAAAAATAAATGAATGAGTGAATAAAATAGAGAATGAATAAGAGAATAACTAAATGAATGAATTAATAAATTTGGGAATTATTAAATAGAAAGGAATGCAAATAAACTAATTAATAAATGAATGCTCAAGCGATTTAATAAAAGACTGAATAAGTAAATGAACTGAACAATTTCACTTTGCCCCATCCACTTTAAATAGTATGGACTTTCCTAATTGTACATATCATTAGCAATACAAATAAGCTTATTATTAAAAAAATAAATAGTGCACTAAATGTTAGTAGGCCTCAATGTTTAAATGTTAATAACAAGAACTTTATTATTTACCAAAAATATGTTTTGACTTACAACAAAATATTAAAACATGCGTAATACATATTGCTTTCGTTATCATATTCTTTGATTTTCTGAAGTATTTTTTTCTTGAGTGGAATAGACTACATGTGTTACTACATAGTGAAAATATTACTAGATAGGTGCAACTAAAAGCAGAGTAAATATTTCACCATTTCACTTTGCCCCAAATTCCCCTAAAATACAGAAATGAAATGCTGCAGCTTTTTTTTTCAAACTAGATTTCAATTTAAGCAAAACCACTAGAAGTTAGCACTTACGTTTAGTAAAAATTGCATACACGTGGTTCGGGAGTTAAAAAAGTCCCGCAACCCTTACTTTTGTTTTAGTATAATGAAATTAAAACAGCAGCGGTATGTGACAAAAGTAGTTCATGTTACTCACATGATAGCTTTATCTTCAAATCACCCTTTTTAAGCCCAAAATTTGTGCTTTACATAGCTAACTAGACTATAACAGCTTCCTGTGCTTTCAGACCAAAGGCCTTTTATTTACAGTTTATAATAAAAGTATTTTTTAATTAAGTCTTTAAGCTCACTACATCATTTGCTTTGGCAATTTTTTAAAGTTTGTTCAACAGTTCTTTTCTAGAAAGATAATAGCATAGCATAAAGCTAAATGATTTAGGCTCTGTATTTATAATAAAATGTTCTATTTTCCTTAAACATTTCATTAAAACGCACCTTTTAGTGCATTTTACTTGACAATATTTCTAAAGAAATAACTCGTCGACTAAATGAATAATGAGGGATTGCTAAGTCACAACGCCAAAAAAAAAAATTTAAAACAGTTATCGTATTCGTAAAAAAAAAAAAAAAAAAAAAAAAAAAAAAAAAAAAAAAAAGCTCAGTAAATTTAGTGCACATTGGTAAAGAAATGAGAAACGTTTCAATTACTCTGTGTAGAAGAGAAAAAAATTAACTCACAAATGTTAACTACTGCAACATTCGCAAGATGCAGGAATTCCATTACTGTATCACTAACAAATTAAAGGGATTGATTTCAAAATTCATTATGAAGGAAATAGTATTCATTTTACCGGTATGGCTGTACAAGAAAGAAATAATGGTAATTACAGATAATATTATGTTTTTTTCCCCAAGTTATTGATTGCAAATGTGTATCATTTACAAGGGAAACAATTTGAATGAATTATTTCGGAAAATTTTAGGAAAAGAAAGCGAATTATTATTTTTTAAGTTCCGCGAACTATCGTTTTTTTCAGCAAACCTTTTTTCAAGTAACTGCTATTAGAAAGCTACATTCCTTTCGGCAGCTTTCGTATTGAAGAAAAACGTGTTTGTTCACCTCTGAAACTTCAAAGTTTGTGTAGTTTGTGTGGCTTTTGGATTTTGCATATGCATTGAGTCACAATTTTCCAACTGAAAAAAAAGGAAAAAAAAACTGTTATATAACAAATAAATCTGTATTTCGGTCCTGAATGAAAAAATAAGGCTAAGGCTTGCGTAACTCAAATAAGGGGAAAAATAGGCACGACTGTATTTTACAGCCCTTAAGTATACGTGCTGCCATGAATATTCTTTGAAGTGATATAAAACAAACAATGGTTGTTACTAAAAAGTCATGATTTGAAAGATGTAAAGTAGATCACAAAGAAACAAAAATCGATAAATTTCACAAAGAACCTTACGAGAATTAAAATAAAAGTAGAAAGGAATAAAACATGCTTAATTTTTCTTATATGTTCGATTAAAACGGAGACAAAAACCCAAAATATGTTCTGTATTATTATTTTTTTTTATGAAGCGTTAAAAAATATTTGATTAAAAAATAAAATGAAAGAAAACATGAATTAACAAATTAACTAATTTTACGACTGAAATTGTGACATTTTTATTCAGATTTTTTTCTAAAAAGACTACGAATAATTTTGATTTAACAATATCGAACAGATGTTTTGAAATATTTCTTGGTCCTAATTTTAGTCTCACCATGATTGATTTGTGTCTGCGTTTAAAAATGATTGAAAACAAATGGGTTCTGTAGTACAATTAATCCGTTTCATAATGTTAAATATTCAGTTTTACAATTTAAACCATATTAGTTCCTATTGCTACTTCTAAGATATTGTTGACCATCATAAAGTAACTTAATACATTTCTCTTTAATACATTTTTAATTCTTTCATCGAAGAGTTTTTCGTTCCACTGAGGTTGTTAGCCCCCCCCCCCCCCATTTTTTTCGTTGAAGGGAATGGTGAAAAATAAGAAGTGATACTTTTTTCTTAACTTGGTTTTACTTTCATTTTAATGGGCGGGAAAAAAAACCCTCCGAAATAATCACTTCTTGGTATAATGATAACCAATAGGGGCGATATATCGCCCAAAATATAAATATGCGTTAATGTTATATTAAAAGCGTAATTAATTTCAATTTTAATCATGATTATATCTGCTAATGTAATTGTATGCTGCCCGCCTTGTCTAGTGGTCAGAGGAGCCTGACTGCAATGAGGTAGGTGCCAGGTTCGATTCCCGGCTCGGGCATGGATGTACTTTCGCTCTCCTGTCCTTGTCCTTCCTTTGTGTGAATGTATTGTTATGATGTGAATGGTTGCCTACCCTATAAATAGGTCCCTATGGCATGTGTGTACTGTGGAAATCGGACTTCACACCAATTTACGGTATAGTTGAAAAAATGAAGCAGCGCACCCCAAATTGCCAGCCTAGCTGGCACAAGACAACAACAATGTAATTGTATAAGTAATACGAGAAGTTTCTTTGCTGAAGATTTGCGGTAAGACTCATATGGAACATGCAGTGTTTCCAAGATTTTGTGAAAGAAGTTCTGACAATGTGAAATTTTTTTTCGGACATTTGGTTTTATAGGAATGAGAGCAATATTCTTGTGTTACATGGAAAAGTAAATGATAAATTGTAAAACAAAGATCGTTTTCAATGATTTTTTTCTATCTTTAGGGAGGAATACCATCATGATTCTTTCAACTTGCTACAGATGTTCATCTTTTGAACTTTTTACCTCTATAGCTTATTAGAAGAATGTTAAGGATTATTACAATGCTCCATTTCTCTCCAAATAGCAGTAAACTGTATGAAACTGTCGAAATTTGAAAAAGGGGGTAGAGGACACCATTTTCAAAAAGTTGAGGGTGATGGGGGAAAAACGGTGATAATATTTGGATTCAGAGGTTCATTTTACATAAAAATCATCGTGATTGATACCAGAAGCATTTTGAATTTTTTCCCCCTTCCGCAGTGTAATTTTTAACGATACGAAGTTTTCAAGGCTTATTATTTTCTCTCCTACTGCGCATTATCTCGCGAGTAACGATTAATATTAACGATCAGAAAGTGTTCCGTGATCTGGTTTCAATACTTACTTTTCTGTTTTAAAAAAAATTCTAATTTAAGACAAATAAAGGGTTTTGGTAAGTAGTTTATAAAGCATCAAGCGATGAACATTAAAATAATTCAGAATTTGCCTTGTTTGTTAAAGTACGTGTTTTCAAAGATGTTTTCCATAGTATATGGTTTTTTACGCGTGATAAAATTTCTTGAATAAACGTCATTTCAGCTTTTATTATTTTAAAACATAATTTATTGCATAAATCACATTAAATCATTTCTAGGCACTTGGAATGCACTTTAATGTTTTTATAAGGTTACATACAAATGATAAAGGAGGGTAGAGTTAAACAACACAAAGCAAAAAAATATTTGAGATCACTTCAGTTGTGTGGTGTTTGTTCTTGTTGGAAAGTTTTTTTTTTTCAAATTTGTGTTAAATAAGCTCATAAGGTATTTTTATCATGAACTTTTTCAGTTAGAGTGGTAGTTATTATGAATGAGACCTAAATGTCTTTTAGGGGGAAGACCGCCTATATTGGACCCCCTAAGTACAAGAGGCCCGTGTCGCTAAATGTGAAGCAAAACAAAAATAAAAAAAAGGCATCTGAAGCCAAATTTAATTAGGAACAGCCATAGGTACTTACATTTTCTGTAAATATGACAATAATGTTTTAAAAAATTATTTTTGACAAAGTTGAAAAAGTCCAATTTAGGAATATATGCGCCTATATTGAACCATGCACTTCCTAAATTGGACCGTAACAGTAAATGATATAATAACTTGCATTTGAACTGTACAAGTCATTTTAGAGGATTTGCAATAGAATTTCCTTTGCTCCGGGCTAACTTGGCGCAGTGTTGATGAACCCACTGATGGCATTTCATACACTAAATCATGCTTTACACTTCATCTCTATGACAAACATTGAAATACCAGTTGTGTCGTGCGTGTTTTTTTTTTTTTTTTTTGCAGTTGTTTCTGTTCTGTGTCCTTTTTCTGTCATGATGACGTTAGAACGTTTGCCGAAGTAGGTTTCCTTCTTCTTCCTTCTATTTTTATGCATAGGTAATATGCTTGCCACTTTAACAAAATCATTAATAGAACCGACGATCATTACTTGATGAGAAGTAACCACTGATTCCTTGGAACTTGTGTAAATTTTATCCGTACATTGTTCTTGTGCATCTTGAACGGCTGACAATGAACATGTAGCATGTTTACTTTGGCAGTCTCAGCTGGACTACAAACTTCTGACTCGGTTACTGCAAAGTCGCTGCCATTAAACACAAGTGCACTAAAAGGTCAAACTCCTGTTCTAGAGGATCCATTCACAGAATATTGGCCAAGCTGGCAGTTTGTCCATAATAGTCGCATAAGAGTTCTCTTATTTTATATTGGTTAATAGACCTCATTGGATGTTCTCGAATCCACGTATCACAGGTTCGATTGAAATATGTGGACAGAGGCTTGAAAAGGCCACTTCTTAGGGATGTTAAACGATGCTTAGTGTGTGCTGGAAGAGGAAGCAGTATACCGTTATCGTTAGCCAAGTTTACAGCATAGCCCCATAATCATCATTCCTACAAACAGCTAGGGCTCTTTCCAGTATTTTTCCCGCCTAAGAACCACATTTGCAATTTTAGACATCTTCTAAACCAAGAATGATATAAATTAATGTAGTTTGTAATTAATAAAGAAATCAGCTAAAAAAAAGGTTAACGAGCAAAAATTGCAGTCAAATTAAAATATAATAATAATAATAATGAATTTTATGTAACAAAACTGAAATTGAAGCTTCTGGCTAAAAATAAAAGAAGGAAAAAAAACTATTATATGAGGTTGAAGCTTCTAAGCAACGCACTTAATAAAAGTCAGTGTGAATGCTTCACTAAGACTTAATTTATATTTTAAGTTATCCTAAATGCCACCACTAAATTATTTTCAATGAAAAAAAAAGTTTGTTTGAATTTCATGTTCTTAAACTGGACATCGTAATCCTTGTAATAAATGAAATAACCAGTTAACAAGTAACTCGAACAAGCAAAAATTTTAATCAAATCGAAAAACTATATCTAACAAAACTGAAATTAAAGCTTATTGGATAAACATCTAGTTTTATGCGTGGCAGCTTCTAGAAAGTGTGCTTGAAAAAAACAAAAATGTCAAAATGAATTTCCTGAATTAGTGTTAAAATATGCTCAAAATAATCCAAACTACTTGAATAAGTTACACTATTCACTTATTTGATAACGTGATAAGTAAAAAGGTTTGTTAATTACATATTCTTAAATTGGACCACCGGTCCAATATAGGAAAATTATTTCGGTCCAATAACATGCCATTTTGTATTCTTTTTTTTTATACCTTGTCAACAAGTTTCCCAGTCGTGCATGTAAATACAGTGCTGTAATCCCCATTAAATACTGTTTATAATACTATAAAAGCAAGGTTCTCAGTTCACAAATTTTAGTATTATTCCACTAGATACAAGTTCTCAAAAAAAGATCGAACACGTTTTCAACACAAATCACATCTTAGCTCAAGCCATTCAGATCGAAATGTTACAAAACTTCATCCTCAAAGGTTTCAGAGACAAATCTTCGTATTTCCACCGGTAGAATGTCGTACAGAACTCTACGCTAGATTTTAAGCCCCCGGTCCAATTTAAGCAGTGGTCTAAAATAGGCGGTCTTCCCCTACTTTTAAACATTAAAGCAAGGAATGTAAAACTAACTTCACAGAACTGATAATCACGATTTTTTTTTACTTATTCTTAATCTTATTTGTGTAATATTTATAACTAGAAAATAGCACGTCAAGATATGACTGGTGAAAATTGCTTCTACATTTGAACGAAGCAATTGCCAGTTGAGTGATATTTTGGTAGTTGAAGTTTTAACCAAATCTCCGGTGCATTAACCCTAAACTCCAGTAGATAGCAGCGTTCATTGTTGACACTTTTTCGTTTCTTCATTCCCCTGAAATGAGAGTCTTACCAGTAAAACAGCGAAGTTGCCGGATCCAGTCACAATAAAACCTTTCCCTGCATTTTAAACATTACCAAAACATATAATCCAATTATCATGCTGTGGATCGAGTTTTGTTGTTGATGACATCAGGAGCGTTACTCGATCATTGGCTATTATATATATGAGGATGTTCCCAATCTTAATTCACGCCGTGAACTTTTGTGTCTTCTTTTTTTCTATAAGGTATTAAATAATTTAATTGAATGCTCTGATATTGAATTTGATTCAACTTGCTGTCCCAAATAGGACTCTTAGGAGTTACTCATGTTTTAAAAATATTTTTACCAGATTTAGCTATGTTGATAATTTTTGTCTTTTTAAATTTTACACAATTTTTAACATTCATTGTCGTGATTTAAATATTTTCAAAATGTCATTAAGTCTAGATGTTTTAATATTTTATGTGTATAATTTGTTTTAATTACTATTTTTATGTTATTTGACACTGTAATTGGATTCTCTTTGTAGTGCGAAATTTTTTAATAAATAAATAAATTGAGAAAATATCCACAGAAATATTTTACGTATTGATCAGTATGAAAAATTCAACATCCTTTTAAGGATGTTTTACATTAAAAACAACATAAAAAAGCCATTGATGCAAGCAAAATATTCATTCTCTTCGTCCTCTTAAATTCCTTATTCATTTGTCCGCAAATATTGCTTTGCCAGTAAAATTTCCAATAAGTCAATTTTCATCATATAAACACATTAACACTAATAAAAATAAAAATAATACTACTCAGAAACAAGAAATAAAATTCAAAATTCGCAAATTTGCTTTCAGAAGGTCAACGTTGAAGTTCATTAGGTTACGTAATACGTAAATTAAAAAATCAATCGTACGTCATACAACAATACATCCATTAAAACTGAGAGTGTAATCACTCAAAGATGTGTCACATTTAATGAATGTACTACGACTTGTATAGCGTCGCAGAAAAAGCTAAATTAATTTCTGTGGCATATAAATTAAAAACGTAGACCCTCTTGTACTAATCAATGCTGACCAACAAAGACTTGTCCAAGGACGCGGCGGTAAATTGCAATCAAGAAATTTAATCACGCAAGGACCCAAATAGTAATCTTCAGAAAATGAGAAACCTAAGCATAGGAGAAAACTCTTTTTCAGCAAGAAACATGAATTAAAACCTTCAATTATGACGACGCAGGAAATGATTTGAAGACTTCGTTCCAATTAACTTCATTCAATGAAAATCCATTATCTAAAGTAATATAGGTAACATTAGCATTCTTGAGAGCAAAAACCAATACTTTAATGATTGAAGCGTGTTTCATTCTTTATGTAAATACTGTTTGTTCCGAACTTCGTGATTGAAAAGTTATTCTGAAGTTTTCTTTAGTTTCGCAATGAGGCTTGGCAATAAGGCTGTGAAAATAAGAGTCACTGATTTAAATATTTTTAAAGCATGCTAAATTAAGTTCAATAATAATTTAAGGAAATGAGCACCGAATGCCTTGAACTTTAAAGCGAAGCACAAAAACTAGAAAAATCTGACCGATTCATCCTCATTATGCAAAATATTTTCCATGCGAAGTAATAGTTAGCTTATAAAGAAATATAAAAGTACGATAAACAGGAATAGTTTAAAACAAAAAAAAAGTAGTGTAATTGCTTATGAAATGTGTTCATAGTTTTATCATTTTTTTTTCTGTTTTCAAAACACATTGTTAAAAACACTTATTTATCTTACAACGCACCAGTTATGTATTTATGATTGTGCATTAATTATAAATTCATGTTCCAATTAATATATTCAAAAATATTATTAAAACTAGAAAATCGCCCGTCAAGATATGACGGGTGAAAATTGCTTCTACATTTAAACGAAGCAATTGCTCGTTTGTTGATATTTTATAGTTGAAATTTCAACCCTAGCTCCAGTGGATTAACAGTAAACTTCAGTAAATAGTGCTAATTGTTGACCACTTTTTCGCTTCTTCATTCTCCTAAAATTACAGTGTTACCAGTCTTTATATATATGAGGATGGTTATTACGTCATGCCTATTATGTCATTCATATTCCCTGCAGAATAGCAAAAACACGATGAGGTAAAACTAGGTAATCTCTAATGATGAATTAATTTAATTATGTGCCATTAAATTTCAAAACTTTTTTTTTTTTCACTGTAAAAGTATAGATGACTAAGTTTCCTAATACTTTAACTCTGATTTGTAATTTTACTGTGAAAAAAAGTTAAAATTTCGTGATCTAGCGCTACGTTCGAGACATTTCAGAGCAAATACTGTGGAATGACGTACATATATGCAGCTTATCCTCGTTTAACCTGCAAGACATATACTTTAACAACCGTTAGTACGTGATGCATATTCCAAAATTGCAGAAACGCTAAAAATTAGACGCAGTGTCAAGCTAGTAAAAGTTTGAAGCGTAAAGAATAACAGTGAAAAAATACGAAATGAATAAGGGCCCCAAGTCTCCTACAGTACATTTAGAGAAATCCCAAGCATAAAAAAAAAACAATTCGTTTTTTTTCGTAGCAAACTACAACTACTTCATAACAAATGTAGTTAACTACAACTACTTTTTTCAAAATGTAGCAACTACAAACTACAACGTTTGAGAATTGTACTAAAAAATTCAAAAAATGGTTTAAATTAATAAATTGGCTCATTTGAACATGGAATACTTGCTAAAAATTATTTCTTTTTTCTTTCTATTACTGAGCCAATTTGTCATTCCAAATATTGTTTACGATTTTTACGAATATTCGCTGCAAGAAAGGATTAAAAGTTGAAAGAATTCAACATTTAAATTTTCAATCCTTTCCTGAAAATGAGTATTTTATTCAAGAAGTGCAACTCGGCTACTTGAAAATAAAAATAGATGCAGTCCTAATTTGATTTAAATTTTATATAGACATACTCATACATAAAATTGATTTAGATGATGAAGAACATCTTTTGAACAAGAGAGAAAAACTTTCATTTTCACTATAGGAATTAATTTTATAGGAACTTATATTTTGCAGGAACACTTAATTGACTTTGAGCTTCAAGTTCGGGATCTAGACCTGAACACCCATCTTCTTCCTTACGCCACTGATAAAATGAAATAAAAGCATTTTTCAATATCACCGAATAGCCTCAAAATCTTTAATGATTGACTTGAGTTATGTTAATATATCAACACTAAATCAGTGAAAAAGAAAAACTAAAGAAATGGGAAAAATATCCCAAACGCGTGCACGAGCGCACGGTACTAGTATTTTTAACCAAATATTAATGAATATCCAAAACACCGAGCAATGCTAAACTACAGTAGTTTCGCTCTAAAACGCGATTTGATTTATGAGAAATGGCTATATACGAGCTTTTCTCGAGTAACGAATTTTGAAGCTGACGCGAGTTAATCACCACGCAACACGAAATTTTTCGGAAGGGTATCGCGGGGGTTAAGTATCACCTTTATTGGGTACTAGTGGTACCCGCACGGCTTTACCCGTTATAGAAAAATTAAAAGGTCTTTTGGTTCGCCTGTATATTTACAAATAATGTATGGTGAATTTTCTCGTCAGTTGGCTTGTACCCATGTTACGGTTCCATGTTATGATAATTTCGTATCTCGCCAATTGGCTTGTGTCCATGTTACGTTTAAACGTTATGATAATTTCGTAAATAATGTATGGTGAATTTTCTCGCCAATTGGCTTGTACCTATGTTACGGTTCCACGTTATGATAATTTCGTATCTCGCCAATTGGCTTGTGCCCATGTTACGGTTCCACGTTATGATAATTTCGTAACTTACTCGTCCATCTTATGATATTTTTGTTCTTAAAATTGGAATAGAAAAAGAACCACATCGAATTTTTGAAAAATCGCTTCGAGGTGCACACCCTATGTTACAAACTAACTTTGTGCCAAATTTCATGAAAATCGGCCGAACGGTCTAGGCGCTATGCGCGTCACAGAGATCCAGACATTCTACAGACATCCAGACAGAGATACTTTCAGCTTTATTATTAGTAAAGATTAAATATTAGTTTCAAGAATGAACTTTCCCTTTAGCATCACTGAAGGCGGAAGTTCCCCCACACCATACTAGTCGAAACATCGCTTTGTTAATGCCCTAATCGCCACTCCGCATTTTTTTAAAATTCTAAATATGAAGTTCAGTATAATTCTCTTCCATAACATTTGCAGTAGCTTCTATATTAGGTGGATATTGCACAGTAATCTCATTGACATCTAAGATGTTCATACACGGGACATACTCTGTTGCCAGAAAACTGTTGTTTGAAAATTTCGATGCCTTAAAAACTAATAGCGTCAAACAGAACATATGGCGTCAAAATAATCTGTTTGAAGCCAGTTCGTATTTTTCTGAGTTCTCCCAAGCTGATTGGTGCAAGTATTATTCGCGTAAGACTCTCACCAGTCAGATTATTTTGAAACAGCGTTTTTTTTTTTTTTGAAACTTTATTAAAAAGTAGTTTTTAGAAATCGCTAAAAACTACTTTCTTTTTTGTATCGAACTACTCGCTACTCTACTTTTTTTTAAAAGTAGATCGCTACACTACAAACTACTAAAAAATGTAGCTACTACAGTAGCATCGCTACTTGTAGCACGTTACTTCCAACCGCTGGTACAATCGATGTTTACCGAGATATAAAACGCTGCATTTTGTGACTGCTTTACACACACAGTCAATTACACCTTTTGGGGGAAAATATAGCGATCAACAAGGGTTTAAAATTAAATATGTACATAGTGATTTTTCAAATCGTACGAGTTTTTGTAGTGCGCTTTTACGTATCACAGCATAACAGTTGCAATTATTTTTCAAAAGCATGCAAAAATATAAATATATTTTTGAACTTCAACAACGTGTCATTCTTCTAAAAGAGTGTTTCAAATTCATCTTCTGCACCGACCCTACTGATTTCGAGCTTGAATACCTCCTTGAATTTTTGGTCGCAAATGTTTAAAACATATTTGTATAGGTGATATTTTACAATGGAGACTATTTCTCTAAATGCAATGTAGGGGACTTGGCATGTTACCTATGTTGGGGATAAGAAGACCATAGAAAAAGTCAGATTTCACTTTTTTCCCTAATTTTTCTTTTGTTCAAACTTTTAATATCTTAACTCTACATCTTATTTTAACCATTTTTGCAACTGGAAGAATGCATCTAAGACAAACGGTTGCGGAAATAGAGGTTTTTGCAAGCTAAACAGAAATAAAGCAGTATACTACGATAGAAATATGACCAAATCGTATCTTCCCGCTGACAATCTAAACTATATTACGTAAACTATATCATTGAAAGTAACTTTTTAACGATATACAGGTAACTTTGATAAAAGATGAAGCATAATAAAAGAATTACGGATGTTTCAGTAACAATCCTTCGCTTAAAGTTAATATTTTCTCAATATTGATTTCATTTTTTTTTACCAAACCTTTAATCACTCGAAGCTATGTCATGATATCTTCGCCATTATCCTTCTAACCAGCTCCCATGATGAAACTTTATCTTCATTAATTTTTCTAAGATATAAATGTACAAAGACGAGAATTCTTCACTATCTATTTTGAAACAAGTCAAGTAACTTTAACTAAGTCGCGTACAGCTTTGTTATAGAAAAATTTATATTATACGATACGGTATTTTTTTAAAATTATGCTTCACTTTATTTTATCTTTTGAAAATATCTGCGGATTATAAATATGGAAAATATTTTCCGCTGTTTCGTTCAAGAACTATTTCGAATGGAGACAACTAAAATTTCGAAGTATCATAACATTTTTTCAATAGCTTATGTTTGAACTTGATTCAAAGGATAACTATGCACTGCTTAATGTGAAAAGTAAATACAGTCTTATTTTAGAAAAAAAAGTTACGAAAGTTTTTGATGAATAATTGAATAAAAAAAATACTGCAAAGAGGGAACTCAAATCAAGTTGATTCAAATGTTACAAATCAAGTTTCCAAAGGCAAAAACAAACACAGAACTGGATGTTTAAGTCCGTTTGATATGTTGATGTATTTGATTTTCCTTTCATGCTGATCAATACGTAGTTCTGAAACCAGTCAATAGATGTCAGTACCTTGATGACGATGTAAATTTAGTATTGAAAACTGTGCTTTCCTTTTTTAAAAAAAAAATGATCGTTTGTACTTGTATTTGCCTTTCTTTAATTTCATATTGACATCTTTTATTCAAAATGAATGTATTTTTCTCGAATACTGAAATTAGATTTTTTTTTCATACTTTCTTTGACTGATAAGTTTTTTCTAGGGATAAAATGTTATTCGTGTGTGAGTGTGATTGGACTTTGCATGTGTGTATAATGTAATGTTAGTAAACCCCTTTTTTGAATTGAATTTAAATATTAAGCTTACATTTAATTTTTTTGATTTAAAGTTTTTAATTTTTTAACATTGTTAAATCGCATAAGCTTTAATCAAAGAGACTATTCCGAAAATGGAATGATAAAGAACAATGACATATTAATAGCATGAAATACACCACCAGCTCAGTCATTCCAGCCGAGGACTTCAGTTTCGGGCTTATTGGCACTCATCAGCCCGGCATAGGAGGTGGAAAACCTCTTAAGGAAGCCAAGAGTGCCAAAAAAACTGGTAGCTAATACAGAATTAGCACTGACCAGACTAGTGACCGAAGCAATGGTTCTGTTCAACTCGAAGATTGAAGGCAAGACAGGTATATTCAGTAAGTTACCGCCCTATAGCCAGGGCTTAAGCAGAAATACATGAAATACACCGCCAGCTCAGTCATTCCAGCCGAAGGTTGCAGTTTCGTGCTTATTAGCACTCATCAGCCTAGGATAGGTGTGACTGAGCTGGAGGTGGAAAACCTCTTAAGGATTGACTTATTGAATGTACCTGCCTTGCCTTCAATCTTTGAGTTGAACCGAATTATTGCTTCGGTCACTCGTCTGGTCAGTGCTAATTCTGTATTAGCTACCAGTTTGTTTGGCACTTTTGGCTTTCTTAAGAGGGTTTCCACCTCCAGCTCAGTCACTCCTATGCCGGGTTGATGAGTGCTAATAAGCACGAAACTGCAATCCTCGTCTGGAATGACTGAGCTGGCGGTGTATTTCATGTATTTCTGCCTAAGCCCTGGCTATAGGGCGGTGACTTACTGAATATTAATAGCATAATTGAAAAGTATGAAAATGAACTAAATTGCAAACTTAATTTTTCAAGTACTGCCAAATGATTCGATACATTAGTTTATTTGTATCCTATTTTTAAAAAACGTAACTGTCGAAGCCAATCTGTCTGAAAAATAAAAACTCCAACAAAACCGATTTTCATGATAGTAAATCCACGTTAGAAATACAAAAAAATATAAAAAGAAAGTTATGCTATAAAACAAAAATAGGAATTCTTCTGCAATCCTAATGTTCAATTTGTGTTTCAGCATTCATAATTTCTAATAAAATTTTGTACAACTGTGTTGTTGAAATTGCAATGTCTTTCGCAATTTAACACTAAAGGAACGATTGGTAAAATATTTAAAACTATTTGAGTACGTATGATGTCTAAACACTTAACTATGATTTGTTGACTTTAGTATATTTATTATATTAGCTTTCTTTGCATTTAAATGCCCAAATGAAATTGATAAAGGTTATAAAACTCTATCTCGATTGACTCTCAAAAACTATACTCAAAGATTTAGTATAAAGTTGTTTGAGAAGACGTGTTTTTTTCGCATTACATTCTTTAGCATATTTTTATGTACGAGAAATTCCAATGATGCACAGACACATCAAAGGCATTATTATCTCATATTGGAGAGAGGAATTCTAGTTTACGGTATTAATCTATTGAAACAAACTGGGATTAGTAACAGTCTAGTCTATTTGCAACCTTATACTAATTCAAAGCCAGGACAAGATTGGATACAGTGTACTATATCGTGTAAAAAATTGGCGCATATTGACTGTGAAAGGACTCAAAATGGTATACTTGTATTCATTGTACATCTGATTTTGAACTTTCTGATTCTGACTAGCTCTCTGAAACTAATTGATCAGACACTAATTGTTTCTCACTAATTGTGTGCATTTATCAGGTAACTTGTTTCATTTTTACTTTTGAAATGTCTTTCAACAATAAAATACCTATATATTCTTGACACAATACTCTTATATAGTGCCTAAATTACATTATGTAAGATTTTGTACACTTGTATCAACTTGCCCCAACGTGGGAATGGTTGATACGCTTGAAAGTTTAACTTTCAAAAATCATTTTTAAAAAAGGGGGGAAATCTATAAGTTAAAAATAGCCTGGTTAGGTGCTCAAAGCATGAAATAATATTAATGCTTTTGCCAATTTAAAAAGAGAAAAAACATTCAACCAGCCCCGCTCTGCTCTAATCATTACCATAGGTAAAAAAAAAATGTTACACCTCCAAAAAAAATAAATCCCAGTTCTACTCGTGAGTGGATAAACAACAGACATAACATCTCAGAGGAAGACTGTTAGCAAACACTGCAGCAAGGTTCTGCAGAGTGGGCGTTTTCGCGTAGGTGGTTTCTTAAAGAATATCGAATTTAGGAGGAAATAATTAATTAAATATTCTAAGTAGCTAAATGCAATGTGGCGTCAGAGCATTAAACCTCGAAGCCGAAAAATGACATAGGAACGGATGATCTGTAAGATAAAAGTGATATGTTAAATACTAGCTTTATATAGCTTAATATTTGTTTAAAAACATGACTAAGCGTTGATAAAACGATTAACAATGTATGATACTGTATTTTATGTTATTCTAAAGGAAAAAACGGCACTAGCTAGGGTATATAACTTATTTTCTATAGATCAACTGAAACAGAATAATGAAATCAATTTATAAATATTAAAACTCATATATAAAAAAAAGAAATAGTTTTATTTTTCCAGGGAAAAACGTCATCAAAAAAATATAAGAGCAAAAGTAAATATTTAAATGAATGCCACCTTTCTTAGACTTTTATGTGTACATAACATTTCATATAAACTTAATTAAAAATTATTTTAGACAGAATTATCCAAAAGTTTATGGTAATGATACTTTACATTGAGTCAAAAAAATAGAATATTAAAATTAAAATTGGAAAAAACATTTTCAAACGAAACAATATCAATATTTTGTCCCGTCTTTTTTTTTTTTTTTTGCAAAAATCACATTTTTAATCCTTTCAGATATAAATTCCACCAGTTTACGTTAAAGGTTATTTTGATACTGTTTCCATACCCTGTTCAATGCGGCAACGAGTTCAGTTTTGTTAGTGGGCCCTAGATTTTGAACCTGTTTCTTAGGATTTGACAAGGTCAAACATTTTCGATGGTATTGAAATTGGTGGATTTGCTTGGTCAGCTTGATCCCGAAATCTCACTTTCTGCTTTAAATCTACGAGTCGACTTAGAGATGTGACACGAAGCGGAATCTTGCTATAAAAGATAAATGGGTAGTTCTCAGAGAAACAATCATTTTCATGTCCTCGTTATAATTTGAGAATATTTTCTAGCTTATCCATTTTTCAAGAGTTTAAACTCTTTTCTAAATTAAGGTTAACAAGATGATAAAATTAATAAAAATTATTTTTGTGCAAACAACGAATAAGTTCACATTTTTGGGCAATCATTTGAAAATATTAGTTAAGTAAACAAAACTATTTGAAAGGAAATTTTCATTAAAAATTAATTAACGCTAGTAGTATTAACTTCATCACCAGCGGATAGCCGTCCTTCTCTCTCAGAATCGCAACAAAACATTTTTTTAAACAAAGTATGGCAATTTACAGTTGGCAACACGGATGATAATTGCAGCATATTTCCGTCCTCAAGCTGCTGAAAATTGGTTCTTGATATCAAACTGAAAACTGAAAGCATAAAACTATGTACAGTTCTTTGCATCCGTTATTCCCACACATCTGTTTTTACCGGGAAATAATATGTAATAATACATGAAAACTAACGGATGAAAAGTTACTTCTTTTTTAGAGAATATTTGTATGTGGCTAAACTCAAATATCAGTTAGGTGTAACTACTAGAATCAAATTTTAATGAAATCGTCATTCCCTCACTAATGAGGGAATTACTTCATCAAAAGTTTAAAGACTCTATCAAAACTATTCATCAAAGACTTCATCAAAAGCTTAAAGACCAACTGGATTATGCCAACTGTCTAAAGTATTTTTTATTTTAGTTTCTAAAAGAAATATTTTTATTAGAAGTTCAAAGCCCCCTCTCACTAAAATAAAAATCGCAAATAAAACTTTTATGATAAAGAACCAACAGAACAATTATCTGGGTTAGGAATAGCATTATTATTATTATTTTTTGTTGTTATTTTGCTGCGAATTGAAGTGTTAATGCTTTTGATCTATTCATTTTTTATCTCCCATTAGTTAAGCTCTTTGCAATGCTTAAGTGAAGCTCGCAGGAAAAAATGTTCATCAGAGCTTGTATTAAATGAAAAATAATATTTATGTAGCGCCATCTGTTTTTCAAAATAAGAAAAAGAATGTTTTATTTGTCTCGCTCTTATAATTTTTTTAAATTAAAAAAGTGGAAGAAAAGAAGCAGCTCGTTCTGTTAAAGAGTTTTGTGTGAATGCCATTGTTTTTATTAATACTATTATCGTAAATCAATATTACACTTTTCCATCTTTTTCTCTGGGTTAAACTATTGTCCAAGCGTACAAAGTAAAAAAAAAATGTAATGGAAACTTCCGAGTCGGTTAACATTATTTTTACATTAAAAATAATGTATGTCTCGAAAAAAAGACATTTTAAAAATTGATTTATACTTGCTCATTTTCTAAAAATATTTTTTATAAACACTCAAGTAAATGAAAACTAATTTTTCCTGCCAGGAAAAAAGTTTAGGAAAAAAGTGTATGAAGAAAAATTATTTTAAAAAGATGTTTAGTTTTCATGAAGGATTGCAGTAATTAAAATAGTTACGGAGAGGGCTGCTCATTGATTGATGTATATGCTAATTAACTTTCTCTTTTCTTTAAGTTTCACTCATATTCTAAAAACAACCCTCTTTTTTTTTAGACAAAAGCAGTTAGATTTTTAGTTGGGCCAGTTAACAAGAAAATATTACTTGCCACTCCAAGTTAATGAACCTGTTTAGCCTAAAGAGTTATATTT
This sequence comes from Uloborus diversus, assembly GCF_026930045.1. Lineage (NCBI taxonomy): Eukaryota > Metazoa > Arthropoda > Arachnida > Araneae > Uloboridae > Uloborus > Uloborus diversus. The sequence goes on from NC_072733.1 coordinate 116,461,863, forward strand.
TTTGCGACAGAAGTTATCCATAAATCATAGTTTTTCATTAGTCACTAATAAGAAGAAATTTCTCTCTAAATTATGTTTACTAGTCTGATGAGCTGTAAATTGCAAAATTGCTTTAAAAGAGAAAAAATAATAATTTTAAAAATTAAAACACATTTTTTTTCAAGTTCAAAAGAGCGATTTGTTTTTGTAACTCATTTAAAAATACACTGAGTTCAAATTCAACGATGTTCCAGCTGACACAACTTGGCCTAATGCCAGCTTGAGCGCTTAGATTTTGAATAAAAGAGATTTGAAAAGAGAGAAAAATATTTGAAAATTAAGTATAGTCAGTACGCAATGCAAAAAATGAATAAGCAATACAAAAGACGATGTTGACTACAATTGTATTACAATCAAGTAATTTCATACTTAGAAAAAATTGTTATTTGTATGCGTTCTATATCATTCAGATGATATAACACGTGGTTCAATGACAGTAAATCTTGACAAGTTGCATTGTGGAGCAAGTATTTCCAAGGTTTTGTTAAAACCTTTCAATAAACTGATAAAACTAAAAATGCTTTTGGTAGTTTGCCATCACAACAATAACATTCGATGATTTTCGTGCTAATCTTTATAAGAGAAGCTATGGATAAGTTTATTATACGGTTGAACTCCCTTATAACGTGCAAAAAGGGAGTGCGATATTTACTCGTTATAACCGAGGTCTCGCAAAAAAAGAGTCCGTGAAAAAAGTCAGAAAAAATCATCAAAGTTGTTTTTTTTATTACTTCCTTTTACAAAAAAGGAAGTATTGTATTCGCAAAAAAATTTTCACTCAAAAATCACCTTAATTTCCATTTTTCTCACCCCCGAACGAATGTTGAGTTTTTTTTTTCGACCCGACCAGACGTGGATAAGTGCCTAAGAACCTACAGACACCCGAAATATCAATTTGACTACCCCAGAGTTAATTACAACGATTTTTCTCGTGACGTCTGTATGTACGTATGTATGTGCGTATGTGTGTATGTATCTCGCATAACTCAAAAATGGTATGTCCTAGAAAGTTGAAATTTAGTACGTAGATTCCTAGTGGAGTCTAGTTGTGCACCTTCCATTTTGGTTGCATTCCGATGTTCCTAAGGGGGTCTTTTGCCCCTTTTTGGGGGGAAATCACCGCTAATTTCGATGTAAACTTAAGTGGTGTTATAATTTGTCGGACACTTTGCGATATATCGCCAGTCTTTTGGTCACCAAGTTTTGTCGCCAACTTGGCGACAAATGTCGCGGATTTTTTTTTTTTTTTAATTTGGTTTCAATTTGGCCACTGTTTTTAATATTTAGAGAGTAAACAATTGAATCACATTAAAATAGCGAATGATGGGGAAATGACATTAAATTGGAGTAAAAGGAAGTCATGTGATGCACACATAAGCTCGTTTTTAATTATTGTGTTCCAAAGCAGTTGGCTACTTTGCTTTGTTAACTGTCTGTATGTCTATTTCTTATGTGATTGTCTTTCAGAAATATACATATATACAAAGATGTAATTTTTAAATGTTTATTTACTCCACAAAATAAGAAAGTTATATCATCGTTTGTTCTCAGGATTTATGATTTATCACTGACTTTGGTTAGCTTTGGAATGTTGAGGAAAATTTATAAAAAAAGCTAAGCTGAGCTGGAAATCAATATACATTTTATGAACCGCAAAAATAATTCTCGTTTTAAGCGGGGTTTGTTCGTTAAAAGCGAGTTATGCTCCCATAGACTAAACATCGTAACAACCAAGTATTTCTGAAATCAGGGCTAGTTATAAGCGAGTTCGACAGTATTATTTGGTTTACCTGTGTGCGTTCACGACATCTCAAGTGTTGTACATTCGGCGTGTTGCGATTCTCTTTTGCGAATTAAGCGTTTGTAAAAGTGGCACATTTGTTTGTTGTCATGAACGACGTGTTGTTCTATTAGCTTCTAACCACCAACAGCACAGTTGGTTTTTAGCAGTTGTGGCGATGGGGGTTTATGACGGGGGGGGGGGGGGCAAAAAAAAAAGGACAACTAAAAGCAACGAGACTTTTAAGGGCAGCAAAAAAATGAAAAAAAAAAAAAACAAAGTACAAAATTTTGTCAGGGCTGGTTTGAGACTATTGAAGCAGATAAGTGGAAATTGAGGCAAGTATAACAACTTAACTCACATGTTTCTTAAGATTTTGATGAATTTCGTGCAAAATGACTTTCCCTGAAGAAACACTAAGACATTAATTACACTTACATTATTTACCCAGAAATATTTTGAGGTGTCACAAACACTTGTTAATGATTTTATTGAAGAAGTATGGTTTGTTTAATATAAACAATTGATTTACTAATGTGTAAACAATGAATACATAAACTAAAATGTTATGTTTGCTTGTACTAAATACTGCTTCATAAACAGACACACAAAGTAAAACAAATAATTATGTTCTGAAAATTTTCCCATTTCTGTTTTTTTTTAATAATTTATAGTTTTGGTCGCCAAATTGGAAAATAAAATAAATCAACTTGCCAAAAAAATATGGGGTGGGGGGGACTAGGAATTTTAAAAATTAAATATTTTCAAGTAATTCAAAGGAAGGAAAACTTGTTTATATTTCAACTTTTTTTCTTGCACGGTTTCAAAATTGTCATGCTTTTTACCGTTGTAAATGCAAATTATGTCAATTTGTTTTGAAATAATTATGCCCATAGTGTTCAGCTACCCTTAACTGAAAATTTTTTATTGATTTACAAATAAAGATTTTTCTGATTGATTTGAATGTTTAATACTTTTACTAGCACCAATAATCTATAATTAAGCATTTAAACGATTTATTTGCATATTTAGCACTCTTTAATTTTACCCAGGTAAGTAAAATCATTCATAATACTTATAATTTCAGCAAGAGTAGCAACTTATGCAGTTGTTTCCGACATCAACCAACGATTTGAATTTCTTTCAAAAAAAATAATAAATAAATTAATAAATAAACAAATAAATAAAAAGAAAACTTGTTCAACGAGCATGTTTTTAGTTCTAATTTGATTTCAGTTTTAAATAGCTTGTTCTATACTGAGAATATATAAGATTTTTAATGACGATATTATCTGGAAAAGTCTGTTATAATCGTTACTTTTAAGTCTAGAATCAAAGTGGAAAAACTTTGCGTTTGGGGAACGTTGGGAATTTTAAGAGTAAACAAAGTTTCGGGTTCATTCCTCCAAATTCTGGGTTTAGTTCCGTAGCTCAAAAGCTCTGTTTTTGCCCCTCTAATATTAACGGAGTAAAGCACTCCTTCTGATTGCTACAAAGTTTATCCCGAAAAAATGAGGATTAGTGGAGAGAGGGTGTAAGGAACAAAAGTGCTAGATATACAGGGTGTCCGAGAAAGCTATTTTCTGCTCTTACTACTGAAATTTTATTTCGGTACGTAGCATTAACAGCAAAAAATAGAACAATCAAAATGTAAACAAGTGTATCAACTATACTCGGTCTACCTTATAGATTTCGTTTCGAGTGTTTTATATTCGATTTTGCAATGGTCTTTCTTCAGCATTCTGATACAAAGCGACCTCCTATACTGTTCTGAATTAGTTTTTGTTTTCAAACATGTTTTTGTAATTTTGGCAGAGAAATTCTTTCTTTAATTTCTCCCAGCAGTTTTGCAAATACTTTATCTACATATGAAAATCCCCAACTACTAAGTTAAGTGTGAAGAAAAATATTTTTATTGCTCAATCTCATAGCGACTGCGTAAAATTTCGCCACCTTTGTAGTAAAGTTTAAGTATGGAGTTAAATAAAAAATATTAAAACGGCTACTTTTGAGTGGGCACAAAAGTCGTATCAAGATTTTTACGCATTGGATTTTTTTAGTTATTTTAAAGGCAACAGATTCATGGAATTGTTAAATACTAATGCAAAAATAACGAGATATGCAAGAGGAGCATGTAGAAGTTATGATGAGGAAATTATTGCATAAGAAAGAAAAATGTACACAAGCAAACATAGCAAGTAGAAAATTGAAAAAGAAGGCATGAACTGAAGATTTCTTTTTCGATGAGTTCCTTAAACCCTCAGTCATTAATACATCCGAGGTAGATTTTTAATTAAGTATTACCAATAAAATAGGTAGTATTGTCAATAAAAGTAAAATAAAAAGGCTTAAAATGAAATGAACTGTTCGACTAATGTTTTATTGGGTGAGTGCAAAAGTTCGTGCGGGGTTGCAATAGATGGCATTAGAACGGGCGTAACGTGTTGTCATTAATACACTGCAAAAAATAAACTGTTGTTTTTACAGTATAATACTGGCAGCTCACATTCCAAAGAAAAACTAAAATTTACAGTTCTAAACTGTCAAATTTGCAGTAATATACTGTCTTATAACAGACTTTTATTGTGAAATTTACAGCGCTAAACTGTAAAATTAGCAGTAATATACTGTCTTTCAATGGAATTGCCCTGTGAAATTAAAAATGATTAACTGTAAAATTAGCAGTAATATACTGTTTTTTAATGGAACTGTCCTGTAAAACTTACAGTGTCAAACTGTAAACCTAGCAGTAATCTACTGTTTAAGGAATGACTTGACTTGTAAATTTAACAGAGATAATATGTAAAATTAACAGTAATATACTGTTTTCTAACGGAATTGCCCTGCAAAATTAACAGTATCAAACTGTAAAGTTAGCAGTATTATGCTGCGAAATCAGCTGAATTGCACCACAAAAACAGCAGTAGCTTACGGTTTTATAAATGATTTGTAAAGTAAAATTAACAGCAGTAAACCATAAAATAAATAGTTATCAATTTTTATGCAAAACGTATCGTTGTCTCTTTTCATAGCCGAAATCACTGCTTTTACAGCTGAAGAACAATATAGAAAAGTAAAGCAATTGATTCTGTATGTACGTTGTAGAAATCAGCCTACATACGAAATCTGTTCCTTTTCTAAAGTTTTTCAGCAACAAAAATAATGTTTTAGGCTATGAAAAGCGACAAGTAAATAAATATAAAAGCCTTTTACATAAAAATAGTTAACTGCTGCTAAATCTATGTTTTACTGATATTAATTTCATTGTACACAAAATAAATCAATGCCCCCCCCCCCAATCTCTATATTTTATAAACACTTGTTAAAGAAGAAAAAGTGGCGCATTTTCGTTTCTACAAAAACTTTTAGCTCTACTGCAAACTTAAAAATTTACAAATAGACGGAAATTGCAAAATATGGTCTGAAGCTTTATTTTAAGAACAGTTATTGCCTTTTCATAAAACAAAACTTTTTGATAAATGAAGGTAGTAAAAATGAGGTTTTTTATATATAACTGAAAATACTACATCGTATCTTCACTAAAAGTACTTTTTTCACTTTCAGCATTATTGTGTTGCTAAAATGTGCAGCATAATGTGGGAAATGTTTTGCAGCATGCAATCCATTTATGCCTTTAAGTTTATTTTAACTTCATGCATGCAATTATGTGGATCTATTTCCTTTTCGGGTAAAACAGATTATTTTCATGGTTTTCCTCTTTTTTTAATGTTATAAGTTGCACTTGGACCAATACTTTATTTGAGAAGTACTACCGACAAAATTTATTTCACACCATATGAGCAGTATTCAGTATTTAGAATGAACAAAATGGTTATTATTGTAAACTGATTATTATAGATTAGATAATAATTTATCCTATTAACCATTTAAAGTTTAAATACATGAAAACAATAAATATGTGACGGTTCAAATTTCCAAAGTTACTGAACAGAAACAATTTTTCACTCTTTATAATAAAATCTGTTACGTTTATGAGTACTTGTATTAAAAGTTAAAACTTTGTTTTACTACTCCAAAAATTATGTAACTTTATATTCTGTTATACTGATTACATGAGAAAAAACGAAACATTCACACCATTGCAAATTGTCAAATTATTTTATTTCGTATACATTACCTATAAATATAGATTAGTCATTTTTACGGTTGAATGAAAAAATTCATTTAAAATCGAATGCTATTTTTTTCAAGATCAACATTTTTACATCACGAACTTGATTCTTCTTTGTGACATCTTTGCCGACTTAGTTGCCATCATTAGAACTTATATTATGAAAGTATCTGTCAAAATAAAAATTGTTAGAATCTCATAAAACTTGTGGACACCAAAAAACATACATGGAAAAATCGAATTACGTAGGTATAAAAATACGCCCTAAAATGGCTAAAATTATGACTCTGAATGATCTGAAATTGCCTTGGGAGTTGCTTTTGTTTTGAAACCGCTCAACATATACCTAAATTGTAATTGAACCGTTTATTTCAGGAATCAGTTGAGCGCTAAATATGTTGTTTTCAGAAAAAAAAAACTTTCTGGCAGTAGTTTGCAAGCGTAACGGTGGTTATTAATGTTTAATTAAAGTAGACCTAATCTGGATACTTTACATAAGAACCCAAAAAAGAAGGAAAATAATATCTTACATTTTCTCTTCCATGTAAAGAAATGCACTTATACTGGTTTCTGAAATACAATTTTAAAATAAAAATACTTATAATTTTCGGTATTTTTGAAGGATTTTGTAATTACATATGATAATGTTGATTAAGAATAATATTTATTTTTTTCGATCACCTAACTGAAGTGATCGGGAGAATAACCCCTTTTATAAGTCAAGAATTCAAAAAAAAAAAAAAAAAGACGGAAAGTTGTCCAAAATGGGAAAGCTAACATCTTTGCGTAAAGAAAAAAATAAAAATGTTTTAAGGATTATAAAACTTTAACTAGTTTCTTCTTATAATAGGCTCCAGATTATCGGATTGCAATATGTTTACTTCAAAACAATAACTAGGATGAGGTAGAGAATTATTTTTTTAGAAAATGGAGCAAGGTCGACATTTAGGACAACCAATTGGGAAGTATTTAGGTATTCATTTAAAACAATGAATACTGTATCTAGCCTATTTTAATCCCCCCCCCCCGAGTTGCTATAGTAGCACTGAAAACCGTATATAGATGGTTTTTCTTTCTTTCTTTTTTTTGGTAATCCATATTCCTTTCCAACACTTGTTAACAGCTCGAGCTATGTTCAGCTGATACCAGCTTCATCTTCTTTTTCTTTGACAGCTGCTCATTATTGAAATCTGAATATGAAACAAAGTGTGACGTGAAATAATTATTTAGAACTCTGTCTGTACTTAATGTGAAATATTTTACTAAATTTTCAAAAATTTTTTTCATGCATTTTATTCCATAATTGTGTTAAAATTTAATTTTTTAGAGCTTTTTTCTTAAGTAATAAGGAATCAAATAAAAGAGTCATTTGAGTTGAAATAAAATAATACCGTAAGAACGTTCTATCTCATATATCTCTTAATATTTAAGCATAATTTAAAATGTTTCATTTATATTCTATGTCTTTCAAAATGGGGAAGCCTCCCGCCCCGAACCCCGTTTTGAACAGCTATCGATGTCCCTATTTAAGCCACCAGCGACTTTTTTTTAAGATGCACTTCTTTTGAGAGGATTTAGACAATTTATCTTTAAGTTTTTCAGAGTTTACCTGAAATCTGGAAGAAACAATTCTATATTCCCAAAATCAAGATGGATTAGTTAAAGTCAATTCAGTAAAAAATGAAAATCGGTCAGAAAAATTGAAAGTTTTTAACAAAATAATAAATCGTCAAACATGTCAAAAAAGAGTAAATCTGGTAGGTCCAGTTCTAATCATTGAGAAATTGTAAGTCCACATTTGGCCCGCCGTCTTTGTTGTAAACAATGCTACCCTTCTTGAAAATACTTTGCCAGAAGACCGCACCACTTTTAACTGTAGATTTAAACATTCTCACATTTACAAAATAACTGCTTTTTATTTATATTACAATAAAAATAATCTATAATTTTGTTTGATAAGTGTCACACAAGTCTGAATATGCGAAGAAAGTTTCATACGCTGTAATACATCGTACTTTTAGCATGCTGTTTTGGTTCCTTTGATTTTAATAACATGTAAAAACAAAGAATCAGTGTTTCAAAATTTACTGGAAAATTTTTAAAAAATAATGAAAGAAATGTACGTCTAATTTAGCTCTAGCAACAGAAATTTCTATATTCCGGTGATTTTTGAAGTGATAATATTCAACTACCCGTAAAATCTAATATTAAATTACAAATTAAAAAAATTCAGACTTAAATGAATTGTATGACCGATCACATTTCAATCAAAACAAAATAAAATTTAGTTTATCTTGTTCCAATACATAGTTCTTGATTGTAACATAGAACCTGACAACGGGCCACAAAAATCAGCTTCAGGGGCCCAATACGGCACGCAAAATGTAGGATAGGCTTCAGTGGCTAAGAACGCTCTAAAACTCAAAAGCATTGGTGAATACAAATTACATCCGAAAACACAAAAATATAAATGAAAAGACATGCTTAAAAACTTCCGTTTTCCGTTGCCGGCATTCATGTCACAAAGTGAATCATCGCGACATCATTCAGACTAGAGGCTTTTTTGAAATTCCAAACGGAACACAAATGCAAACTGCCATCTTGATAAAGACTGCCATTCAGTTCTGGTCACAAGTTACGTAGTTCCTTACATTTGCACACACTAAACTAAAAGAAATAATATTGCATTAGTGAATAAATTTAAATGAAGTAAATTCAGGCGGTTAGAATGAAATTTATAGTTTAAATTTTTCCGAAATACATAACCGCAACCATATAACCGGGCATAAATTCAAAATGAAATCAACTTCAATTGTTTTTTTTCCGTGCGCTGGAGTGACAGGAACAAAATATTCGCTAGCAAATACCCCCCTTCTTGGCAAGCCAGCGCAAGCAAAAAATGAAATAATACAATAAATAAATAAAAAATACATTATAGGCTATCCGATTGTGTGCACAAAATATAGCTTAAACATAATGGAATAATTGAAACATTTCAGAAAAAAAAAAAAAAAAAAAAAAAAACCTCTAGAAAAATATGTCATTGCAATTCAAGCTTTACGTAAATTTTCCCTACAGAAAGGTTTTGTGAAACAATCAGCTAAATTATTTTTAGTTTCTCAACAAATTTTATTTCAAATTCATTTTTGTCAATCGAATTCCTTAGGAAATGGTACCCGACATTAATCTTAGTTCTGCAATTTTCTATTGCAGAACTAGAAAAATCGATCGCAACTAGATTGTCACAGTGCAGAGTACTATTAATCAATCTAAAATTCTGAACTCTTTTCGTGGCCAATTAATTCATATAAATTTTTTTTGATCCACATAACTTCCTTAGATTGTTCACTAATTGAAATATACTCCGCTTCCATCGTTGACAGAGCTACGCATTTTTTTTTTGAATGTACACCATATTATTCGTACCCTATCCAAAAACACTACAAGCGCCCCCCCTCCCCGGCATTGGAATCCGGTCGTCGTGATTTGAGGCGTAATCTGTATCAGAATAACAATGATTTATTCAATTTACAGACAAAATTAAGATTTCAGGGATCGTCAAACCCTTCGGTTGTCTCACAAATCTCCTCCTTTAAATCCGCATATAGATACGCATTGCAAACATCTGCTTGGAAATGGACTTAATGTAGCTTATATACAAAAATTGAAAAGAAAGCCTCAACCAAAGGAAAAGAAATTACTGGAGAGAACACTTGAGAAAAGTATCCCCCCCCCATAGCTGGTTGTTACCTAAAATTACCAGTCTGGCCTTGAAGCGCATTATTTCGTTCTTCTCATCTGTTCTGTTGCGTTTTGCCAATCTTCACTTTCTGGCGTTCTCAAACTTTGTTTCAAATTTGAAGGAATTACATCTTCGGAAATGTTAGCTTCCAGCTTACTTGAATTATCCCCCCTATCTTCATCAGAATCTGATATTTTTCTTGAATTATCATCACAAGTGCAATCAAAATATTTTGGGTCATATTCAATGTTATTTTCAGAACAATAAACCTCGACTTCGCGATTCGGACTTTAGAACCGTCGTGTCAATATATACTTTGCCTGGGTATTTTTTTAACCCATTTAATTCTCACAACATGCTATTTTATGATTTTCAGGATATTCATCTTCTACTTCAGATTTACTCAGAAGTGAAATAAAACTGTATATCTCTGTTTCCTGTTCCTGTTTTTTTCCCCGTCCAGAATTTATTTTCATCGAATTAAACATTCAGAGTTTCTGTCACTTCGCTATTTTCGGGATCCCAAATTCTATAACCTTTCGTATGAAACGCATATCCTACCATGACTACCTGTTTAGCTTTCATATCCAATTTTTTTATTTTCTGTTTTGGAATTCCAATATACGAAATACAGCCAAAAAACACGGGAGTGTTTAATAGATGGCTTTCTTCCCTCAAATAGCTCAAAAAAGGTTTTGATTTTTCTTTTTAAAACCGCTCTAGTCCGTAAGTGGTGGAAGCAACTAGCTGCTTCGGCTCAAAACTGCTTATGCAACCCCGATTTATTTAAAAGTGTCCTAATTCCATTCATTAATGTTGAGTTATAGTGTTCTATGATGCTACTTTGTTAACTGGAGGATTTGTTGGTTTTTTCGATTCTTATACTTTGATCGCTAAGGTAAATTTCAAACCGGGAGTTCAGAATTTCCTTTCCGTAATCGGATCTTTCAAATCTCTCTGTTTTTTTTTTTTTTTTGAAACCTGACAAAATATTCAAAAACCTCATTTTTTTGAAAATTTGTCTATTATTGTGAAAATAATCCCCCTCCCCCTAAAGAACTCAACTGCTAAGGAACCCATCGCATTTAAATGCAAAAGATCTTACCCGGCTTTGGCTTGAATCTCCGTTACAGGTTTAAACGAAATTCCCCGATTTTTCCATTTTACACGGATAACACTCTGACATATTTTTACTTTTTATATGCAGTGAAAGACAGTGAAGTACAGAATCACACTTTTCAGTATATATAATATACTTATTTTTTTTCAGCATAAACACGTTGACGCCAAACTTTAAGACTCAAAGGGTTCTTAAAGTTAAAATGTAAGGAAACTGACGAGTTCAATGTTACAAGAGTTTCAAATTCTACTGTAGTTTTCGAGAATCTACTTTTCTGAATGAGCATGTCCTTCAACCTCATTCAGAAAAGTAGAGGATGTCAATACATGACAAACAATGCATAATAATGTAAATTTTCTACTTTAAATTAAAAAACTGTAATTTTGACGAGAACGCAACACTGCCAGATCAGAAATGAAAAGCTGAAAATTATAAAATATAGCCAGGCACGGCCTGAACTTAAATATATTGAAAGGCGTATAATCTCAATTTGTCGAACGGAACTTACATACTTGCCGATTAATAAAATACTGGTGCATGCACACATTAAGTACGCACAATTAAGTACAATATGTAATAAATTTTGGACATTCGAGAATTCAAAAATTGCAACATTACAATTGTCCCCAAATTTGCCGAATCGCCAGACAAAATTTTCCTAATATGGCAATTTTGGGGAGGTCATAGAGACTTCCCGTGACCTCCCATCAAGTGCCTTTGAATATAGTTTCTAAAATTATTTTTAGGTTCACAAGTTTCAATGGTACTAGTGCATTTTTCCTGAAGTAAAACTTTAATTTCCTACTGACGCAAATATAAAACTTTTTTGAACACAAGGGTTTCGTGTTTGTATCTAAAAATGCTTATTATTATTATTTTTTTTTTTTTGAGTGCTTCATTGATGATTTTTTAATTATTGTTATTTTAGTTTTGTTCGATAAGTATGAAAGCTGGCTCGAGATTTCAGAGAATTTCGAGTCGTTCAGGACATCAGAGTATTGTATTTCCAGAGGGGCAAATTCTTCAACAAAAAATATCAGTAAACTTGATACTGTTTGCATGTCTCTTGGTTACGTTGTTATTTTATTTATTTACATTTTATTCCTCGAATTATGTACAGGATATAAAAGTTATTTACGCTATAGCGTAAAGTTTATCAATAAAATATTTAAATGCAAACTGTTAAAGAATTTAAAACTGAACATAAGAAAGAAAAAGAAAAAAAGAAGAAAGAAATCAATCGCGATACGCTAAAAATTTACTAGAAAACATATAAATTTAAATTTACTAGAAAACATAAGAATTTAAATTTTAAGTACTCACATCCTGTATAACAGAAAATATAATCGTAAACAAAGTCTAATGTTCTAATAACTTTAAATACGATCAAGAAAGGAATTGATTTATTTTTAAATCAAATTTGAATTTCAGAAAATGTTTAAAAACTATCATCGTGCAGTAAAATATTCAGGATCACAACAACTACTCGGACTTTTGCTACAAAGCAATCGCTACAACTTAGCAACTAAAAGAAACTGCAAAGTCAACATCAAAGAATATTGGAATACGAATTATGATTTCAAAATACACACTATTATTTTACATACATTATCGATGATAAAGAAAACTACATTTTGAGGAAAAGGGAATGAATAATATAACTATTACTTACCTTTAACTTGAATTACAGCTGATCAGTCCTGTCTCAGCACACCCCCGAAAAATTACTAACATGACTATCGATACCTCGAATTCATTCGTTTATCTTCCCGTATGAAAGGAAACACCTTTTGCGCATCGTTTTGCGCAATTTAAAACAGTTTTACAGTTTTTCTCTGTTATTTAGCAAAGCAGTATTAAACTGTAGGAAAATACAGTATATTACTTTAAAAACAACAATTATTTTTTGCAGTGTACCACTATCTACCTAAGTCAGATCGTTGGAAAGGTGACGTGTGCAGCTTTCATTCCAATCAAAATAATTTGTGCAGATACAAACTGCTTCGAGAAAGATTACTTTTAAAATGAGTGTTGATAAAGTGCATTTACGGCATGTTATGCTTTACGAGTTATGGAAGGGAATAAACGTTGCAGCAGCCGTAAAAAACATTCAAGACGTTTATCAAGATTAAGCACCAGCTAAACGAACTGTGGAAAAATGGTTTGCAAAATTTCGTTGCGGAGATTTTAACCTGGAAGACGAGCCACGCTCAGGTCGACCTTCCGGCATTGATGACGACGTTTTGCGTTCTTTAGTTGAGAATACTCCGCGAATTTCAAAAGAGGAAGTTGCTACAGCACTTAACGTTGACCGATCAACCGCTTTTCGGCGTTTAAAAAAATCGGATTTGATTTAAAGCTTGATATATGGGTGCTCAATTTGTTGACCGAGAGCAACAAAATCCAGCGAATTTCTGCTGCCGTATCTTTACTCGAGCGGCTCAAAAACGAGCCGTTTTTGGATCGATTAGTGACGGGCGATGAAAAATGGGTCCTGTACAACAACGTTCAGCGCAAACGCACATGGAAACAGGCAGGTGAACATGGTGACGCAGTGGCATAGGCCAGTTTGCACCCGATAAAGGTGATGCTCTGTGTTTGGTGGGAATGCAAAGGTATTTATTTTGAGTTTCTCCCCGCCGGCCAAACGATTGATTCGGACAAGTACTGTCGTCAATTAACTAATCTAAACCGAGAAATCAAACAAAAACGTCCGAGTTTGTCAAATCGCAAAGGCGTAGTCTTTCATCAAGATAACGCTAGACCACACGTTTCAAGACAGACGCTACGCAAACTGAACAGCCTGAAATGGGATGTCCTAACTCATCCACCGTATTCTCCTGACATCGCACCATCGGATTATCACTTATTCCGGTCATTGCAAAATCATTTAAATTTAAAAAAACTTGACTCTTTGAATGCCTTACAAAACGTCGTGTCTTCGTTCTTCGAATCTAAGCCACGCAGTTTTTATGATCGGGCATCCGTTTGCTGCCAGAACGTTGGAAGAAGATAATAGACAAGGATAGAGAATATATCATTGATTGAATAAAGAGTTTTGCTTGCCTAATCACTGTATGACTTTCTTTCACAAACTCCGCACGAACTTTTGCACTCACCCAATAGTTTTATTAAAATATTTGAGCGTATCTGGGGTTAGGCAGCACTAACAGATATTTTTAGTTTCATGGTATTTTTTTCTTATTTTAAGCATCTTAATTTGTGAATAGTTGATATAATGCTTTCATGCAAAAGATACATTTTTTTTAATTCGTTTTAATTCAACATTTAAAAAGTGAAACATTACATACAATAGATAATAGTTGTTTTTTTTTTTTTTTTTTTTTTTTTTTTTTTGTAAGATTTCACAACTTTATAATGCAAACATGAAAAGACAAAGTGCATTTGTTATACATCACTGAAACAAACTGTAAATAATATTCCAAGAAATGGAGACCAAATTTTACGAGACATTTCATTGATTAAAAAAAATTATAACTCTTCTGAATGAAATTTGTGTCTATATGTGCAATAACAATCTTTAACGATCTCCAGAGTTGAGACCAAATGAATATCGAATAATCATTGAAACTCCTACAATCAGGCATCTAAATTATCAAGTAGTATCAGTTTAATAACTCTAGAAGCAAGTATAGCCTATGGATATTCGAGCTTGAAGCGGTTTATGTTCTATAGCTTAGATCATTAGAGCTTTTAGAGCTCTATTTCTATACTCGTTGCTGTCATTCGCTAAGAGATTTAATAGAACTAAATACATGCTACAAGGGATATGAAAGTACTATGTAAACAAGAAGGTTCCTTTTACCAAGGGTTGGGCTTTGTTACAGATTATTTTACGTACTGAAAGAATGAAATAGCTCAAAATGTATCTGATATTTAGGAAGTTTATTAGTTACTATTCATTTACTAACCATATTGATGAACATGCAAATAATAGGATTGAAATGGGATAATTATATTCATATATATATCGATCATCACAGATGTTATAAATGACATGTTTTGCGAAAATGTAAGTTGCTAACAGCACTAATAAAACCAGTCGCTACTGCTAACTATTTTTCATTTTCCATCTTCATTATACATTAGTGCAATTTTATAAGCCTAAAAGTGAACAAATATTGTTTATAAATTTTCACGTGACAATATGAAGTGTTTTTTTTACTAGAGGCATTTGTCATTAAAAAAAACGCCATTTTGTTTTGTAAGAATCGTTATTGAATTTGAAGAAAATATATTTTTTCCGCTAATATACGGATGATAAAAACACAAAATTTTTGTATTGTTAAAAGAATCCTGACGGTATAGTTATCTAGAAATAAAAATAATAAAAAGATAACTTAACTTCATTTGGAACAAAACCACATGATTTACGCCTTTTTAACTCAAGCAAAAACGAAATGAAATTATTTACTTTATTTGAATGTAATAAAAGTTTTTTTTTTTCGTGTGAATGCAGCATAAGTTTTCGATATATGATTTTGGAACGTAGTTACCATAAATCTTCATTTTTAAAAATTCTCTTACTTTCATCACTATCTTTATGAAAGTAAGCGATATTCATACTTTTTTTGCTGAAAAATAAGTAGTAACAGAAATAAGATAGATTTACTATTAAGGAAATATTATATTTTCACCTGTGTTAGCATTAGGTGTATTTTTGCAAGATTGTTTGCAGAAAGTAAAATACTTATGCAATTTGCTTACTTCCAAAGCTTGGAGCAATTTTAAAACATCTAGTTTTTTAAAACTATTATTACTTGGCTCGTTTCATATTGTTTTTTTGAATTGTATTTCAGTGTGATTTCACACGGGAGAGTTCTTTTTCCGTTGATTTCCGCGTGTAACAAACCACGTGATCTCAAGGCACGTTGCAATTGGTTAAACTTGACTTAACCCCCCTCCCCCCCAAAAGAACTTTAGCCTCTGTTTTCAATCCGAGAATCTTTGCTTGTAAAATCCAGTTTAATACATTATTAGACATGTGGTGGGCTATCTTTTCCATCGAAAAGTCAATGTTTGAACATTTCAACTGAACTCTACTTTTAAGCAAGCTTTTCATGTAAAAGGAGACTTTTTGTTGAGCCATTTTAAGCTTGTACAAGAGATAATAATTTGTGCTACCTTGCAAAGTTTTTCAGATTTTCACGCTTTTATGGCTAAAAAACAAATTAATAAACTAATAAACAAAAAACGTATAACTAAATCTGACGCAATCTTTGCAAAATTATTTCATAACTATCACAAACAGTGTAGTTCCAAGTAAAAATGGATGGTTCCCAAGGGTGTTGTAAAAATTGATTTATTAAGAAAACATGGTTATAACTATTTGAAGTTTTGGTATTCGTTCATTTAATGGAATTTATGATCCTCTTGGTGGCAATGCGATGCAACTTTAAACCGATTGTTGATTCAGAGCTTTCTTAGATTTAGGTGTGCATTTATGCATTAAAAAATAAATTGTTTTTGCGAATATACTTTTCTATTTATGGTAATACCTCATAAAATATTTTTGCAGGACTCTGAATGCTACTCTTTCATAAGTTTTAAACACTATAAGTTTTCAAATGTTTGATATTTATTGAGTTATCGGTTGATAGTTTTTATTTAAATTGATTTTATTTCGTGCATTTTTCTTACTTACGTAAAACTAACATGCATTACAGAAAATTCTTTTCGTTCAGTAAATTTGTATCCGTTAAATATTTTGCTTTTACCTCTTTATTGGTTGTTATTAACTTCTCTTTATGTTTGAATGAAGCCAGTGTTTTTTTGCATTGCCAGAGCGTTCAAGAGTCGTTCAGTTCTTACTGCGTCACTTAGCTAATCAAAGTTGTAAACGTGGTTATCTTATTCATTCTTAACAGGATTCTGTGACTAATTACTTCGTTTTCGTTCATATCACCACTCGAAAGAGCTCTTTCAAGTTGCTTTTCTTGCATTTTCCGATCATATTATTTGGTCATGGAACTACAAGGTGTTTCATAATGAATAGGACAGAAGAAAAATCAATCCTGCGTTTGGTGTGAATACTTAACTTTAATAAATCAAATTTGTAGTGAAACTATGGTTATCCAAGTTTATATAGATGTTCTATTCAAGCGGTGACTCGGCATATATCTGTATGGCATTCCATTTCCTACCACTCTCGTAATAGGGTGTACATTATTAACAATTCGAGTTGGGGAGAAGGAGGCTAGTGGTGACATTTTCCAAATTTCAGTGAGATTTAAAATGAAGTGAAACATTTAGTGTATTATGTCATTAAAGTAAATCTTGAGTAACACATTTATAAAACCATTGTTAAAGTTATTAACGTTTTTCATACCATAAAATGAATTTCGCGTAACCTCAAAATTTGACACAACTTACCCTGCAGCGGGGCTAGTAGTGGCATACTTGGGGTAATATTGGGAAGCATAAATAACACATACAAATATGTTGTATTTTGTACAGATTACGTAAAAAAGGCAATTAAGTGGAATATTTGAAATCAAAAATGAGAAATTTATTCATTTATAATGTTCTTATCACAGTAAAAACTCTTTCATGTTTACTAATAACACTGTAAATGAAATAAAAATACAGTAGTAAAATTATTAACACTTGTAGACTCTTTTTAGATGCACTTAAAAAAAAATATGTGTTTATCAGGAACACAGACCAGCATTAATCTATAGCCATATTGATCTTCGACTGGGTACAACGTGTAGGCCCTTATGCTACAGGCCTATTGTTCTTATTTTCACTCATTATCATCGCTAGATTCAGCGTCTGATTGGCACATAATACAAATATAATAACGTTCGTTTTTGGTTCATTTGACATAGGCCCATGACCAATCATTTACATTTCATGCATTGCACCCAATCTACTCCCGGCCTCGAAACTGAATTGCTCCAAGCAAGCCTTCCCGACCAACGTCCGTAGGTACAACCATCCGTGGCTACAGCAGCTTTCCCTAAACGCTATACTGTTACACCCTGTATATCCTTAAAATTTTTGTATCCAATAAATGAACTTTTTATCATAAATATTTTTTAAATTAAACTGGTTTTTAAAAATATGTAACATTATTTGGGGAATTACGCAGATGATCAAGATGACACCCGCCGTATTTCTAGGTATACGAAGACTACCGTTATTCTAGTATCAAAATTGTTCTTCCTAGTTCTCAGTTGGAACTCATAAAGTAAATAAAGATTGTTTCGCTATACTTTAGAAGTAGTTAACATAAAGAAACTGGTAAACACTGATAAATTAAAGACCATTTAAAATTTTCTTCTTGTGTTGATTGCCATCTTGAGAGGAATTCCAAATGAGAGCTCCCGAGCCACCAGAAGATATCCCAAATAAATAGAAAAGAAGACCAGCTAAGCTTCTTCTAATCTAAAAACATAAAGGATTATTTTACCCTCGGGAAAAGTTTCCTCATGTTAAAAGAAAGTCGGGACTAAGTGAATTTATTCATTCTTTTCTGATAACTCAATAAGCCTTTACGCAAAAAGAAGCGTGATCTCAATACTGAGACAATTCAGCTTCCTGCCTCCGCTGTAATTTACTCTCTTGTTAGCTGTTGAACTGTTCGCAGAGGAAGAAGAAAAATGAGTTTCCTAATAGTAGGCGAATCACCAGAAAAAATATCTATAATATTCTTAGGGTAGAATAAAAAGCCGTTTCGTTTTCATTCACAACAATTGCCAAAATGTTCGGATGCTTTCTTTAAAATCCGTCTGCACAAAATTGCCTAAATTGCATATCCTTCAAATGACATGTGGACTCCATAGCAGTAGCTGGCTTACGCATCACACTCTAACACTTAGATCACTTTTCTTGATCAATCTATGCTTAATATACGCCCCTACTGGAATAGAGGATCATAAGGGTAATAGATATTTAAGAAGATGTTAGGAAGCGATCTTTATCACAAGACAGGTTAAGAGTATATCGAATATCTTTTTACTTTTTTCTTTATGTATTATAAAGATATTTTAATCTTTTTTGCTTATGAGACAAGTAGGGGAAGGTGGCGTAAAGTGAAACAATTTACTCTGTTTTAGCTATACTTATCTAGAAATATTTTATAACTATATAGTAACAAATATATACGCTATTCCCGTCAGGAAAAAGTTATGTCTGAATTTCGATATGCATATGTTAATGATACTCATATTGTAATATATTGTTGTAAGACAAAAACAGTGGCGGATGGGACAATATGAACCGGCCCTGGCATTTACAGGCCAGCCGGCCCCTTAAGACTTGTTCCTTAAAGAGGAGACGCTCCCACCGTCCTTGAGTTTTTTTTTTTTTTTTTCAGATGTAAAAGATAGAGCGGATACATCTTCTAGTTTTAGTAGGGAGTCATCACTAGAACTTGAGTATTCAAATTAGGAGAAATGCGTTTACGAATGTGGAGAAAAAGAATCAATAATACGAACACCTGCATAGTAAAAATTAATATTCTTGCTGATGATGGGGGGAGGGTCGGGGGCACTCCCCGGAAATTTTCAAAATTATAGCTTTAAAATCGCATTGTTAGACTTATTAAATGATCTTGGGCGATGTTTGCGGGAGGGGGTATTTGGAGAATTCACCCAAAACTTTTTCAAAATCGGAGCTCTAAAACGTATGCGTAAGCAATGTTTTGAAACACTAGGGGGGAGAAGGGCGTTTAGGAATTCTTTCTGGTCAAAATTTCTCAATTGAAGTTCCCAAAGCGACAATTTAGGTGACAATTGACGATCTTTGGGGGGGGGGGGGGAGGGGCTATGTTTTTTGAAATTGAAGTTCTTTTAAAAGTGTGTTACCTATAAATTGCACCCCCTCTCCTAAAGTCAATATCTGAAGGTCTTATGTGCAATAACGATTGATGAGCAACTTTTCACGCGATATGGCGTGAAAAGAGAACGTATAATTTTGATGAACGTCTTTAAACTATTTTTAACAATGTTAATGAGAGCAAAGATCCGGTGTCCCCCCTCCCCTCCGGGAATTTTTTTTAATTAGTTGTCTTAAAAACGCATTCTAGATGATCTTAGGCAATGTTTGGGAGAGAAGAGGCTCGAAGGTGCTCTCCAAGAATTTTTTCGTAATTGAAATCTAAAGAAAGGGATTGTAGGTCTTCTTTGATACCGTAAAGGGGACCGACAATTCTTGGAAACTGAAACTTAAAAAACGTTATTTCGTCGACTTTCAATGACGTGAGGGGGAGGAATTTTCGGGACATAATTTGGAATTGAATCCCATAAAACGAAATTTGAGAACACCTTTAGTGATGCTGGCGAGCGTGTTGGGAACAAAAAATTTTCCAAGTTAACTTTTAAAATGCAGTTTTTGTCGATCTTTGGTAATGGTAGTGGGTGAAGCTGTTCGGGGACCTTCCTTCGGTAATTTTTCGAAATTAGAATTCTAAAATGCAGTCGTAGATGATATTCACTGATGTTACCAAGGGTTCAGGGGCTCTTCTTAGAAATCTTTTTGGGATTGAAGCCCTAAAAAAGAAATTTCATACCATCATTGGTGATACAAGGGGGAGGAGAGATTCGATGACCTCTGAAAAATTTCTTAATTGTAGTCCTAAAAACGAAATTTTAAATGATCCTTAAAGATGGTGTAGAGGCGCTTCTGCGGGATTTGGGTGATCACTCTCCTAGAAGCTTTTCGAATTTAAAGTCCTAAATACGAATTGCAGGTCGTCTTTGATAACGATAGGTGATATGAGATGGGACTGGGTTCCGATTTAGAAACTTCCCCTGCACTCTTTCAAAATAAAAGTTTTAAATGCGTTTCTAATCTACCTTGGAGGTGTAAAATGAAGGGTAAGGCTGGAGGATGTCTCTCCCTTCCGCATTCTTTGCTAAGTCCCGATCTTTTTATTAAATTATTGATACAAATGTTATGGAAAAACCTCCTCCCCCCCAGTATATTTTTTCCGAGTTCATTTTAGTTCTTTGATATTTTTTCATAGAGAAATTTTCAATTTCCAACCTGATGTTTGAATTTGTTTGAAATTAAAGAGTTTGAGATTTGTTAAAATGATTTTTTAACATTTTGGACTGATGTGGTACTTTCCCAGGGACACCAGGTCTTCTCCCAACTTTATTTTACTTTAAATATCCTCCAGCTAGAATATCTTAATAAAGTTTTATTTTACTTTCGTTTCGTGCATTCAGGCACTTAGTATTCAGCACGTTACAATGTTTTAAATCTCCCTTACTGCATTTTAACTTTTTTTCTATTTAAAATATGCTTCGACGGCCCCCATGAACCTGCTGTTATTATCTAGCTATTCATTCATTGTATTAAATTGAAACTTGTCATAGGTTTTTACTATGTACTGAATACTTTTTTTCGTTGATTTTTTTTTTTTTTTAATTTGTCAGAATGTCTCGAAAAATTTCAGCTGCCTTTAGTTAGGTAAATTACAATAAAGAACCGTGGATGTTCCTAAAAAATATTTAAAGGCTTAATTCTTTAATATTCAAGGGTTGTATTTTCTTTCAAAATTTTGTTGAGAAAATATTTGTTGTCACTGGCATTGAACTTGGTATTTTGTTACTTCTATTTAATTTTTTTTTTAATACTGAGAAGGTTTTCTTTTCTTTTTTTTTTCAACTTTGTTAAATTAAAATTGGCAGTCACGGTTCTACGCCTGCCCTGGAGGCGGCCATGCCTTTACGTGTTCATTGTCCCCTACAGACTATTATTACAGGCAGTTGTTAGGGCCTTAGAAGATTCTGGACAGTTATGCAACAAAGTTATCTTATCGGCCGACCGATGAATTTATATACACACAGTAAAGCATCTTATTGCTTACAGCATAAGTTTGCAGAGTTCTTTTTCTTTTTTTCTTTAAATTTTACAACCATTACTTTTCTTGCAGCAATTTTCTTATTAGTCGTTTAGAAATATAGCGGGTTATTATAATGTTTTCAGAGATATTTATTAAGTTTTTTTAAGGAAGAAAAAAATGGAAAAAAAAAAAAAAATATATTCAATTGAAAGATTGAATGCGGCCCAAACCGAAGCGGCCCACCGGGCATTTGCCTGACTGCCGGACGGCCCCCATCCTTCACTGGACAAGTTGGACTTGGTTTATAAAATAAGGGTTTTAGCATTGACTTTTTACTATTGAGACCTAATTATATTCAGCGCATTATTTATTTAAAAAATATTAAGCTTATTTTTATTTTAAATGTTTTGTCCAATTAGTAACGTGCATGCGAAGCAAAGTGGACGTGGCAAAGTGACATAGTTTATTTCGTTTACTTATTGAATTATTTAGCAAATGACTTACGTATTGATTTACAAATTAAATCATTTGCGCTTCTTCATTTAAAAATTCACTTAATTATTCATTCATTCATTCATCTATTTTCTTACTCATTCACTATTTCATTCACTTAGGGGCCGTCCATTAATCACGTGAGGCTCGAAAGGGGAGAGGGATCCAGAAAAAATCACGAAACATCACATGGGGTGGAGGGTTGCAGTAATATATCAAGTGTATTTATTTTTTCGACTAACGCGCAACACTCAATCAAAAAGCTGCTTGTAGTGTGCGACTTAGATTCGCCGCCGCGCCGTTGCCAAACAAGCGAAGTGAAGTTCTCGATCGCGAGCCGCGATAACCGCCCGCGCTCCCGGCTGGCTCCATTATTCTGTTTTGGCACTTAATACACGCGTAAAATGTTCAACCTCGTATGTTTGTATTTAAACAATGTCTAAACTAGGTGATCTGTATAAATACTTATTTGCAAAATATAAGATAGGAAAAAAAACCTGGTGTAGCTCAAAAAGAGTTTAATGAATTGTGGGCTAATGCGGAACAAAAATATACTACAAAAAAAAAACGAAGTGGGCGAATGATCTTTTACTAGATTACCACCGAAAGCACCAAGCAAAGAAGTCTTCCAATATTCTCTTTTATTGTTCTAATACTAAAAAGGTAAGTTAAAATGTGTATGTATTAACTATATCTTTTTATGAACATTGTTCTAATAATAATTCACTTATAGTTTTATTTGCAGTAGATGTTATTGTTAATGTTAGAGTTTTTCATAACATTGAGAAAATGAATATACTTATTCCATAAATAAAATATGCATAGTCTACCTACCTACCTTAAGTATTTAAATCCAAACATATTCTATTTATTTTTTACCTATAAAAAGGCTATTAAATCAATCTCTTATGTTTTTAGGTCTTTAGGAATAATATTTTAAATTCCGTTAAAAAGTGCTAAAAAGCAGAACGTGATTAAGTGAAAGTACTCATTGGCTACTTAATCACCGCTCGCAGAACTTTAAAAAAGTAGGTATTTTGACCTGACAGTCTACGAGGCATGGGTTTATTAAATTAACATTGTGATAGTTGTATGTGGGTGATTCTCCAAAATACTAACAATATTATATCCCAGGAGCCTAACACAAGGATTGTTTGACGTAGATTTTTTTTTTCTTTTTTTTAATAGTTAGAAATACATTTTCTGGTGTTATTCAAATATTATTATTAAAACAATAACTCATTTATACTTCCCTATAACATTTTTGAACAACCAGAAAGTCGCTCTTTTGGCGTGTAGCATTCGTTTCTCAAATCTACTTAAATTATTTAAAAATTTTATATCAACATTTCAAACTTAATTTGTAGTACAAAACTATGCATACTTATAGGTGCAAAATAACATTCTTTAAATAAATTTAATTATTTAAATGATCAAGATACATTGTTTTAAATTTTGTCCCCGGGCCATGGAGGGTAAAAGGAATGTTAATACAGTGCCTGTAAAATTAAGTTGCCCTGAGGCAGATCACCATAAAGCTCACTGTGACAACCCTGTTCGTCAAACCTGCCTCCAAACACGCTTCGACCTCCATGCGAAACACACCACCGCCAGCTACAAGCCCCGCATTTCTCTCCTCTACAGTTGCAAGTCGCCAATAAATGCAACCACTCAGTTAACTGAATGACATCATGCTGTTTTTTCCCATGTGGCGGCAGTTTGGAACAGATCTGATGAAAATGTAATTGGAAAAAATAGTGGTTCGTTTCGCGACTCCCGGACATTTTATTGGTGTTCGAGGGTCTCGCTGGATGTGTTAAGGAAGCTGACTTCGTCGATATGAGATGACCTGATGCTGATGCCTTCATGAACACCAGATGTTTGTTTGCGAGACGATCGTCAAACCGCATCCAACATAATCTGATGAAATTTCCCGTCTAATCCGTTGAAGATTACGACATCTGGATAAAAAATATATAATGAAATCGTGTTCGGGGCGATTTCCGAATTTTCTATAAAAATCGTGTGCGGGGCGATCTGAACTTTTGCTAATTGGTGTTGGTCAAAAATGGCAAACATGCCATCATATTCACGTGTCACATCGGACAGGTCGTATAATTCAATTTTTGATTCCACAATTTTTTTTTAATTCCACTGATCAACGAATTGTAATATGTAATTTTTTTGATTCCACGTGATCATCGTTTTGTAAAATATATAACTTTATTTGAATAGTAATTGTCTTAGACAATGATTTACTTTTGTGTACCATACATGTGCTGATCAGCAGTTTTTCTTATAATATTATATTTTCAAAATGGCCATTTCTTAATATTTAACAATTTAATCTATACGATCATTTTTTGCAATGTACTCGTATATATTCTCAATAAATAAATTAGCTTTAATGTTTCTTAATTATTACTCTCTGGCATCATTTTTGTGATATGCGGATATTACTTATATTATGCGGATAAAACTTTGGCATTTACCAGAACTCTTAATACTTCTTTCCATTTCATTACCATTCCTTAACATCAGTCAAATTCTTTAACACTCACGTCGATCAACATTTTTGTGTTATCACAATAAGATCTTTGGAAACGATAGCGTCTATTCTTGGACCAAACGAAGGTTTTTTTTGTCCCAAAATGACAAAGCTCGGGTGCCTATAGGCATGACAGCGGCAAACAAACAAGCTCCTCTCCTGATGCATGTTGAATATCGTGTCTCATTGCCGGATCATGATTGAGTGATTTGCTACGAGGCACAAATTGATCCGTAGTGTTTATGCTGGGTGCATCATAAAAGAAAATAAAATGAATTGTGCTGAAGCAGTTACTTACTCAGGACCAACATACGTGGCAATTAGAAGTGACAAACATTCCTCTTCGACTACTTCTACTCATGCTATGGATTTCAATAAGCTTGCTTCTCTTAGCAGTTTCGAGAAAATTATACTGGATGAAGAAGGACGCCTAAAACCAGTTGTTTAAATTTCATCTGAGGGTGTACCTGACGAAAATCCGAGATATCCAAAGGTTTTTTCTTATGCCATACACAATTTTGTCAAGCACAATCTAGATGCAATATTTATCTTTACGAATGCACCTGGCAGAAGCGCGTTCAATCGCCTCGAGAGAAGAATGGCGCCTTTAAGCGAGGAATTATCTGGACTCATACTTCCGCGTGATTCTTATGAAACCCATTTAGATGAACAAAGGAGAACAAAAGACCATGAACTATAGTCCAGTCATTATAGTAAGTTTACCACGGAATTCAAGATACCCAGCTGTAAGTCTGTAAATACTTGTATATTGACACCCTAAAACTTGTCTCAAAACCTACATATGGTAGGGTGTACGCCAGGGGCGGTCTGACCCTAAACTTTTAATGTGGAAAAAAAAAAATCATGCCGGCCCCATCCAAAAAGGTTTGGTTGTAGTTTTCCAAACCTAAAAAGCTTCCAGTGTGTTTTTTCAAAAAAAAAAAAAAAAAAAAGGGGGGGTTCCTCCCCCCCCCCCCAGCAACCCCCTCACCTCTCTCCCCCCGCTGAAATACCAAGATTTTTTTTTCAGAAATCCTTATTTAACTTTTCATTTCAAGCAAACTAGTGGACGGATTGATTTAAACCAAGCATACAGCAAACGCCCATAATATAAGATGATATTTCAAGGATCTAACTTTCTCAAAAATATTTGTAAGCTTAAAATTGCTCTACGCAATAAAAAACCACTTTGAAAACTGTGTGGCTTCTTTGAAAATCCGCATTTAAGAGTATTTCGTTTATGTAAAAGTGAATAAAAATCTTATTTAAAACAAAACGTAATACATTTGAGGCAGTGAGAAGCAAAGGGGTGTAAGTAGACATTTTCAAGTTTTGAATAAAACTCGTATAAAGATTACATCCTAGGTAGGCTTTCATTGAATTTTTCTCTAAATCATGCTGTACAGCGGCACCTACCAGGGCTGCTAGTATTATCTCTTGCCCCAAGACAGAGAAGGGGAGTAGTATACAGGGGTACTCGTGCGGCGCCTGAGGCAACATTGCTTTCCCCCCTTCCTCCCCCATTTCTCGTAGAAGATCAGGAGGGTATTTTATGCCCTGAGGACATGGAATATTTTGTAAAAGGTTACGGGGGTGTAGAAACTTTTTTTTCGGTGGCAACACTGTTTTAACCCTTTGATATTACCGTAGAAGATCAGGAGGGTATTTTATTCCCTGAGGGCATAGAGTATTTTGTAAAAGGTTACGGAGGTGCAGTAACTTTTTTTTTCGGTGGCAACCCTTTGTTTTACCCTTAGCGTAGAAGATGAAGCTGATGTTTCGTACCCTGAGGGCATAATGTATTCGTGAAAGGTTAGGTGTATAGATGCCTGTCAATCATCTGTTAATCAAATATTACTCAGATACATTACATTAGGTCCTTTAGCGCTAGAAATGGTACAGTACATTATATTAGGTATTTGTGCACATGTAAGTTACATTACATTATATTAGGTCGTTAAGCGCTAGTATGACATACATTACATTACATTATGTTCTTTAGCTCAAAACAGGAGCATGCCCCCTCCCCACTCCAAACAATAGGTTTTACCATCCTAAACTTGTTTATTCTTGTCTGAACTTGTCCACACATGTTCAGACAAGAATAAACATGTTTAAAATTGTCCGACGCCTGAAACTACCTCACAGTATGAACTGAAGTGAAGATATACCGCTCTCGAGTGAAATGAAGTGAAGAGGAAGACTGAAGACTTTTAACGGTCTCTTTGGCAACACAGGACCCTCATTCATGTTTCACAGATTACGCTTGTCAGTTGAAGTGTTGCGCTCGCTGCTAGTGGATGTGTTTTAGTCTTTTGCCTCTTTTCTTTTGCGTTCTTCTGTATTCTGTGCTGCCGATCGTTTTCAGTTCTTCAATTTTTCAAGTATGTCTAATGCTACGGGAAACCATTCTGAAACTTTAAAGCGTAAAAATGATCATATAGAAACAACGAGCAAGAAATTGTGCATAGACTCAACACCTAAGCTGACCATGTCTTCATTACCAGATGATATGATTCACCTGCGTGGTAATGTTTTTACGTTAGTGAATACATTTCTGAAGCAAACGCGAGTGCACATCAGGAGATACTCATGTGACGAAGATGGCGTTCTTCATCCGACCAAGGATGGTATTTCCTTGAAGCCAGATGTTTGGAGTGCTCTTATTTCCAATCTACGCAAAAATAAAGGTGAAAAATTAGTGGAAGACCCTGATTTCACTTTTGTTGTCAAAAAAGACGTTTGTGTGTTCAACGAGACTGTAAACGGCAACATCAGTGTTAGTGTGCAAAGACTCTTTAAACCAAAAAAAGAAATGTTCCAGTTGGTGCCAGAAAGAGTGATACTGTTAGAAAATCAAATTGATAAATTGTGTTTTAGCTACTCTACCATCTTACGCAGTATCAAAGAGAAACTTATTACGTATACTCTGAAAGAACATATTCTTTCTGAAATGAAAAATTATCCTAGTGATAGTCGATGGGATAACTTCGACAAAGACACCCCACAAGCAGTCGATGAACTGACTGATTCCTTGCGTAAGTGTTTATTTACTGTGCTCATACAAAACATAAACTTGCTTACCAAAAAAGAATGCATCGATTGTAAAAATGGATTCATTTTCAACATGGATCTACATGACTGTGAATCTTACACAAAGCCTCAAAAGTTTGATGCTTTTTTCGAACAGGCTTTCTATAATATAAATTGGGAAGCCTTAGCTCACGAATTTGTTGCCATGAATGTTGATGGCCCGTATTTAAAATGGTACTTGTCTGGTTTGTTCAATGTTATTGACGTTAAAAAGATGCTTGAAAATTTTGAAGAATTTTATTCAAATGAAAAAATTTATTAACCGTCTTTAATGTATGTATGTATGTAACTAAATGAAAAAAATTATTGTCTTTACTCTATGTATGTATCTAAATGAAAAAGTTATTGCCATTACTGTATGTTTATAACCACTTTCTGTAAATAAAATGTGTTTGTGATTGAAAAAGAAATCATGTTTTTTTCATTATGTTAAATAAGTATAAATAGCACTGACACTTTCAAAATTCCTTATATTCTATTGCATCTTCGTTTGTGTAAGAAATGGCTCTGACTAAATTTTACAAGGTTCCTGAACAACCTGGTAATTTTGGTGGGATAAATGCTTTACGCAGGGCAACAGGGGATACTGTTAAAATTAGAGATATTAAAAAATGGTTACAAACAAAAGACTCTTACACTTTAAATAAATCTGTAAGACACAATTTTAAACGCAATCGAGTTGTGGTGGGAGGAATAGATGAACAATTCCAGGCGGATCTCTTAGATTTAAGCTCTTTAAGCAAATTTAACAATGGTTACAAATGGCTATTGACTTGTATTGATGTTTTTTTCACGTTACGCTTTCGCCATACCCTTAAAAGATAAGAAAAGTAACAGTATTTTAAATGACTTGTTAGAATTTTTTCAAACTCGTGCTCCGTTGACATTGCAAACAGACAAAGGTAAAGAATTTACAAACAGTTTAGTCCAAAAATATTTAAAAGAAAAGGACATATATTTTTTCACAACGAATAATGAAACAAAAGCTAGCATCGTTGAACGATTTCATCGAACTCTAATGTCAAAGATTACAAGATATTTTACGGAATATAACACCCAAAAGTACATTGACGTGATTCATAAGTTAATTTTTAGTTACAATCACACTTGGCATCGAAGTATTAAGACAGAACCTGCAAACGTAAAAATTGAAAATCAAGATGATGTTTGGTTAACTTTATATTCTGATCTTAAAAATTCTTATCATAAGAAAGAAAATGTTTTCAAAGTAAACGATACTGTACGTATCAGCAAATGGAAAGGTAAATTTGAAAAGGGATAGAAAAATAATTGGTCCAGAGAAATATTTATGATTCAAAAGGTTATTTTCAGAAATACCCCAGTGTATGTACTTAAAGATTTGTCGGGAGAAGTTATTCAAGGGACGTTTTATGCGTACGAAATTCAAAAAGTGACAGACTCAGGATATTATCCAGTTGAAAAAGTCATTAGAAAACGGAAAAGAAATGGGAAACCGGAATATTTTGTTAAATTTGTTGGATACCCAGAAAAATTCAATGATTGGGTGAGTCAAGTAAAAATGCTATAAATACAGCTGGTGCTTAATATCTATACATACATATGTGAAAATGTCTTTCTACGTGACGTTGCCATTGGACAGCTCTCTGAATTACTTTCCTGGAAATAAAATTTCAAGTTTTGTTACACAACTTTTTACACCTATAAATTTAGAAGGAAAATGGGAAGTAGGTTTGGCTGAAATAATTTATCCGCATACATGGTACAACGTGAACGAGAAAAATAATATGTTTGGATTCGACCTAGGAGACGGGAAACTCATTACAAGAAAAATACCCCCAGGATCTTATGAAACGGTGCCAGATATTTTGAAAGCGATGACTTTGGCTGCCCACGATGGAAAAATTAGTTTCAAGTTCAATGCTAATAATAAACGTGTCAGAGTCAAAACAGAAAGCAATGCAAAGGTAATACTTGAGGAAGGTTTGTGTGATCTTCTTGGATTTTATCCCCAAGTAATTGACGGCTTAGTTGACAGCACTTTTGTGGCAGATCCTCAGGCAGCTTTTCCAGTATTCTATGTCTACAGTGACATTGTACAGCCAGTGGCGGTTGTACATATTGAAGCACCTTTACTAAGAGTCGTCACAACGTCTGGAAAGGATGGAGAAATAGTGTTCATTATGATAGGCCTCATTATGTACCTGTGATTCGCCAATGTTTTCATACCATTCAAATTGAACTGCGTCTTAACTCGGGGGCATTAGTGCCATTTGAAAGAGGGAAAGTAATTATTGTCCTTCATTTTCGAATTCGCCAAATACTATAAATAGAAGAAATTTTCATGAGTGGTACTTAATAGTGTTGCATCGCAGAAATAAGAGGCACGATGAAAGTTCCTTATGTGTGTTGTTCAAGAAAATTTGAAGAGCACTATCTTCGCCAAAGTGGGTCTGGAATTCCATTTTACGAAGGTGTATCATTTCAAAAAGGTTATGGATTAGGAGGGGTATTCCGTAGATTGTTTCGTACAGCGTTGCTATTCTTAGTAAAAAGTGGAAAAGCTGTTGGAAAAGAGGCTATTATTACAGGAAGCAAAGTAGTTAATGATGTGTTGTCTGGAGAGAATTTTGCAACGTCAGCCAAAAGAAGAAGCAAAGAAGCTGGTAAAGGATTGGCTCGTAAGGCAATTGATCGTGTACAGTCCATGATAGGAAGTGGGAAATATAAAAGGAAACGAAAAAAGCAAAAGCGAGTCATTCAGAGCAAAAGAGGAAAAGTGAGAGGACGAGACATTTTTGATTCATAATGGCATTCATTCTGAAAGGATCTCCCGAATGTGTCAAGTCAGAACTAGAACTTTTCCATTTACCTGCAACTCAAACTGCTATTGAGAATGGTCAGTGGGTTGAATATCATCCTTTGTCCAATTTGTTTGATGGTGGCCCAGTGGAATTTCATGTTTCCGGCAGCGGTGAGGAATATATTGACTTGAGTCAAACTCAACTTTACGTAAACGCAAAAATTGTGAAATCAGATGGTTCTCCCATTGCGAAAGATGCTAAAATTGGACCTGTTAATCTTTTTCTGCTTTCCCTATTCAGTCAAGTGGATGTTTCGCTGAACGAAAATCTGATATCGAACTCTAGTAACACTTATCCTTACAGATCATACATTGAAACTCTTTTAAATCATGGATTTGATAGTAAAACTTCCCAGTTAACATCTGAAATGTATTATAAAAATGGACGAAAAAAGCGAACAAGTTTTTTTGAGTCGAGTGCTTGCGTGGATATGCTTGGCCGTATCCATAATGATTTGTTTCATCAGGAAAGTTTGCTATTAAACTTAGTAGATGTAAAAATAAAACTAATAAGAAGCAAGCCGGAATTTTGCTTGCACGGAGACAAGGACCATAAAGTTGTTCTGGAGAAGATAAGCCTACTGGTGCGAAAAGTAAAAGTCAGCCCCGGCGTTATTTTGGGACATGTGAAAGCTCTGGAGAAAGATACGGCTAAGTACCCAATCAACAGAGTGTTAGGTAAAGCATATTTCGTTCCTCAGGGAAGCATGAGTATGGTTCAAGATAATATATTTATTGGATCAATGCCACGAAAATTAATTATTGGATGCATAGAAAACGATGCATTTCATGGCACATTTGAAAAATCCCCCTTTGACTTCAAGCATTTCAACATGAATTTTATTGGAGTATATGTAGATGGTCAGCCCAAGCCTTGCGCTCCACTGGAATTGAATTTCGATAAAAATATTTACATAAAAGGATATAACAGTCTTTTTTCTGTGAGTGAAAAACTAAGTCCAGACCAAGGTTTTTTCATGTCACGAGAGGACGATATAAATGGAAACACTTTATTCGGCTTCAATTTATCACCCGACCTCTGCAATGGGGATCATTTGAACTTAATTAAACACAGCAATCTTAGATTAGAAATTAAATTTTCTCAGCCTCTGTCTCAGACCGTATGTGTGTTAATTTTTACCGAGTTTGATAATGTTATTGAGATAAATAAAACAAGGAATATATTGTATGATTTTTCAAACTAATATGGATGGATATCAGATTCATCAAATTTTGTCACGGGACACAAGTACTTCAGCATTTTTCCGAGAAGTCTTTCCATCAGATAAAATTCCATTGATGAAAGAAAAATCAGCAATAGTGGTTAATGTGGACGAGTCTACTAAGCCCGGTTCTCACTGGCTTGCTTTCTACTATGATAACAACGTCATCGAATTTTTTGACTCCTATGGAAATTCACCTGAATTTTATGGTCATCAATTCCAAAATTTCACAGCGAACTATCCTTCTGTACACTGGAATTCAACAGCTCTGCAAAGTCCTACCTCCAATGTCTGTGGACCATATTGTATTTATTTTATATTAAAACGATGTCGTGGATTATCTATGTACACTATTGTAAATGATTTGATTTTCTATCGCAACAATGACCTTAGAATGTATCAGTTTATGAAGAAACGATATGGTGTACGAATGATTTTTAAAAAATAAAGAATATAATTTTCATCAACATTTTGTATTGTTTAGTTTTTCCTTTTTGCCAAAAACATGACAAGAAAAAAGCTGTCAATATAGGGGGTAATTTTTGAGTGTGAATTACTATAAATACCCTTACACCTCTCATCACACTTAGTTTTAAGTATGGACTCGTTGAAACTACGACATCCGGCTACCATCATTTTAGCAGGAGCTACGGGATGCGGAAAAACTCAGCTTGTAAAAAAAAATTCTAGATTTTAAAATGCTTGACCCGTTCCCCGCAAAAATTATATGGTGCTACGGTGCCTACCAGAAACTTTACCAGGAGTTAAAAGGTGTTGAATTTCATGAAGGATTACCTCCAAACATAACTAGGATTTCAAATTCTTTGATCGTACTTGATGATCTGATGAACGAACTTTCATCTGATAACAGACTGTCTTGTCTTTTTACAAAAGGGAGCCACCATAGAAACCTCAGTGTAATTTTTATAGTTCAAAATATGCTTTATAAAGGGAAAGAAATGCGTAATATCTCCCTCAATGCGCATTATATGTTCTTATTTAAAAATCAAAGAGATCGATCACAAATTGTACATTTAGGTAGACAAAATAGGTAGATTTGGGTTTAATATTGGGGATAATTGGGGATAATTGGGGATTAGGTAGACAATCCAAATAAATCCAAATTTTTCCAGGAAGTATACGAAGATGCCACAATAATTCCGTTTAGTTACCTACTAGTTGATTTAAAACCGGATACTGAGGAATCACTGCGCCTGCGCACTGGATTGATACCAGGGGATAAATACTGTGTGTATCAGCCACGTTAGTTCATATCTTCCTTCCGGAGTCATGGCATCTGCAGTTATAGATTTTGAAGAGTTTCAACTGTCCCTTCACGATTTGTCGTAAAAGAAATGGCTGTTTCCGCCGCGAATGATGTTAGTTTTACCGGGAGGTGGATCATTAAGCCACCTTATCCTTTGGAAAAGTTAAGCCGTCGGAAAAGAATCACTTACGCTTGGGTTACTAGAAATCTGCACCATATGGAGTGGAGTGATGGTGAATTAACATATGAAAGACTACGTCATGTTTTGGAAGTGATTTTTGAAATGATCACTTTTATTTATGTAAAAGGAATGGAGAAAAAATTTTTCTTGGAATTTTTATCTGGTCGTCATATTTTTAATTTGGATGATTTTGAGTGTCCTAAGGTGGAAGCGTTACCTAACTCTGATGTGCTATGCCCTTTTGCGCATCGGAAAAATTTTCGACATTGTGCTGTTCACAAAGCGAAATCATATGCAAAATTTTTGGAGATATTTAAACATTGCATTTCCTGAAGATGTTTCATTCGACAATAGAATGTCTGCCTGTACACAAGATCATTTAGATATTCTAAAATTGATTGCTAAAAGTAGAAAAAGGCATATCATTTTAAAGAAGTGTCCTAACAACATTATCAAGTCGCTGTGTGAATGTGCTCTTAATACACTGCGACGAAATATTCCTCTTTCAAGTCATCAAAAGAAAAAAATAGCTACGTATAAACGAAGTTTAAGAAAGCTTGCTAACAAGAAAGTACCACTTTTTAAGAAACGAAGAATACTAGTTCAAAAAGGAGACGGTTTTTTATCAGTATTACTACCAGCAGCTATTTCTGTGATCAGTACACTCATCAATGCAGTACAGTAAGAAAATGATTCTCGTGCCCGAAGAACGATTTGAAATAGTCAATTATTTATCTGACCTAGACAGTAAGATGCAAGATGTTCTTCAAAGGAAAGATATAGCACAAAGGGAGAAATCGACACTATATTTACAAATTCTACAACATTTTTTGAAATTACATCATCCTCACAAAGAATCTGAAGAGTTAAAGAATCCTGTTACAACTGAAATGACAGAGAGTGTTTCGCCGAATGAAAAGAAGGATGATATTTCCGAACAAGTACTTAAGGTAGCTCCTGTGCGCTACAAAAATACTGCAAAAAGTATTTTGGATTTTCTACGAGAAAATACTTCAATACTTTACTGGACTCCTGAGCTAGAGATTGTTTATAAAGGAGAACGAATTCCAGGAACTAACATTATTCGCCTAGTTACAGACTTACTTCAAAATCAAAAGCGGGCACTGATAGGAGCTGAACAGTTTCATTCAGCTTTAAAGCAAATGAACATTCCATCATCCTATATTATAAACAGGAAATTTTTTCAAGATTCAAAAATTGTTAAAAAGAGCAAAATGCCAAAGATTATGTTTGCTAAAAGAAATACTTGGCTGCCTTACTAATGTATACTTTAGCATAAATAAAAAAATGTTGCTTTGAAAAGTTGGTTGTTTTATTTTACTTACTTTTCAGTAAATATTAGAGTATAAATCAAATGTATAAATAATGATTCTAATTACTTTTTTTTTCTATTTTTTTGGAAAATCTTATTAACTTCTAGAATTTTAATAATTATCTAGTATATTATAATTATAATTTCGTTTCAATCATTTACATAATTTTTTTCTAAATTTTGAAGTTTAATACTTTAAAAAATGACAATGAATAAAACATACACCAACGTATGAATATCAAGTTGTTTATTTACAATATTAAGCAAGACAGTATAGAAAGGTAGATTTTACATTTATACATACATTCTAACACATTTTTTTCAGTAGCCATATGGTAGAGTAGTGTAGTCGTGTTTCAGTACACGCTTGTTATACACTAGTTTGTATAGTTTTTTTTCTACTTTGCTGTGAACTTTTCTCTTCTTACCGTCCCTGGTAATTTTGTTATTGTCAGTCAGAATAATTGTGGACTCTAGATCCATGCTGCATACTAACTCTTTTATCGAATTAAAGTTCAAGGATTTGGAATTTTCAAAATTTAGCGTGAATCCACGAACCTTGCAGCACGTTTTTCCTTTTTGAGTTTTGTACGCGTAGTTCTTTGGTCCTCCTAAAATATGGGGAAAATTAGAAAATAACATCGAAAAAAAAATAATAATAATAAAAAGGAAAAAAGAAAGTTGGACATTTATTTACCAGATATGAATGTGGTGATGATGTCTCCATCCAGCTCATCGGTGAATTCCCCGAGGAAGTTTCCTAAAGGGGGGTCATTACTTCCATTGGATGCATATATTATCGAATCGGTGTCATGGTACAACACTGCAGATCCCAATTTGTCCATCTCGTTGTACAGTTTTATCCTTGCCCATGCTGTTGTGAACGCTGCGAGGAACACATTTGTAGCAGTGTCCTGCTCTAAATATTCTTTTTTGTTCTCCCAAACTAAAGCTGCTACCTCTTGAATGGGCAAATAAACATCTTTAACCTAGGAGTAAAAAATAAATTGATGAAAGTTGAACGATAATCGCAAGCTTAATGTTGCTTAAAAAATAAATGATAAAAGTAAACTTACGTTTTTTGTCGGATCAGACATGATTTTATTGAAGTCTGCCAACGTTGTAGTGTAGGTAAGCTGAGTTTTATTTGTGTTCATTCCCCACCTACCAAAAAATAAAAATAAATTAATTACTGTAAAATTTTATTTTTACGTATTTATTAACTATTTTTAATTATATGTGTATATTTATTTAAATGTTTTATTTACCTGCCCCAAAAGCTGTTTAGGGCTAATTTGGCAACTTGTCGCCTTCCCGGGTTCTTTTCAATGTTCTTTGGGTCAAGCTGCACTCCTTCTCGCTCTAAATATTCCTCAATATATTTTCGTTTTTTCTTCCTCGCTGACACAATTGCTGGGGTAACCACTACTTTCTTGTTTTATCTTGAGGAACAGGTCTATGTAACTTCGGAAAAGGGTAGTCGAAGTAGTTTGAAAGTGGTATACTTCAAATATCTGTAGAGAAACGAAATATATTTTCCATCACAATTCTTTTCTTTTCCCCAGAAAGAAAAAAGGAATAAATAAACAAAAGGGAAAACGTTTACCCTTGCCATTTTGTAACCTTTTTGAAGGGCAAGCTTGACCTCCTCCGTCACCCATTTACCAACAAGTGCTCTATCTGCGTCATTATGCTCACAAATGCACTGATTTTTCCTGTTCTGCACACTTTTTGCAGAGCGGAAATAGCAGTTTCCCATTGCATCGGACAGGAAGAACTGGGAGATATAGTCCTTTGGGCGGAATGATGGAACAATGGATGATACCAAAATAGTTTTCCACTGCTCCGAAGTTCTCAGTGATCACTTGAGGATGTTTCACTCATACACTAAAAATATAACAGAAAAAACGAATAATAATCACTATTACTGAATTTATTCATTTTGGGGGAAAAAAGAAAAAGGAAAATACGAACCTCATAGTTTGAGTCCAACATTAAACTATCATTGTCTTCAGATGACACCTACATTAGAGGGGGAAAAGTTGATGCTATAACTTAACAAAGTAAATAAATAAATAAGTGTAGAAAGCAAAACATCGTTTATTAAATGGTGGATCCTTATTTGAATGTGGAAAACTGTGTGCTACTGTTTAAGTTAAGCTAAAAAAAAAAAATGGTAATAGAATTATTTGATGAGCAGCCTTTTTTCAAAATGAAACTCTCTCCCTTACTTCATTGCACTGGATAAGTAAGATTTTCTTTACCTTTTGAATGGCATTGTATTAACATTCTCTACATGATTGTCTGCTTTACTAGAAGCATCTTGACACCTTCAGGGGTGTTATAAAGCTGCGTCTGCAAGACTGACTTTTGTTCAATTTCCCCACTTTACCTTAGGCATCATGCAACCCTCCTGTCTTTCTTTTCTATAAGCCGTGCTTCTTTTCTACAAAAACAGGTTCTTCAATTGCTTAGCTGTACGAAACAGATTTTAAGTGCATGCTCTTTTTTTTACACCTAAGATTTTGCTCGAAAAAAGAAACTGAAATCGTATTACTCTTCAAATAGCAATAAATTTAAGAAGTTTTTTTCCTTTTTTTTTTTTTAAGGAGACTATGTGGTGAAAAGAACTAAAAGAACACATTGAAACTGAACGTACTTTTTTCTAGACATATCTTCAACATCGATTAAAAGGGATCGTTCATATACAAGATATTGATGCGAAATTAATTCAAAAAAATTAAAGAAAATGTTTCATTGACTCGAATTAATATTCCTATTCATTAAAGAGAAAGTGGTCAAACAAAATTTTCGGAAAACAAAATAAAATATAAAAATTATAATAATTCATAATAAAAGCAATACTACAAAAATAATAGGAAAAAAGACTTACTTCACTGAAGGGTCTTTTTACAGGTGCCATCTTATGTACCTACAGTATCAATGGACGCTCGAATTAAACTGACCAAGCTCGATCTAAGAAACATGAATAACAGAGTCCGGTGTTGCCAAAGGGAATTGGGAAAAGTTTCAGTTTTCCCTTCACTTCATTTCACTCGAGAGCGGTATATCTTCACTTCAGTTCATACTGTGAGGTAGTTTCAGGCGTTGGACAAGTTTAAACATGTTTATTCTTGTCTGAACATGTCTGGACAAGTTCAGACAAGAATAAACAAGTTTAGGATGGCAAAACCTATTGTTTGGAGTGGGGAGGGGCATGCTCCTGTTTTGAGCTAAAGAACATAATGTAATGTAATGTATGTCGTACTAGCGCTTAACGACCTAATATAATGTAATGTAACTTACATGTGCACAAATACCTAATATAATGTACTGTACCATTTCTAGCGCTAAAGGACCTAATGTAATGTATCTGAGTAATATTTGATTGACAGATGATTGACAGGCATCTATACACCTAACCTTTCACGAATACATTATGCCCTCAGGGTACGAAACATCAGCTTCATCTTCTACGCTAAGGGTAAAACAAAGGGTTGCCACCGAAAAAAAAAGTTACTGCACCTCCGTAACCTTTTATAAAATACTCTATGTCCTCAGGGCATAAAATACCCTCCTGATCTTCTACGGTAATATCAAAGGGTTAAAACAGTGTTGCCACCGAAAAAAAGTTTCTACACCCCCGTAACCTTTTACAAAATACTCCATGCCCTCAGGGCATAAAATACCCTCCTGATCTTCTACGGCAATATCAAAGAGTTAAAACAGTGTTTCCACCGAAAAAAAAGTTTCTACACCCCCGTAACCTTTTCCAAAAAACTCCATACCCTCAGGGCATAAAATACCCTCCTGATCTTCCACGAGAAATGGGGGAGGAAGGGGGGAAAGCAATGTTGCCTCAGGCGCCGCACGAGTACCCCTGTATACTACTGAGGGGTCCACCTACTATTTGTACTGATTATCTCCAAATGTTTAATTTTGCCTCTTGCATCCCTTTGCTTCTCACTACCTCATATGGCCATGTGAGCCGGTACTATTTACTCTTTAGAAAAACTCTTTTTTAAAAAAGTATTTTCTTAAAATTGTATTGTACGTATTCAAACTAATGAAAAATTTCATGTAAACCGAACGTAATATATCCGTTCAGAATGAATACATCACAGATCATGAGACAGTGAGAACTGATCGGAAATATCGGATAAGCCCGAATTACTCTACAAAAAAAAAAAAAAAAAAAAGAGTTTCGCCCGAAAAGTCAGCATTTGTCTCAGTGAAAAAACTGATTTTCAAAGGTATCTCTCAAAATGTTATCTAGTGAATGAAATTTATTTGTCAGGTTCTAAGAACTAAAGTGAAAACCATGGGATATACACTTTGGGGGGGGGGGGGGATTGCAGTCTCCTCCTCGGGCCCTTGGTTTTAACGTAGATGTAGATGAGTTTAAAAAAGAAATGAATTAAGTTCAAGAGGGCCATGCACATCCTCATATCTTGGACAAGCATACGAATTGTACTCAGGGCAGATTCTGGATACCGGAACAAACCACTCTCTTTTTTTTTCTTCAAGTTTAAACTGCCAAAGTTTTTCATTCTTCCAAATCCTAAATTTTATACCAAAAAAAGGGGGGGGGGAATGAAAAATGTTCTGCTGTCTTTGAAAAGTACATTAATAATCTTAGCTTATCTCCCTTCAAAAATTAATTACTCTTGTAAAAAAAAAAAAAAAAAAAAAAAAAAAAAAAACATAAAAAATGTGTAACAATAAGTGGATAAATTTGGTACAGTATTTAGGCTTTAAATTAAAATTAAGTACAGTAAAACCTGTAAAGTTGACCACTCTTGTAAGTTGACCACCTGTCTATGTTGACCTCTTTTGTCAGAAACGGAATTAGTCCTATCTTATATAATGAAGGAAAACCTCTGTAACTTGACCACCTGTCTATCTCAACCACTAATGTACGCCAAATTTGGTTTGGAATATTGTAAAAACCCTTTGTAAGTTTACCACATGGTTTATTTTTTAAAACTTTCTTCAGTAAATTATTTTATTTTATTATTTATTAATTTATTATTATTTTTATTTGATAGCTTTCCAAGAATTTTTAATGCTTAGATGACGGACTAGCATTTTACTAACTAAGCAGCAGCATAAAGCTAATGCTGCTCTTTATTCTCCAAACTTGTTTTTCAATTGTTGTTCTATTTGAGATACAGTGAAACCTCCGAATAGCGGACAGTCAAGGGACTAGAAGTTTTGTCCGTTATTGGGAGGTGTCCGCTATTAGGAGGAACTACTTAATTTACCATTTTCAAAGCGGGCTGTTGTTCTCTTTGTAGAACACAATCGAAACAATTGCGAAAGGTTTACTACATTTTACATCAAGTGTAATTAATCTGTTTTTTCTTAATAAAGGTATACTGACAGCACACACTTGTCTTAAAAAGCATTTAATCAATTAAAGTAATCAGTTAAAACAGTTTGACATCTCTTTTTTGCATTACCAACGGCGGCGATTCCGGCGGAGCAACCCCCCCCCCCCAAAAAAAAAAAAAAACTTTTTATGGTTAATTTATTTATTTTATCTCGAGTATCACTATTGCATGATTGACAGTTTTCAATATGACCTTGAATATGGGCAAATCTTTTTCATTATCTAAAAATTAAACAACCCAACGAAACCACGGCGCCATAAAGCCGACTACTACCGGCGCCGGTCTGCTCAATTGCATCTCCCGAGAGCCCTAGTTAGAAAAAGCGCCCAATTTCCTCTTTTTTATCTTAACTTTTGAATAGTTATTGTGTACAAAATTCATTAAAATCTTAAGAAAAACGTACGTTAATTGTTAGACTGACATCAATTTTCACTCTGCTTCATTACTCTCAAAACTAGCCGTTACAAAATTATGACTTTTTTTTTTCCTTTTTCATTTTTTGCTGCCCGCAAAAAGTACCATGCCTTTTAGTTCTTTTTTTTTTTTCTGCCCCAACTTTTAAGCCCCAATCGCTGCCTCTGCCCATTACCACCCTTTTAATTCCAAGAAACTGATAAAGAAATGACAAGTGGGGGGGGGGGTGGGGTGGGGGGGTGTGGAATATCAGTTGTGGAGGATGAAAAGCTTTGTAAGTATAAGGCAAGCAGATACTATAAGATATTCTGTGAAAAGAAAAAACAAAAACGGAATTGCTACGATCGCAAGGGAAATTTTTTGTGAAATAACTCTCCGTTATTCGGAGTGTCCGTTATTCAGAGTGAATTACATGGAATGGCCTATATTGAGGGACTGGGACTTGCAAAACTGTCCGTTAATTAGAGGTGTCCGTTATTCGGGAGTGTCCGTTAAGGGAGGTTTCACTGTAGCTTTTTGTACTATGTTCAATAAAAATAAATGTCAGAGAAAATTACAAAGTGTTTTTTTTTCAGTTGCAATAGGTTGTGGCAATACTGGAATTGTGCTAAGGTCCGGATCTGTACATTTTGGGCCCTCTGCAACAAAATGAGTAGGGCATCTCCCTAGTGGCCAGCAGTGTCTATTTGTAAATTTAATAAGTCTTAATGCTAGTTTTTTTCTTCTCTTTTTTCTTCAATTTCTAGGGCCGTTAGCCCCCTTGAGGAAGTGAGCCCCCAGCACAGGGGGTACGCAGATATGGGCTTGCTAAAGAGCCCTTCTGGCTTATTTCAAGTGCAAGGGATTAAGATATAGGACATTTTAATTTTGCCTTTATGAACTGAGAGAGTCAAAACACATTGTTGCTCTTTGTGCTATAAGTGTTACATAAAAAGGCTTCAAAAAGAAAGTTAGTTGAGCTTGAAATTAATAAAAAGTATGAAATATTAAAATGAGTTGAAAAAAGAGAAAGCCAGAGAAAATTAGCTGGCAGACATGGAATTTCTAAAACTACGGTGTCTAATATAGTTTAAAACAAGGAAAAAATAACAAAACTATTTGAATAGTATTTTTAATTATGTTTCACTTTCAATAATGTTAAACAATGAAAGTTAGTTGAACAGAAAGAGTAATGAAGGTGAATCCCTCGAAAAATGAATACACGGTGCGAGAAATGACAAAAAATATTTCAAAAAATCATTACTGCCCTTTATAAGTTGACCACCAAAGTACTGTACCGCGAGTGGTCAACTTACACAGGT
Organism: Uloborus diversus; assembly: GCF_026930045.1. Classification (NCBI taxonomy): domain Eukaryota; kingdom Metazoa; phylum Arthropoda; class Arachnida; order Araneae; family Uloboridae; genus Uloborus; species Uloborus diversus. The sequence continues at coordinate 116,503,579 of NC_072733.1, forward strand.
TTCACTGTACGCAAAAAATACCTAATATCGATTTTACGTTGCTCTGAAATTTGTTTTTTTTTTTTTTTTTTTTTTTTTTTTTTTTTTTTTTTTTTTTTTTCAAGGAAAAAGGTAAGGGGGGCGACGGATAAGAAAATATTGGAAATAACTGTTTTAAATATTTGTACTGTTCGTACTTTTGTGAATTTTATCTTTGCTAAACAAAAATAGATGAATTGGACGGTGTTATACAAAAATGAGTTATCCAACGAAAATTTTCCAAAAAATAATGAGTTATTCACATAGGTTGGCAGGTAAACTGATACACTACGGGGATACAAAGACGATTTAAGCCAAATTCTGAATTAATATGCCATCTATGAAGTTCAGCTTAGAACTCAATTTACTCAAAAGTACTGCTTGGTGGGTTGACTCATTTTTGTGTAACACCGTCAATTTGTTATAATTATAACCGATAGTTCAAGTGCTTATTATTTAAAGTGCTGATGACAAAAAAGAAAAAAATAAATAAAAAAATAAAATAAAAAACGCATGATGATTGAAAATATAAAACTTACCTAAAAAAAATTATTGTCACCGTTGGATTTAAAACACCTTCAATCCCATTGAGCAGTCAATACGGTGTATAACAAATGACTCGTTTTCCTCGGAGACGAAATTGCGGAGATTTCAAAATTGTCTAATTGGTTGAGAAAGTCATGGATCTATCTATTGCAAAGTGCTGGGAAACATAACAAAAAAAAAAAAAAAAAACGAAGGCTGAAAAGGAAAAAAAAAAGCTTTTTAGCAGACGTTTTGCTCCTATACATTCTATTCTTAGGATGGCGCCTTTCTTTTATTTCATTAGAAAAAAGTTCAAAGTAATCTTTTCCCAGACAGTTTCAGATGACCACGAAAAAAGATCCCCACCCCCAATAAAACTCCTTACCAGAATTCCAGGAAACATCAATCCCGAACAGATAATACGAGAGACACCCATGGACCCTGAAGGCTTCGTTTCGGACGAAGACCACCCAACAAAGACATTGTTTCGTTTTCCCTACGTAACAAGATACGGTAATAGTTAGGCAAGAACAGAGTAAGGGAAAAGGAGCGACCGTCCTCTCCCCCCCCCACCCAAAAAAGAGCAGTTCTGGCCCTCGACACAAGAACGGCCGGCCTAGCTAAGAACTTTTTTTAAAAAATAAAATTGAGGAAAACGGTACGTACACATTGAATGCACAGAAAACGGCCCGAGTTAAGGACGGCCCATGTGGAATTTTCCACATCTCACACGAGGCCAGTCCGCCCCTGGTGTACGCAACTATTAAATTTCAAGGTCAAAGGTCACAAAAATCGCTTTTTTTTTTTTGTAAATATCTCATTTCCTATGGGGTTTTTGCTATTTGTATTTATTATCAATATTGTAAAATACAAAATTCTCTACAAATTTTGTTGAAACTTTTTTTTATATGGTGAACCGTTTTCAAGATAGAGGGCGGAAAGCGCGTGGTCACAGGATCACTTCAGGTCAACCGGTGCCTCCGGTCGAAAACGCGCCATATACAGTTAATGAACTATCGATAAATCAATAATTATAAATATTTGTCAATTTTTATTAACTATTATATTATATTTTATAATTTTTTTTCCTAATCTATCCACTTTTTATTTACTATTAATTTACTTAACAATACTTACCTGCCCATGTAATTGCAGAATTGTTAATGAAAATATAGGAATTATATTTGAATTTTAACCTAAATAATATTAATAACTACTTACATGATGAAAAAAACAAATAAATTATGAATTAATCTTTTTATTAAAAAATATCATTCAATGCATTTATTTTTATTAAAAGTAAAAAAATGGAATAAAGGGTACAAAAACTACAATTTATAATTTTAATCATCTTCTTCCTCTTCATCGTCGTCTTCCGGCTGCTGATAAATTTCAAACTGGTCTTCATTATCGTCTTCAACGACATTTGCCTCGAGTTTTTCCATGATTTCGGGGTCAAATGTTCCATCTTCTTTAATGTCGCTCTGATATGGTAGAGCATTAAGACAAGCTTGCCCATTACATTGGCCACAAGCTAAAGAGCATTGCAAGCCCGCTTTCCTGCATCCGCATCGCGAACCAAAAAACTCTTGTGATTGCAGAAAATTGTATTTAGCAAATCTTCTGGAGCAGGTGGTAAAATTGTCATGATAGGCTCCAGAAAATCGTTTCGCATTGCCCAACCCCATACCTGGGGTTTCAAATCATGACCTAACCAAATTTGAACTTGATAATATACACGTTTGAAATGTTGATGAGCAGCTGCACTTGTTGGTGAAATATTTGAAAGCTGCACAGGTTTATTAGGTTTTGTAGACTTGACGTAATGCACATAACGAAGATGATCGAGACTTTTCACAGATTTCGGAGCGTTATAGACTGCCAATAAAGTTTAAGTTCCACTCTCTAATAATCTCTGGGATGAACAATTTTCTTCCTCAATTGCTACTACAGCTAGTTCATCCAAATTTGTCAGTTTCTCAAAAACTTTTAAAAATGATTTTTTCCCTTTTTAAAAAGCGCAGTTAATAAAAATTGACAAATATTTATAATCATTGATTTATCGATAGTTCATCAGCTATATATGGCGCGTTTTCGACCGGAGGCACCGGTTGACCTGAAGTGATCCTGTGACCGAGCGCTCTCCGTCCTCTATCTTGAAAACGGTTCACCGTATAAAAAATTTTTATACAAAATTTGTAGAGAATTTTGTATTCTACAATATTGATAATAAATACAAATAGCAAAAAACCCATAGGAAATGAGATATTTACAAAAAAAAAACCGCAAGAAAACGATTTTTGTGACCTTTGACCTAGAAATTTAATAGTTGCGTACACCCTACCATATGTAGGTTTTGAGACAACTTTTAGGGTGTCAATATACAAGTATTTACAGACTTACAGCTGGGTATCTCGAATTCCGAGATTCTTCCCTAATTTAAGCTTAAATGACTGGACTACTAGAAAAAAAAAGATTTTTCAGAAGGCTGGTGAAGTTCTCGCAGAAGTATGGACTAATACGGTCATTGGCGGTCATGGCGTCGTGGCATAGTATGTCGAGCCAGATGACAGTGGTGAAAGTTTTGTTTCGGATCTGCCTTTCCAGCAGTGGTATAGCGAGCATGTGCGAGAGAGCAGGTAATTAAATTTATTAAAATCTCACATATCATTATTTTATCATTTATATTTCTCATCTCATTAATGACAGTACAATTTAAATGTTTTAATATCATCACCAGATGGTGAAGTGTGATGATTGCAATTGCTGTGGACAGATGCGGAGTTCAATACGATCTATTCTTCCGGAACGCTTCCTTCTACCTCCTTACCCGATTTTGCAGTCATCCAGTGGTCTATATATTCCAAAGCCTCAAGAGCATGATGGCAAGACGTTTGCTCCATTTATTCTGCGTCGGTCTCTCGAAATCACTCCAACTTACGAAGGCTTCGGCAAGTTCTTTTATGACATGTATTGCCCTAGCCTGCAGAAGGATCGACAAATACTTTTAGAAAAGACGTACCAGCGGTGTGCATTGTACTTCTATACAGAAAAAAAAGCGAAGGAACACGTGAATGCTTGTCACAAGCAACTGAATCCTTGCAATAACAGTCTAGAGATGCACAATGTTCGTCCTTCCCGCAACCTCACGCGACGATCTCGAGGCGAGAGATACTGTGCGTAGTGCGCGAAATCGACGACGCCGAGTGGTTCGATGAAACCGATGTGGATCTCAAAGAATTAAGTACTGTGCCTACAACTACAACTGAAGATGCTTATACAGTTGTTGGCATAGAAGAAAGTCTTGGTTATCTGTAGTCCGAGGATACTCTACTTAAATATTTTTTTCGCATACCTTTCATTATTATAGTCTTTGTTGTTATTATTGTAGTCTTTCATTATTAGATGATACTTATACCTGTATTTTATAAATATTTAAAAAGAAAAATAAGATTTTTCGTAGGTACTAAAAATACACGTGATATAGTGGGGGGGGGGGTAGTCTTCAACATCACCATGCATCACCAAGGGAGAGGGTGGGTTAAAAAATGCCCCCCAAAAAAATCACATGATTAATGGACGGCCCCTTATTTAAATAATTACCATATGCTATTTTATTAACTTGCTTATTCATTAATTTATTGTTTCACGAGGTATATATATTGACTCATTCAGTATTTTAGTTTTCCATTCATATGATCCAAAATATTTTTAATAGTCAGATAGAAAATAAAGCCTTAGAAAAATATTTTATTTTTCTCTTTGCGTTACGAAAAAAAGAAGTGAACGTTTTCCACCTTTTTTTAATCGTACACATTTACAGCTAAAAATTAAAATAGTTTCAATGCAGATTTTATTATAAAACTAGCTGCGTGCCCGGCGTTGCACGGGCAACTTAAAAAATAAAAGAGATGTTCAATTGATGTTTTTGTATTACTCTGGCATCAGTTTCTAAAGCGCTAAGGAGTAAATAAATACTCGTAATGCAAGGTTTGCAAAACACCAGTAGAGCATATTTTTGGCAAAAATCTCTTTAACGTTAATCATAGTTATCAATGATACAAGTTATGAGTATTTTCAATTAGCACAAAAGATGAAAATATATGCATTATCAAATATAATCCGTGCTCACGTTAAAATGAATTACACTGATACACTATTTCTGAAATATTTATGTACAGTTACAATCAGCTTTTTACGCAAAATGACACATACTTTTTGGTTGATTACGTGAAACTAAAGCACCAATACTAAATAAATACCAATATGCATTAATTTAATACCAAGTCATCAGATTCCAAATTAGCTTTAGTGGAAATAAAATCCTTAAAAACAATATTTTTTGTTCAACTCTATTTCACTTAAAGAAACCCAAACAATCTCAATTTAACATGTTCTTTTAACGATACAAACTGTATTTAAAAAATAGAAACAGGAAGGAAAAAGAGAGTTATTACAATTCGAAAATTCACCCATGTGACAAGAAAAAATCCAACAAAATAAACATAATTAGTCGCACATCCTAAATGTACCAAAATATGAGGCCGGTGAATGATAAACTTACACTACAATCAATAAACGTAGCTAAAGAAGCAACTTTTATATGCTGAAAAGAGTTAAAAACGTTGAATAAAAAAAATTAAAAAAGACAGACGATAAAATAATGGCTATGTCCGAATAGAGCAACCAATTTTAAACTAATTTAAAATGAAATTCCAGATGGAAACGTTGTTTTAAGATTTAGACAGCAGCCAAAAAAATCTCTTTTAAAAGAATTATTAGAATTTTACTTGCTTACCCATATGCAAAATGGCAAAAGGAAAGAAATAAAAATTCCTGAATAACGTTACGTTAATTAATGTTTTAATTAATATCTCCGCTAATTAAAGTCGCACAATTACGAGATTGGTCCTCTTGCTTTTTCTTTGGAAAATTTCGAACTGATCGATCTCGTTGGACTCTCGATTCGCAGCGGTTCTTGAGAAGATCGATCTTCAGACAGACAGACAGACGGACGCGAACAGATTTTAATATTAAAGTGGATACTATCTTGTTTATGTGCTGGGATTTTCAAAACAAATCTACAAGTTCTTCATTTTCAAAAAAAAAAAAAGTTAGCTTAACTATTGCACTTTGCCTCATATTTCCATACAAAAATTAAGTTTCCTGTTTTAGAATTCAGAATTTGGTTTTGAATGGTGTTAATAATTCAGGTACTTGAAGTGTTTTTAGCAGTAAAAGAGGTGAATCATTTTCATCTCTTTAAGTTACAGAAAGGCAGATTTTGCGAAATTGTTTCACCTTTTTTTTTCTTTTTAATTTTGAAAATCATTAAAATGTATATTTGAGGCGAATAGATGAACACTCACAGAAGAAGCATGAGATTTTTTACTACAATCGCCTAATAAGCATAATTTTAGGTATCATATTGGAAAGCAAAAGCTCTAAAAATGCAGTTGGTGGTTGTATTTGGTCGACTAAGGGATTGAGGAACATAACCTCTATACATGACCCCATCCAGATTCACGCAGTTGGGGGGGGGGGGACTTATGATACCTTGAAATAACTTTTACTAGCAGATAAGTATACTGATTTTAAGTGGAAAAACTTGTGCTGAAGAAAACAAAAATTAGCTTCCTTTCTTTTGGGAAGCAAATGACGACTACTACTATTTGGTCATGAACAGATAAGTTTCTGACCGAAAATTTGAATAAAATCAGGAAGTAATATACATGATTTCATACGCATCAAATGTGTTCAGCTGGTTAAAATAGATTCCAATATTTTTGTGCCAGTTGAGTGTATCTAACCAAAATATTAGCTTTAAATTAAAAAAAAAAAAATAAAAAAAAGTAAATTTTTGTTTTCCAATTGTGATTGTTTGAAGAACTCATCCATTTTTACTTAAGATCATTAAGAGGTAAATTCACTGAATAAGTCATCGATTTTTTTACTACCTTTTTTTTGAGCAAAAACGTTTGTTTCAGAGAGAAAGAGAAAGCGAGAGAGAGGTGGTACAATACAATTGAAGTAAAGCTGTACTTATGCAGAAAAATATTATACAGGTATAATCTACAAGTAGAAAGAGCAATTTAGTGCAGAGTAAAAAAAAAAAAAAAAACATGCTTTTAACTATCCGAACCAAATCCCGAAAGAGTTTGTTTCAAAATTTTAAAAGTATATTTTTGAAATGGCTTTTGCATTTAAAAGGTATCTTAATAGTTTCTTAGAATTGTAAAGAAGCTCTAAACTAATAAGTTATCTCCATGAACATTTTTAAAAGTATTGCGAGCTTTCGAAGCACAGTTTTTATTAATTTTACCTTGAGTTTTTTGCTTTGTTAATTATTATAATAACTGCAAGAACAGTTAATTAATTTTTACTACTTCTTTTGAACATTGTAACTTTACACAAAACTTTGCAAGATTTTCTTGCTGAAAAGAATACGTAGTTATTTAAAAAAAATAAACCCACGCGAAAGAAAAGAAAAAAAACAAACTGTGTTGCTTAACTTTCTTTTTCAATTATGTCTTTTATTTTATTGCGTACAAAATAATAAACCTTTAAATTTTTCTTAAATCTAATGCGTAATTAATATTAACCTTTCTTAAATTTCACCAAATAAAAAGAAAATAGCGGATAGTAAATCTAAATCTTTCGCAATTTTTTTCTTATAAATAAAACAAGCTAACCTGTCTCCCTCATTAATTGAAGCTTAGTTTGTTAAAAAAATGAAATCATTGAATTACATTGATTTTTATTTTCAGTTTCATTGAATAGAATTTTCCAAATGTTGTGCATTTTTACTAGTGCTTTCCATACTGAAAACATGGAAGAAACAAACTGAACATTAATCGCTGTTACAGAACTTATTGAAAACAACATTTAAGTAATTCAAAAATTCATAAGTAAACAACATTTTGATTTGCTTAAAACCATAAAATAAATTACGGTAAAGTAAAAACATATTTTTGGAGCTGAAAATAGATATTTTAAAATGAGATAAAATGAGTTGGAAAAATGGTGGTTTTTCCGTTCATTACACATTTTTGCAAAATAAATAAATAAAATACAAATTTATGTATAAGAAAATTAAAAACACTTATTTTTGCATGAAATTTAAGCAAACGAATCATTATTAATAACAACAGTATATGTCGATAAATACTATATTAACTAGGTTCCGTCATATATTAACCATGTTATTTCAATAACATGGAATAAATGGAAAAACATTCTGCCCTTTCTTTAGCATTCGATTATGAACATTTGAGGCAGTGAGAAGCAAAGGGATGTAAATGGACATTTTCACGTTTTGAGTAAAACGCTTTTAATGATAACATCCTAGGTAGGTTTTCATTGATTTTTTTAAAATCATGCTGTACAGCAGAACCTACCAGTGCTACTAGTACTATTTCTTGCCCCAAGACAGAGGAGAGGTCCTCCTACTATTTGAACAGGTTATCTCCATTTTTTTTATTTGGCCACTTATATCCCTTTTGCTTCTCACTGACTCATTTGATATAATGGAAAGTATTTATAGGACGGATACACATTATTAACTACAGTTAACACACTTTAAAAAAAATATATTTAAAGTTTTTCTTCACAAAAAATATCTTTATTGAATTTCAAAGTTACATTACTGGATTAAAGTATGAGAAAAATAAACATGCTCGCAGCACGTCTTTTGCAGATATTTTCCATTAGTAAAGAATACACGTGCAATTCTCATAGGCACTGAAATGATACTGCTAGTACACAAAATAGAATTGCCAAGGAGAGGACTAAGCTTAGATGGCAATCTACGAACATAAAAGTTTATGTGGCCCACGGGAAGCGTTTCTCTATGTTAAAAGGAAGTCCGGATAAATGAATATTTTCTTTCTTGCCTTACAGACAAAATATTTCCATGAACAGCAGCTGACCATATTGCAAGCGAGAGAAGGCAGCTCGTGTAGCTTTTAGAACTTTTACTTTTTGTACTTGCTCCTAGATTTCAAATATAAATGAAGAAATGTTCTTTCATGAAAGAGTGTTCGTGACGCAACTAAAAGTAAACAAAAAAAAAAAGATGTATGTCACGCAGTACATGGGCAATATATTCATGAAATCAAAGAAGGTTCTTTATAGTTTATAATGTATAGTATACGGTTAACAATACGGGACAATTTTTGAAGCAAAGAGATGCATATTTTGTAGTATGCAAGGCAAAATATGCATTGTAAAAACAATCTTATTCCATGGAACATCGTAATTTTTATGCTGCTTTCAATGGGATAGTTGAATTCCCAAAATACATTTTGGATGATTTCAAAAATAAATGCTAAAAGCGTGGTAACTGACTGACATACTTGTTCTTAAAATGTCAATCAGTTACCATGTTTTAATAAATATTTAATAATCATCCAAAATGCTTCAGGAATTCAACTAAACCATTAAATTCAGCTTAAAAAATTCATTGTTCCAGGGCAAAAGATCGTTCGCACAACATATATTTTGCGTTGAATGTTACAAAATACGTATTGTTTTGCTACAAAGATGTCAATGCCCCGAGTAAATTACAACGAGTTTTCACGTGACGTCCGTATATATGCGCGTATGTATCCACCATATTTGGTATTATGTGCGTATTTGGTCACCAAGTTTTGTCGCCATGTTGGCGATAAATTTGGTGGTATTTTTTTTTTTTTTAATCTGGTTTCAATTTGGCCACTATTGGCGATATTTAGACAGTCATCCATTGACTCACATGAAAATTGCCAATATTTGGAAAATTTATCTGTGTAAAACGTTTTTACTCAGAGGCGAACATGTGATGCACACACACACATCAGCTCGTTTTAGTTTCACCTCAATGTTTAGCCATAACGTCGCATAAAATTTTTACATTTGTTTGACGATAAAATATGTGAGGATTCTTGCTTCAAATGCCAGTTGAACCTTCATCATTTAACTTCCATTTGTTCAGTATCAGTTGAATAATTTAAATTCTTGGCACAACTATAACATATGAACGGTATTGAACTGCTTTATGTGTGAATTTCTGACAAATGCTTTCACTTAGTTGTGCATCCATTATTCAAATTTAGCACCATGTAAATAATTTAGTGTTTTAAATATGAGAAATACGCGTTTTCAGAAAATATGCAACTATTTTTAAAGTAAGTATGATTGATATTAGCTTGGAATAACTATTTCCATGATGGTTAAAATACATGCTTTAGTAATACTCCCATTAAGTTAAAAAACGTGTGCCTAGAGCTCTAATTATTATAAATACATTTCTAAAACGTATTTACAGAGAGCAATTAGAAATGTTTTAAATGGAAAAAATTGAAATATCCAAAGCTAAAAACCGTTAATCATTGGTATTTTTGACCTTTTAGTTAATTTTCGAAGATGAAGTTCTAGGCTTGTTTCTGAAATGGTTGTTCAAACATTTTTCATTAAGATGATTTATTTGCAAAGTTGGAAAAGATTAATTGTTTCCTTATGTTTAATTTCATGCATAGCGTTTTAAGTTCCGAGAAAAAATATCAACTTCTTTTTAAACAAACATTTCTTAAATGTAATTAATTTTAAGCTGCAACATATTATCTTTCTAACTATTTAAATATCGGATATTTGGGTTTACTTACTCAAAACTCTGCGACAAATCAAGATAAAAGTTTTCATTTCTGAGAAATTATGTATTTCAAGGCGCTGCGCACTCAGTATTACCAAAGATATTTCACACGCAAAGATGTCCCACTCCGGTAGAAACGTATGTAACCTTCCTTTCGACCCCTGACGGAATAGTGGTTCAACCAAAAAGCCGACATTCAGGAACAGGTTGGCGAGACAAGTTTGGGAAAAAGCGTGCTTGAATGATCGAAAAGGCACTAAATTGCTAATGCTGATGTCGCTGCATTTGCAATGCGAATCCGGAGGTGAAGATGTTTTCTCTATTCTCTCCCCTCTGCGAAAGCGTCGAAAGGGAGGTAATTAAGCCTCATTTGTCCGATGGTTCATTGCTAAAGGGTAGTAAAAAAGTCATTGTAGAATCGTCAAGCGTAAGTTATTACGTTAGCGACACGTGGTTTAAAAGAATTGGAGCGAAATTAGAATGGCGCAAAAGTATGAAACGAGTAAAAATTTTGAATCCTTAAAATAAATTAATTTTGCAGGAAAAAAGAAAACATGCGTTGTTTTTCACTTCGATTTTTTTTTCTTTTTGTCCTTTTTTAAAATCACAATTGCTTAACACCAGGGCCTGTCATCAGTCGGTGGACCCTGGTATCAGATATTATAAAGAAACCGCTTGTGAACCCCCCCCTCCCTTTCACTTATTCATTTTTACGCGACATTTTACCTCTTACATATCTTCCCCCCCTCTCTTAATTTTAAAATGAGAGTACTAGTGGGTTGGTAAGATAACTTTATATCAAAAGTACTAAATAAACGATCAGCAAACTTCAACATATTAATTAATTAGCATACTAATTTACATCAGAACTAAACATCCGAAATCTAAATATTTTATTTTAGTTACTGGAAAAACCAAAACATACTTTTTCATTGTGTTCGTGTGTTTTTCACTGTGGATTTTTGCAGTCAAAATGTTCTAGACTTTTGATAAACGCTAAACACGTCTGTTATTTGTTCCCAAACGTGCTAAATACCCCTCATGTTGTTGTAAAACAATTGTTAGAAAATCTTCGAAAAAAAAATTCATCATTTATTGAATTACCTTCTCAAATCAATTTGGCCAGCCTGAAAAATTAAGACGGATGGACATTCTCCATATCCAATTCTAAGTTCCGCAGTACTTCTTAAAGCACGTGAATCAATTATATCACTGATATAGTAGTGATAAGCAATTTGCAATTATTCAAGTACATATGCATTTTCTTAAAATCTGAGCTCCCGTTATGTGTGTGTGTGTGTATATCTGTCTGTCGAACTCTAGCGCCAAAATGGATGGAAAGCTTTATTTTAAAAAAAATTTAAAAAAAAAAAATCGAAAGGGGAGTTGATCGGGAGTGTTTTTAGCTAGATTGCGTCTTTGGATGACATTAATTAACGAAGATATTAGTTAAAAACCTCTAAAATGTTTTTCGCGATTTTTGCAGTGAGAACATAGTTAAAAATTTTAAAATTTAATACCAAAATAAAGAAAAAAATTTTCCGCCTTCTGATAAAATGTGTTTGGAGCTTCTATCTTTCATAAAATTCGAATTATGACGTTTTTTAAAGCAGATTTTAATAACGGTTAAGCATTTATTCACGCGATTGAAAACCGAATGGGGTTGTTTCCTTCAGTCAAAAGTAGTACTTTTAGTCACTAAAATTGATTGAATAAGCAAAAATGAATAAATGGATAAATAACATAACCCAGAAAATTCTTTCATTTTCCCAACAGTTATTTTTTAATTAATTTTTTAATATGTCCAATTTTTCAAACAAAGCGTGGTCTTTGTGACGTCACAAATGATGCTCTTTGACGCATCTTTGTGCCGCGTTTCCACGTTATGATAATCAAGAAGCCAATTAAAATTTAGCTCTACGCTTGCTATTAACCATATCGTTGCCAATACACGTGAGTAAAGATGCAAATTAAATATTTTGCTCTGTGAATGGCAACACAGAATGGCATTTCATCATTTGTGATGTCATAGGCAAGACATGTAAACAATGAAAGCGCGCAGATTTTAGCATTTTTTTTAAATATTAAACTTAAACAAATTATTAAAAAATGGTCAGATCCTGTGTTTTTAAGCATGCTCTTTCAGAAAAAAATACTTTTAAAATTTTGGAAACGACCCCATTCATTGTTGGCCAACAAGGAAATTATTCGATTCGATTCGATTCAGAGTCACAACTGACTTCAACTGCATTTATGTCGAGGACTGCATACTAAGTGCCTTGCCTCCATTATTTTTTATATACCGATAGATGGCAGCACCATCACCGGATCGAGCAGTTAATGAGAATTTAGAACTAGTCCAAGAGCTAATAGCTACCTGGAACTAGCACCCCCAGAGGTATCGAACAAGCAAATTAAAAGCAGTGATTTAAAGTTTTTATCTGTTGCCAGTTTCTATTTAATAGCAAAAAAAAAAAAAAACTTGACTTTGATTTTAAATAATATAAGACTTTTAAAAGGATTTTCAATTTTCCCTCTTGATTCTGCAGTTGCGACTCAATCGGAGGTTTTTAAAATTTTTAATTTTATCGTTCCTTGTGAATATACGCATTTGCGTTTTATTCCGCAATTTTAACTTTAAGACAATAAAAGTCTTCAGATTTCAAGCGATAAATGTTCGCATTGTATCCTTATCAACTAGAAATCAGTCCGCAGACCTTTTCCACGACACATATATAGTGACCTTTATAACTTTTTCCCGAAAATCACCTTTTCGGACAGCGTTTTTATATGAAGAAGGTTTTTCAAAAAGTACAGAGATAAATACAGAACGTCATGTAACACTTTTAAGAGTTTTTTTTTTTTTTTTTGAACTACTAAAGCTTAACAAAGAGTAAATATTAGGTTTATTTTGCATTCAATATCATAATGCTTCTTGAGAACACAAAAAAGCGTTTCCCCAATAAGAAAAATATGCATGTTGGCATTAACAAAATCAAAGTTATGATTGAAAGCTATATAATGATAAGAAATTCTCTTCATGATTTGAAGCCGCACTTTTCTTCGTTTGTGGTGTCATTTTCTTGGAATTTTCGAAAACTACAGGAATGCTTAAATTGTCCTTTCTGACCCAGAAAGGTTATTTTGTCCTTTTGAGTGCGTTATGAAAAGTGCTTAGTATTTTTTTTTTTAATTCTGTTATTTAAGCACTTTTATTATACTTGGCCTGATTGTCTCGGAAAAATCTGAGGCTTGGTTTTGCTTATATCTCTGCTATTAGACCACTTAGAGACTTCGGGATTTCACTAAATGATTTGCTTAATCTTAAGGTACAACTTAGCGCGGAAAAAATAAAATTCTAAAATAAAATAATTATTTCAGTTAAGATGGAAAAACCGCAAGTTTCATGTAATTTCCTCATTAAATGTTTAAATGTAAAACCCATTGTTACAAATTTTTTTTGCCTTTCAACACTAATGTTAAAAGCAATCCATAATGAAAATTTTGAATCAAGGCTCCTCTGAAGCAATAATGAAATTAGCAAACATATATCCTACAGAGGAACAAGGATTAAATTTTAGTGCCTACTGCTTAAAGTTTTAGACACGTACATAGGTTTTTTCCCTTTTAGTGGGGAGCATTTATATTAAAAACGTGAGGGTGAAATTATTCCTATTTCAGAAAATACATTTACACTAAAAAGAATAAAAGAACAGAATGTTTTTAAAAATACCAAGCACTTTTCATAATGCACTCAAAAGGACAAAATAGCTTTTCTAGATCAGAATTCTTGTATTTTTCGAAAATTCTACGAAAATGACACCACAAACGAAGAAAAGTGCGGTTCTAGTCATTTCAAACCAAACTTTCCCAATAACAAAAATATGCATGTTTCAACACTCAAAGTTATGATTGAAAGCTAGATAATAATAAATCCTCTTCATGACATGAGCAGCACTTTTCTTCGTTTGTGGTGTCATTTTCAAAAACTACAGGAATTCTTAAATTGTCCTTTGTGACCCAGAAAAATTATTTTGTACTTTTTGAGTTCATTATGAAAAGTTGTTGGTATTTTTTAAAAAATTCTGTTATTTGTTTGTTTACAAAATAAGTCAATTTTTGTTCTGCCGCACTTGGATCGTAATGGAAACACAATGTTGTCAGGCCCCGCCTTATCTTGTAACGGATAAACGAAAACCCCGCTTATACGAATAAAATCTCCAGGAACCGAATATTTCCCAATGTTAGACATTTCGCAATGTTAGGGATCCCGCTTAATCGAACAATTTCCCCGGTTAATCGAATAATAGTGATCAGCTTTCGCATATGTTTTAGCTGAGAAAATTTTTGAATACATAAAAAATTAATTAAGAGCAATTACTGAAGCAAAAATTAAAAATTGTAATTTTTCGGCAAACAACCGACGGGGAAAAAACATTCATAATCCATCAAAGCATATCCACTATTCTATTTATTTTCTTTTATCGTTGCCATTACCAACAGACAGTTGATAATTAAATTAAAAAACACAACGAAATATAAACATTGCAGAAGATAAGAAATTGATAGATATTAATTGCGTAAAACACGGTAATTGAAGTTAGAAAGTTGCTCCCAAAATACCTTGAGCAAGGAATTCACTATTATGGACTGTCTCCAAAAAATAATAACTGAAAAAAGGTGTCGAAACAAAGATTCACTACCCATAGTTGTTAGTGACATATAATTTTCATACGTACTTTTATTTACTTAGCTTATTTAAAACGCTTTTTAATACAAAACATGTTTCTTCTATTACTTAGATATTGATTTATTATAACGTTTTAAGACAAACGTTGTCAATCAGGAAAAATAAATAAAATTTCCCCGCTGAATCGAATAATATTTCTTGGAACTCACGGTATTCGTTTAAGCGGGGCCGACTACCAGTTTTCCATTCAGTAGGGAAATTCATCACAGACCTCCTACGATCAAGAAAAATCATCGTTCAGCTCGCCTTAAACCTTATTATACTGCCCTGTGCAGGTAAACAGCAGTAACTGCAGAAATGATTTTTCAAGATATTTGAAGAAACGCGTTTTGGATTTAATGCTAACAATAGGAAAGTGTTGGAATTAGACGTCTTTTTCGCGCGTTATTTTCAGCGGAAACCAAATAAGCGAGCTTGTACAGTAAAGATAACGCACAATAGATGACAAAAATGCAAAAAAAATCAAAAATGAAAAATTTGCAGTTACTGCTTTTCACCTGCACACGGCAGTATAGTATTGCACCATTGATATCCTTAGACCTCATTAACAATTTCACTGATGATCTCTGAGAAAAAATGTAGTACAGCATAAACTGTGGTGCAGTGACAAACACAGAGGGGGTGCAAAGGAGCCCCCCCTCAAGATTTTGACTAGAATGAAACTTTTTTGTTTATTTTTTTTTAGTGAACTTACATCCTGGATTATATAACCACTTGAAAGTACCTAAAATATGCACTACAAACTAAAAAGATTTGAAGTGCTATTTTTTTTTAAACTTAAGTTGAAAATGTTACACCTGAATATAAAATGTTTGGCCTCTTTTTTTTTTTTTCACTGTATTATTTAAAGCGATAAATGTATATGTATTATAATTAATTTGATTGAAATAATTGACAATGAAAAAAAAAAGTAAAAAAAGTAAAACTTTTAGCTTCTTACTCCAGTTTTTAAGAGTGCTCAATGACCCCTTCATTTAACATTTGCCACAGTATAGAAAAAGCTACAAGTTTAGAAATATAAAACTTCCCCAGCTGCTTTTTTTTTTGTAAATAATTATTTTAATGCTATGTATATGCATATTACTACTGTATATTATAATATGTAGCATTGTTTTTTCAGTTCAAAGCATTTTTTAAACCATCCTTCCCATACATATTAAGTTTGGGGGAGGCGGTTCAGCACCTGCTTTCAGTTGAAATTGGAAGCTAAAAGTCTTCCAGTAGGTTGATATCCACAAATCTAAAAATATTGAGGGGTGTCTCGTTATCTAACAGAAACTTTCTTTTTACATGTATTTTTGAACCACCTGGGGAGGGGGCATTTCCACAAAATGGTGGTTAGTCATTTATTTATTTTTTTTAATAGTTATGTTCGACTTTACGTTTGCGCCAGTCAATTTAATTAAAAAAAAATCTCAATGTAAAATGAACGTACGTACAGGAAAAAAATTCTACGTAGAATATTACAATCTTTAGACATCGTGATAAATAAAAATCCATAACAAAAAGTAATAAAAAAGTATGGAATACTAAAAAGCGAATTAAAAAATTAAAACAATAATGGCAACAAACTATCAAAAAAAAAGGAGGAACAACTACTTAACAGAAAAAAACAATGGAAGAAAAAAAAGAAATAAATTACAAGTAGACAGAAAAAAAAGGAAGATAATCAAATGAGCGAAAGCCCGCCGCAAGCACTGAAAGGGGTTTGTTTACTGTCTCTGCGCGGAATCAGCTGTTAAAGAACGCATTCGCAAAATTTTCTCTACTACTCCAATCACTGGACCTTCAAGTGACCCTGTGCCCCTGAAAAAGCTTCATGAGGCATCCGCAACTATCCCCGCTAGCCCGCGGCAAAAATTCCGAATTCCTCACCCACATCTGCCTAAAAGCGGAAAAATCACGTGAAAATACGGGGGTCGTCTCCACGCTGCATTTGCCGTAAAAGCATATTTTATTTTAAAAAAGGGGGACCCTAATACATAAATTTTATTTTTCCATCATGTCAGTGTGTGTGTGGGGGGGGACACTGACTATTCAGACCCTATTCAGATCTATTCAGACTCATTCTATATTAAAAACTCGTTTTTTGCTGGTGATTGCATCACATATCACACAAACACAAATATATTCAACAAAATTAGTTGAGACAAAGGAAAAACTTTAAAATCCGGACGTTTTGTCCAGCCTGCTCAGAAAACTGGACGTTATGTCCTAGCTGTCCAAAAATGTGGACGTTCTGTCCTTGGACCTTTTGTCCGTCGGACATTATGTCTGTTGGACGTTATGTCCGCTGGACGTTATGTCCGTCGGACGTTCTGTCCTTCGGACATTTTGTCTCTCGGACGTTTTGGATCTGGACGTTATGTCCGTGGACGTTTTGGATTTGGACGTTTTGTCCGGATCCCCCTGGGGGTGATGGGGTAGTGATTGGTGTTTTCGGAGGAAAGGAAGAGAAGAGAGAACTAATAAGAGAGATGGGGAAGGGGGAAAGCCCGGTAAATGTATCTTTACAGAGTTTCCTAAAAAGTATCAACGACTAGGATCATTCAGCAGTTTTCCAAAAATCATTAGTGGGTCCCCTTATTAAGCGTGCAAGTTGCTCCGATATTCGATAAAGTTCGATAATTTTCCATGATTAAGTAGGAAGAGAATAAGCTTGATCCATTTCGCCGTATGAAACTATTCAAAATAGTTATACCTGGATGGAAACAATTAAGAACTCAAGTTTAAAACTATTTTCGTCCAGAAATGTACTCGAGAGAACTCGTACTGAAACTTCACTTTGACAAATTCAACAGGTTCTAATAAAAGTGAAAATGTTTTAGATTGTGCAAAAAAAAAAAAAAAAAAAAAAAAAAATAATAATAATAATTTTTACAAAGGTCGGTAACATGATAATGAGTGATAGTCTTTCAATGATGAAAAGTAATGAAAGATGTCTAATTTAAAAAATATTTTTGATCCCACAAATTCAAATCATTTCTGGTGAAATCATTCAATGTTTTTCGTAATACAATGTTTTTTTCTGCTACGCAATGTGTACTACAGCCTATATAGAGCTAATATTCTAATGATCAATAGGCAATTTCATTAATTATTTCCTTTTATATTAAATTTACCTTGACTTCAATCAGTTTGGTATGTATTCATTTTCCCAATTGTATTGTTTGCATCAAAAATAAAGATTGCATTAAAAATTTGAGTCAATAAAATTCATAATACACTGAAACACTTTATTACATAAAATAAGAATATTTACATGATTAGTTCATTAGTTTGCTTCCATATCATTACATTTCTTATTGTTGTCAGGTCAACAAATTAATTACAACACTATATTTCACTAGAAATCTGCTCAGATGCAATGACAAATAAATTGGTTAGAGCAATTTTTTTTGTCCATTTTGAACTCAAAAACATTTGAATTGCAACAAGCAACATTTTGAATTCGATTTTGTGAACAATTGTAGGAGAAGATTGAAAACTCAATTCCCAAATTGTATCCTTTCTTCGAAAAAATTTAAACAATAATTAAATAATATACTATTTCCATTTTTAGAACAGTCTCAAATTTCCTTCTATGTATTAGACTAACTTATATTGTGTAATATAGAATAACATTGCAACTGTAACGAAAACCCTTTAAAGCGGCCACTCATTTTGAACGGCCGAAATTTTGCGGAACGAAGGGGTGGCTGCTCAGAGAGGTTGCACTGTATAAGGTATATTTGCAGATACTAAGGACCTAGATTTGATTCATATTGTTTGTTCAACGGCTGATAATGTTTACGTGGAATAATTCTTCAGTTAAAGCATTGCTGCTTGGAAGCTTGGTCAAAGCTTTTTTACTATGTATGCGGAATTTAATGAAAAAGAAACATCATAATTTGTGAAAATATGCATTGCTACAGTATTTCCTAATAAAGATTTAATTTTAAAACATTGCATTGGGGCAAATAGCATAATGAGCTACAGGTCAGAATGAGCCGACTAACTAGTAAGATCGCAGAACAAGCAGCTCTGACACAGAACATTGCAATCTATGGTATTCTGAGATGCATAATTACAGTGGCTCCCAAACGTGTTCGTACACTTACGACTTTCAATGAAATATGACCCTATCCACTGGTTAGAATTAATATTTCGGAATAGGTATTTAATTATAAGATCTATGATCAATTTTCAACAAAACTACAAGAAATTTTTTTTTAAATTATTCAAACTTAATTTTTAAAAATCAAAAACCAAAAAGTGCCGGAAATTTTATCTGACAAAAGTCTTCGTACACTTTAAAAAATGTCTATATATTATTGAATATTCTAACGTTTCAGCTTGCTTTCCCAGTAAAAATCAGAAAAAGACGAAAAAAGCATGAAAGACGGCTTAATGCAACTTAAAAATATCCCGAAAAACAAAAAAAAAAAAGTAAAAAATAAATAAAATAATTAAATAAATATCGAAAAATTAAAAATTGGAAAGTAGGGTATTGAGATGGGAAAAATGTCTATCGGTCTGTCCCCCCCCCCTAATAACTTTTGAATGAATAGTTCGATTCGAACAAACTTTTTTTTTGTTCGAAAGATCTCGGCGAGGACACCTCATTCCCATATTTCACTTTTCGATTTGAACTATTTTTTGTTCAATTTTGAACAATTAAAAAAAAATTAACATTAGCGCCTACGGGGAAATTCAAGGCAATTCCGAACTGTGAGGCGAATTTGCTTCAAACAAACTTCGTAGGGAAAAGCTTTTGATTGAAAACTTGTATATAAAATATCTTTTTGATTTGAACAATTTTCGGGAAACTGAAAGTCAATGTAGATTCCGTACTTGTAGGTGGATTTACTTCAAACAAATTTTGTTGGAAATAGCTCTTGACGCCTAACTCCAGACTCCGACTCCGAGAATTTAGGGGTACATGACTCCGACTCCTACTCCTGTGCCCGACAGTTAATCGGAATCCGACTCAACGACTTCGACTCTGACTTCGTAGCTTTGGCAAAAATTTATACACGGAGGACAAATGACTGACTCCGAATATTGGATATTTGACTCCGACTACTTTATCCCAAAATGAGATTGACTCCGACTCCGATTCCGCAGCTATGGTTTTAAATGTGAAATAATTATTGTTGATATGACTTGTTTTTATTTTCACGGTAAAGTTGTATTTTAGGTATTAAGTTTTCGGCGAATGAACTCGGAGTCATTTATGTTTCTACATAAAGATATGCGCGTACGATTTTTTTTTTTTTTTGACAATGAAAATTATTTCTTTAAGTTGACATTTTATTGTTTTTATTTATTTTGGTAAGTGCATTAATTCATTCAAAAAATTATTTTTGGCAACAGGGGAAAAAGAAACGTTTTTTTTTTTGATATGATGTATTTATTTTAATGAGCTTATTAATTTCAATTATTTTTTTTCGTTTTGAAAGCTGTAAAAGATTTTTGTTTTAATTGAAAAAAGTGTATTAGCAGCTTTGTTTAAAAGGTGCTGCTATTTTATTTGTTCATTTTTTTTAGATGAGTAAAGAATATTTTATTCCTAGAAATAGCTTAAAATATTTAAAAAATATGTTTGAAACAATTTGCGATAATAGCTATTTTTGAGAAGTTTTAGAGTTTTTTAGTTTTAGACGGAACTTCTTGTTATTAAGTAATTAAGTAACTAGACTGCAAACTGACTATAGCAGAGCAAATATGCTGGAGGCAGTCCTTGTTTCAGAAGCCTACACTTTGATTTAGAAATGCATAAAATGGAGTTAAAACTGCATAATTTGGGTAAAACAGTTGAAAATAACTGAAAACTAGAGCTGCTAGAGAAAAACTAATTTCATATTTTGATTCAGAGCCCCAAACATATCTAAAATCAGTCCTCAAACTCTGGGCACCAAACATACAACATTTTTTTGTGCTGTAAAGTAGATGCTGGGACACTTGGTGTTCCTGTCAAAGGGGTAAAATTAAGCAAACAAAATATTAACTACTTTTAAATTTATTTCTTCGTTTAAACAATTTCTTTAAATAAAAAAAAAAGAAGAATACTCCCCTACAACTACTCCCGTAGCAGACCAAAAAGGTTATTTTGTTTTTACAACTTCAATGATATAAATCAGCGAAAGTGGAAATAAATAATAATGTTTCTTCCCTCAATGATCAGTAAAAGGGAACATTTAGGGCAAATTTATTCTGATTAGTAGATGCATCAGTTAGGAACTCCGTAATCAACACAACGCTTAAAGTTGCCCCAAAAAGAGTGAAGAAACAAATTTCCCCCATCAACACAACGCTCGGGGTCGAACGGCGCGATGACACTTCTTCCAGGCTTACTCAAAGAGAAAAATCGCGGTATCAGTTGCAGTTTTACAACAGTAGCAAATGAGTACATTAGTTAAAAGAGAAGAACGATTGAACATCTGGAACTCTTCAAATCTTCAGATACAAAAGGCTTTAGAATCTCCACAGGGGTCGTGTCTCCCCGACTCCCGCGAGGAAATGGCAACCCTCCGCCAAGCCAGTTCACCGTTGGCGACGAATTTGTTCCTAAATGTCGGCTTTAGTCCAAAACCATGTTTTCGTTAGTATTTTTTTTCTCTGCGGAGCTTACAAACTGGTCTCGAAGTGGAACTTCTTCTCCCTTTATCTATATTCTTTGGTATTACTGTCCAGAACAACTCTTAAACTTGACCAGTATAACTGTCTATGAGACAGATATATGCTCGTTGTACATTCATTACTTCTCTTTTTTCCCCAATAGACACAACTCTTGTTTCCATCATTGATTTAAATCTTGTCTTCTTTGTAATGTTAGGGCCTTTAAGACGTTATATATTGATAGATGGTGCAAGTGTTAATGGCACTCTACGCTTTTTTTTAAGGCAAAAACTCTGCCAAAGCACTTCTGGCTGTTTTCAAGAAAATATGGAGTCAAATTTATCCTTGATAATCAGTTGATATTTTTTTTTCGTTCAGAAAACTTATCAAAAATTTACTACAACCTAGTCTATAGTTATTTAAAATTTTGAGCATCTCTCCTTTTTACCCGACTACGCGTGCGCGACGCAAAGGAGGGTAATGTGTTTATCAGTCTATGTATGTATGTATGTATGTTCCTATGTGGCGTTCTACAGGCTAAACACCTTGGCCAATGTTGGTAATTCTTACGTAAATTGATTTGTCTTAACCTTCGGAGTGTCACTAAACATATAACTGTAATCAAAAGTACCATTTCAAAAATCAGTTGCCATTTCGTCAGTTCAGGATCCGCGCACCCTGGGTGCCGCACACTGTGTCGCACGCTACCTGCGTGCGACAAATGCAGGTAGTTTTCACTGCCTAAATTTTTTGTTTACTAAGTCTACTAATTGGGTTCTCAGTGGCCGAGTGGTCTAAGCGATTGCTTCTCCCACTTAAGGCGGTGGGTCAAGACACCTTTGCTCCGGATGTACCTTCCCCTCTTTCTGATGTAAATTCTTTCATGTGTTCTTTATATGTAATCTGTACTGTAATAAAAAATATATTATGTGTAACGAAGGTAAGACACTCAGATTGTAGTCCTCATCAAAATAACCCCGTGCAATAAGCACCAAAAAATAATTATTAAATAAAAATAAAAAACCCGACTGCGTAAAAACCAAAAAAAAAAAAAGAAAGAAAAATGTATAAGCCCAGTAATTTAGAATGGTATTAAATACTACTGAATAACTGCACCATTGAAATAGTTTTACATTCGTACACAGATAAGACATATCACAAATTAGAAAACAGAACAGAAGGATCAACAGTCGGGGCCCATTCAAATTTTACGGGGTTCCTTGATTCAGAAAGGAATGGGCCCCAAATGTTGATCTTTCTATTCTGTTTTTTAATTTGTGATATGTCTTATCTGTGTACGAATATAAAACTATTTCAGTGGTGCAGTTATTCAGTAATACTTAATAGCATTCTAAATTACTGGGCTTATACATTTTTCTTTTTAGTCTTTTTGGTTTTTACGCAGTCGGTTTTTTTTTATTTAATGTTTTTTTTCTTTCTAAAAAAGGATGTTTTGTTCATTTTTCTCAATGAATAGGGTCAGTTTAATTAAACGATAACAATGTTTCAACTTTACACCCTTTTATTTTGGGAGGATACAGTTTTTATTGAGATACGAATTTTTATTCATTGTGTTCATTCCTACTCTCTGAGAGTAACTGCATATGAAACATTTGTCTCTATGGCTGTTTGTTAGCGAGTGAAATCAGTTTCTATTATCCCATCGAATATCTTTTTATCCCAGAGACTGGGGAGGGAATGTAAACACCCCATTTATTTAGTTATGATATTGATGTTTGTAGAAAATCTCAATGCAGGCAATTAGTTTAAAAGCTTAAGAAGTTCTGCTCTAACAATACCTAATCTGCGATCCAAGGACTCCTTTAAACGTGATCTAAAATCATTTGAAGATAAAACCATACAACAATTGAATCATATGTTAAATTTAAGTAAAGTACATATCCAGTTGTAATTTAAATCAAAATTTAATTTTCCAAAAAACGTGGAAGAGTGAAAAACATTATTTCCATTTACTATCATAGAGTGCAGCATGTATGGAGTAGATGGAATCACTTAAAATGTTAGCTAAAATAAGAGAAAAGTCGAAATTCATGACAAAATGTTTTTAGATATTTTCCACTTGACAAGTTAAGCTAATCGAATCCAGTTACTGATTTGTATTTGCAGACCTACTGGAGAGTAAAATGTGAGATCGCTACATTTTCCTCTCCAGTTAAAAAAAGAACAGCTTCTTTCATGGTGTCATCTCCAAACGAAGATGATCACACACAGTTGCGTAGAAGTATGCGAAACTGAGATATATAATATCTTTTTTACGTTTCCTACTCTTCACTCTCCAAGAGTTTACTTTCAAAATCACCACACACGTAGTAGTTTGTTTCCACTTATCTCATGTTTCCACTAAACCCAAGTGACTCTACATATATTTAAAGCTTTAATGCCAGTACAAAAGAATCTAAGTTTTGCTTCAAAAGAAAAAAGATGTCTATAGTACTAAATTAAATTAAAATCTTTACACATGTCTAAATAATTTACGAAGAAATCGAAATTCCTTTATTAGTTTTATAACTACCAGTTTACTGTTCACGTTACTGTCTTTCCAAATAACTTTCACCATTCAAGCACAATTTAATACTTATTTTGTTTATTTCTTTTAGTATTAATATGCTAAATGGTATATGAATGAAAAGGATATTTAACAAATATAAATATTTACCGTATTCAATAGAAAACTTTTTATTTTCACGTTTGGGCTTCATAATTTCAAATTAAATTTTATTTAGCTGCTTTTCATTGAACTGACAGCCAAAAACTCGAAAAATCACGCAGTACGACCTGCACCAATCTTCTTTAAAACCATCTGTTCCTCATCAGCCAAGCAGATACGCTTTATAATTAAAATTCTCTGTCACTTTTCAACCGCATTCGGAAGTTTGCTGTGTTAATTAAATAAAGCAGCTACCCGTAAAATTCTTCCCGTTCGTACCAAAATGCTAGTTTTTTCGAAGTGACTTCTTTAAATGTCAGAACACAGAGTAATTTAGTTTTCATTCGAACTCGTATTAATTTCTTCATAACAGCAAACTGCAAGAATTATATTGAAATATTTCGTAATTAACTAGAAATAATGAAGCTGTAAAGACAGCTGTGTTTGTTATTTCGCTCGGGAAAATACATATGTTGTTTATTCATATACAGTAATAATAGAATTTTTATGAACAATAAAAACGTAGTTTTGTTTGATATGACGGCACACAATAAATTTATTTAAATGTTCCTCGTGAATGTTCGAGCAATAAAATAAAGGATTTCACGCACGATAAGTAGTCAGTATAAGGTTCTTAAATTGTTGTAATTATTAAGGATAAATGTTTTTTTTTTTTTTTTTTTTTTTTAATAAAAAGATTGTATTGAGATAACACACTGGCAAACAGTGAGTTTTTTTGACGTAGACCTACGACAGTTTTCAGAGTAACTTTTGACTTCTGAGTACAAACAAATACCTTAATATCTGTCCAAGTTTTTAAGCTACATATGGCTCTAACTGATCAATTCAAAAAATGTAGACGTTTTTGGAAAAAGGAAAAAATAAAAGTTTAAGCAAGAAAAAAATGTATACATTGCGTGAATAGTACAAATAAAACTCACCAATAAAGTATTAAAATTGCTATTAACAAAATCAATAAAACTGCGTAAACAAACACCAACAGAAGTTACGTTTTTGTGTTTCATTCGAACACTAAATTTTTTTACATTACTTTCTGAACAGTTATATTTTTCTTGCGATAGTAATGTGATTTAAAATTTGTCACAAATTAAAATTTATATTTTTGGAAATTAACACCTTATTTCAAGTCAAAAAGGTTTTTACATCAGCCAATAGGAAGAGGAGTATGCCACTCGATGATATTCACTCTCCCGCGGAAAGTGTTTACTCGAGTCACATTGACATAAATTGTGAAGAAAACATTTGACATGATAGAAGAAAACTAACGGCAGTTCTGAAATCAGTCTTTTCACTTTAGTCTAAAATAGCTCTAAATCCAACTGACCAAAAGTATTTGTTGAAAATTACTCCTTTGTGTAATACATATCAAGGAGATAAAGATACAATCGAAATCAAAGATCATAACATAATGCAAGAAATGCAGCCTTATTAATTCACAGACTTTTTGTTTGTTGTAAAGTTAAATATATCTGGGCAAACCAAGTCTGCCTGCGTCTTAATGCTATGGTTAGGATCTGCGTAGCCTTCAAATGCTTCCAGGTTAAGTTAGCCTTAACTATAATTAACTGTTTTATTCACATTTCTGCCGTGTTAGTTTTGTTGTTTTTCGTTAATTAGTTGATTTTGATTTGTTTTCAAAAAAAAAAAAGAAAACAATTAAAATGAAGGTAGATTATTTTTTTCAGTTAAAAGCCACAAGGTGAGATATGATTTTAAAGCAGTAGTTTTCAGTACAGTTTGTACAGGCCAATAAATAAATAAATGAATAAAATAATAATTCACTTAAAATCGAATAGAAAAAACATTCCCAAGAGAATTTATTTCAATTTAATTTTAAATTTCTATTGCGAAAAAAAGAAAAAAAACAAGAAATTTTTGTACGTAGCGTGAAAGTCCTTGTGTTGCTCATTGTTGTGTTATTACAAATACTGTGACCATTTAGTTCTTGCTCAGATTTCAGGAGATCAAAAATATTCACGGTTTTGAGAAAGAGACATTGAGAATAATCTTCATATATATATATATATATATATATATATATATAGTAGCCAAAACTGATCGAGGAATGTTCTGACGTCACCAACAGTCCAAATTATCGCCTGCTTTAAAATTGTAAAATTACATTTCCAAAGAAAAAAAAGAACATTTCACTCTCTACTTTAGAGCCAACGTGTCCAAAAATTATCCTCAGTTGATTACTGCAATGCATGTGGTAGAACGCTATTCTGCATTAAGCCATAACAACATAATTCCGTTTAAAAAAACTTTATATTTATTTAACAATGCTTTAAGAGCACGAACCCAACCTTCGTTCACAGAAAACAAAAGTTTTTATGCTCTCCTGCAAAAGTAGTGAAAATGTGGCGTACGTTAGTCTGGCTTTTGGTACTGATTCGTTTTGGAACACGTAAATATAACGGCCAATCTCTTTCATAGAAAGGCAATTCGCTCCCATCATACCATGACGGGTTATTTTCTAGTAACATCAAGAAATATTATCATATGATAGCACAAAATGCAGATTAATGCAGACACGTATTTCGGGTGCATTGGAAACAGTTTTTCCAATGCAAAATAAGTGAGTTTATGATGGTCCATTTATCAATAAGGTCTGAAAAAGGAGTTCCTTGTAACTCCGAAATACATGTCTGCTTTAATCTGCAATTTTTTGCTATTATACATTGTTCTTTCTAATACTTTGCTTTTCAAGCTCATAGATTTTCATTTAACTTCATTTCGAATAGTGCCTATCTCTTGTCATTATTTTAATATGAATCAAATATAACTTAAGCGTCAAAATGAAGACATTATGTTTTAGCTTGCAATCATTTTAAAATCTCTACATCAACTCTCTGAAAATAATTTGACTCATTTTGCTGCATTTTAAGGAAAAAAAAAAAGTTTAGATGCTGCAACGTATGGTAAAACTGTTTTTAAGCATCAAAGTAAATTTCATTTCGTGGTACGTATTTCAAAATTGGAGGCCAACATTTAGCGTAGTAATTCTTAAGCATGAAAATAATTATAATTTCTTAATTAAAGACGTTATAAGCAGAACTTTGAATATTTAAAAACATAACTTTTAATTAAGACTTATTTACTTTTTATTAAGTTTATTTGATATTACTATTTGACTAGACAACTTTTTATAAGGTCTATTTGTTTAGTCAAGTTAAAAAATAAAGTATAATTAAGTTTTAAGAAATCAGTAATAAAGCTCTTTAACTGTCTAAAAGCTAAACAACATTAAAGAGGGAAATAAAATTTGGGGAAATTTAATTTAAAGACTCGTGGTTTTAATCATTTCCAAGCTACGTAAACTTTAACCTAAAGAAAAAATATTTAATTGTTAGGATATTGGAGCACATCTGAAGTTGTTTGTAAGGTATAGAAAATAAATATATATACAGGCGTTCAATATTACCAGTTTATTGATTTTTTTTGCGCTTTTGAAGGTTTTGTATAATTCTACGGAAATTATAGTAAAATTTCGAAATACAGTTACTGCTTTTAAGAAAGACCTAAATTATGGATATTAATAATAATATTTGAATTAAATCAAGCGAGAGGTGTTTTTAATTACTACTCTCAAACTTGCTGAGTTACTGTAATCATATATATATATATATATATATATATATATATATATATATATATATATATATATATATATATATATAAACTGAATACTTCAACTTTGGCATAAGATCTAAGTTTTATGAAAAGTTTAAAGTATAAATGTGAATGAGCGAAGCACTGCAATTAATCAGAGTGAGAGAAATCGGCCGAATGCTTAATTAGCATGCAGGGAATGATTGCATCTTTTACTATCCTAAGAGTGTACAGAATGGAAAGAGAAAATTAACTAATTATTTATTCAGTTCACATATAGACAAATATATCCCACAGTTCAACTCGTGTAGCTAAAAGATAAATTTTCAGTTTATTTTTTATACAAAATCATCAAAGTATACTACATTTTGTAATGAAAATCTTGTATTGATTTTATCACGTATTTTAAAGTAAAACAACTCAAAAAAGTATAACAAACCTACGAGCAAAAACTACATACAAACGCAAAACATTAAAACAAAGAACATTTCTTTTCAAAAATACTCGTTTAAAAGATTTACAGTGCAAGAAATTAATTCTGTAATGTTACAGCTCTCACTATTGAACACACATGTGTCTTCTGATAGCTACTTCTATGGCTGTCAAAGTTATAAAATTTCTGCGAAAGAGAAAAGCATTATAAACAAAAGATGTAACAATGATTTCGTATATCACTCGAGTATTTTCTCCTTGTCCCAAAATCGGTAAAAAAAAATAAATTTTTGAGCTATAATTTGCAAAAAAATAACAAAAATGTTGATGCAGCATGTTTGCAAGCAAATATTACTTTCATTTGTTTATGAGAATAATTGCCGCACTGGCGATAGAAATGAATTTGCGTGTAAGAAATTAAAACTCAAAACAAAAGGATGGTTTCGTACGATCACTTCATAGTCATAAATAAAAGGAATAAATACATGGTTTGAAATCTGAAGACATGAAATAAATTTTAAATAAACCGGGATTTTTGATTAAAAGTTTCCATTCTTAATTATATAATCATATTTAAGAAAATTGGTGATATGTTAATTTAGACAAACAAGGTAAAATTAGTTGCTGAATTTTCACTGTTTAAAACAAAAGGTATATGTAGTTGATTCATAATTTTGTCCCTTAATTTGCTAAGATCATGTGTAATGTACCGCCATTTTTGCTTCATTTCTACTTAACTCAGAAACATTTTAAAAAAGAATGTATATATCACGCTCAATGCGCAATAAAAACTCTTATTTATTTAAACTGCATAAAATATGCGAAATCAGTAATTAACTTATTAATGACTAACATTTATCCATATCTATAGTCATTAAATTCACTGATTGTTATGGCCATTAAAATTTAAGGATTGTTTTTACGTGAAAATATTGGAACAAAATGTAATCTATGGAGGTCAGTTTTTATGAAAGATTTAATGAGACTGCCATCTTATGATGCAGAAAAGCTTGTAACGTCCTCAAAACTGCGACATGATGCAACAAATTTCAATATTGCTCTTTCCATGGGGCATAATCATCAGACTTAGCGTAACACTTTTTTGGAAATTCTTTGTGCTTGAGAGTGAAATGTGTACTTTAAAGTGTGCATTTCTGAGATAACTCCTAGACGGTAGGGGTTGTACTACTTCCTTGGGAATACATTTTACTTGGTCAAACCGCTTCCGTGTTTGGAAAATGGGTCTCTCGTGTCGTTTGTGATCACCACTCAATCACATTTTCTAAATCTTTCATTCATGAGCCACGGCAGAAAGTCAAATACGCAAACCTGTCTTTGCAAGTTGACTGTTTCTCCTGTTTTATTAAAATATTCTGCTCAAAACAAACAGAAATACCGTTCATTTTATTCAATTTTCATTTTTCTATTCCCTTATATAAACTTGATTCTACTTGTCTATATTCGGTTTCTTGCTTTGTTGTTTTTGTCTCGTTTTAAATTTTAGCTTAAGGATTTTTTTCGTTTTTTTCATTCTTATGTAATGGACTTGTACTTATCTTTGATGTTGTTACTATATATATATATATATATATATATATATATATATATATATATATATATATATATATATATATATATATATATATATATATATATATATACAGTCGGATTTCGATAACTAGAAGCTTATAAATCGAAAATTTCTTTTTCTCGAAGTTTTAACTAGGTCACAAACTCTCGACTGTAGTGGAAACTCTCCATAACTCGAACTACCACACTGCAAAAAATAAACTGTTGTTTTTACAGTATAATACTGGCAGCTCACATTCCAAAGAAAAACTGTAAAATTTACAGCGATAAACTGTAAAATTAGCAGTAATATACTGTTTTTTAATGAAACTGCCCTGTAAAATTTACAGTATCAAACTGTAAAATCAGCAGTAAGATACTGTTTTAGGAATGAATTGGTCTGTAAATTGAACAGAGATAATATGTAAAATCAACATTAATATACTGCTTTTTAATGAAATTGTCCTGCAAAACTAACAGTAACAAACTGTAAAGTTAGCAGTAATATGCTGCGAAATCAGCTGCACTGCTCCATACAAGCAGTAATATACGGTTTTATAAATGATTTGTACAGTAAAATTAACAGCAGTAAACCATAAATTAAATAGTTCGAAATTTTTATGCAAAAAGAGTTTTCTCCCCTATTGTTGTCTCTTTTCATAGCCGAAATCATTGCTTTTATAGCTGAAGAACAATATAGAAAAGTAAAGCAATTGATTCTCTATGTACGTTGTAGAAATCAGCCTACATACGAAATCTGTTCCTTTTCTAAAGTTTTTCAACAACAAAAATAATGTTTTAGGCTATGAAAAGTAACAAGTAAAGAAATATAAAAGCATTTTACATAAAAATAATTAACTGCTGCTAAATATATGTTTTATTGATATTAATTTCATTGTACACAAAATAAATCAATGACCGTCTTTATATTTCATAAACACCTGTTAAAGGAGGAAAAATGGTGCTTTTTCATTTCTACAAAAAACTTTTAGCTTTTACTGCCAACTTAAAAATTTACAAATAGAAGGAAAGTGCAAGATATGGTCTAAAGCTTTATTTTAAGAACAATTATAGTCTTTTCATAAAACAAAACTTTTTGATCCATGAAGGTAGTAAAAATGAGAAGTTTTTTTTATATATATAACTGAAAACACTACATCGTATCTTCACTGAAAATACTTTTTTCACTTTCAGCATTGTTGTAATGCTAAAATGAGCAGCGTAACGTGGGAAATGTTTTACAGTATGCAATCCATTATACCTTTAAGTTTATTTTTAACTTTATGCATACAATTATTTGCATTTATTTTCCTTTTCTGGAAAAACAGATTATTTTCATGGTTTTCTTCTTTTTTTAATGTTATAAGTTGCACTTCTACTTTATTTGAGAAAAACTACTAACAAACTAACGTTATTTCACACCATATCTGCAGTATTCAGCATTTAGACTGCACAGAATGGTTTTTATTGTAAACTGAATAGTATTGTAGATTAGATAATACTTGATATTATTAACCTTTTAAAGTTTACATAGATGAAAACAATAAATATGTGACAGTTCAGAATTCCAGAGTTATTAAACAGAAAGAATTTTTCACTCGGTATAGTAAAGTCTGTCAGGTTTATATAAAGTTTAACTTTATATTATGTTATACTGTTTTCATGAGAAAAAACGAAACATTCACACCATTAAAAATCGCCAAATTATTTTATTTCGTATACATTACCTATAAATACAGATTATTACAGTGAAATTGCAGAAATTCATTTAAAATCGAATGCAAATGTTTTCAAGGTCAACATTTTTACATCATGAACTTGATTCTTCTTTGTGACATCTTTGACGACTTTGGAGCCATCATTAGGCCTTATATTATGAAAGCACTTGTCAAAATAAATTGTTAGAATCTCATAAAACTTGTAGACACCAAAAAACATACATAAAAAATAAAATTACGTAGGTTTAAAAATACGCCCTAAAATGATTAAAATTATGACTCTGAATGATCTGAAATTAAGGTTGCCTTGGAAGTTGTTTTTATTTTGAAACTGCCTAAAATATACCTAAATTGTAATTGAATCGTTTATTTCAGGAACCAGTTAAGCGCTAAATATGTTGTTTTAAGGAGAAAAAAAGCTATTTGGCAGCAACTTGCAAATTACGCATTTGTAACGGTGGTTATTAATGTCTAATTAAAGTAGACCTAATCTGGATACTTTACGTAAGAACTCAAAAAAGAAAAAAAATATAGAAAATAATATCTGACATTTTATCTTCCATGTAAAGAAATGCACTTATACTGGTTTCTGAAATACAACTAAAAAAATCCATGTAATTTTCGGTATTTTTGAAGGATTTTGTAATAGATATGAGACTGTTGATTAAGAATAATGTTTATCTTTTTCGATCTGAAGTGATCGGGAGAATAACTCCTTCTATAAGTCAAGAATTCCGAGTTGTTCAAAATGGGAAAGCTAACATCCTGGCCTAAAGAAAAAAATAAAATTTTTTCAAAAATGATAAAACTTGTATTTAGTTTCTTCTTACAATTGGCTTCAGATTATCGGATTACAATATGTTTACTTCAAAACAATAATAAGGATGAGGTAGAGAAATATTTTTTTAGAAATGGAGCAAGGTCGATGTTTAGGACAACCAATTGGGAAATATTGGGGTATTCATTTAAAACAATGAATACTCTATCTAGCCTCTTTTAGTACCCCTCCCCCGAGATGCTATAGTAACACTGAAGGTCGTATACAGATCGTTTTTCTTTCTTTTTTTTTTTTTTTTTGGTAACCCATATTCCTTTCTAACACTTGTTAAACAGCTCAAACTATGTTCAACTGTTATCAGCTTCGTCTTTTTCTTTGACAGCTTCCCATCGTTAGAAATCTGAATATAAAACAAAGTGTGACGTAACGTAATTGCTTAAAACTCTGTCTGTACTTAATATGAAATATTTTACATACTTATAATTTTTCAAAATATTTTTCTTTTCATATATTTTATTCCACAAATGTGTTATTATATCGTTAAAATTTAATTTTTTGGAACTTTTTTCTTAAGTACTAAGGAATCACATAAAAGAGTCCATTTGAGTTGAAATAAAATAATACCGTAAGAACATTCTATCTTATGTCTTAATATTTAAACAAATATAAAATGTTTCATTTATATTCTGTGTCTTTCAAAATGGGGACGCCCTCTCTCCCCCCCCCCCAATTTGAACAGCTATCGATGTCCCCATTCAAACCATCAGCGACTTTTTTTTTTTTAAGTGGCACTTCTTTTGAGAGGATTTACACAATTTATCTTAAAGTTTTTCAGAATTTACCTGAAATCTGGAAGAAACAATTCTATATTCCCAAAATCAAGATGGCTTAGTTCAAGTATATTCAGTAAAAAAGGAAAATCGGTCAGAAAAGTTGAAAGTTTTTAACAAAAGAATAAATCGTCAAACATATCAAAAAATTGAGTAAATCTGGTAGTGCCAGTTCCAATCATTAAGAAATTTTAAGTCCACATTTGGCCCGCCGTCCTTGTTGTACACAATGCTACCCTTCTTGAAAATGCTTTGCCAGAAGACCGCACCTCTTTTTAACTGCAGATTTAAACATACTCTATTTGCAAAATAACTGCTTTTTACTCACATTGCAGTAAAAATCATCAATGATTTTGTTTGATAAGTGTCACACAAGTCTGAATATGCGAAGAAAGTTTCATACGCTGTAATACATCGTACTTTAATCTTTATTGTTGCTCTCAATATGAAGTTGACTTTAAATTTTATTCCTGTAATTTTTACAAAAATACGTACAATAAATAATAAAGTACTTAACATTCTATTTTGGTTCCTTCGATTTTAATAACATGTAAAAACAAAAAATCAGTATTCCAAAATTTACTGAAAAATTAAAAAAAAAAAATAGTAATAATAATAAAGAAAGAAATGTACGTCTAATTTCGCAATAGCAACAGAAATTTCTATATTCCGGTGATTCTTGAAGTGATAATATTTAACTACCGGTAAAAACTAATATTGAACAACAAATTTAAAAAACTCTGACTTAAATGAATAGTATGCCCGATCACATTTCAATCGAAACAAAATAAAATTTAGTTTATCTTGTTCCAATCCATAGTTCTTGATTGTAACATAGAACCTAACAAAGGGCCACAAAAATCAGCTTCAGGGGTCCAATATGACACGCAGACCGTAGGGTAGGCTTCAGTGGCTAAGAACGCTCTAAAACTCAAAAGCATTTGTGATTACAAATTACATCCGTAAACACAAAAATATAAATGAAAAGAGATACTTATAAACTTCCGTTGCGGGCATTCATGTCACTAAGTGAATCATCGCAACATCGTTCAGACTAGGGTCTTCTTTGAAATTCCAAGTGGAACACAACCGCGATTTGCCATCTTGATAAAATGAGACAAACCATTATTCCATTCAGTTCTGGTCACAAGTTAAGGAAGTTCTTTCCATTTGCATACCACTAAACTCAAAAAAAAAAAAAAAAATATTGCATTAGTGAATAAATTAAAATGAAAAATTCAGGCGGCTAGAATGAAATTTTTAGTTTATTTTATTTATTTATTTATTTATTTATTTATTTATTTATTTTTGAAATACCTAACCGCAACCATATCACCGGGCACAAATTCAAAATGAAATCAACTACAATTTTTTTTTCTCCATGCGCTGGAGGGAAAGGAACAAAATATTTGCTAGCAAATTCCCCCCTTCTTGGCAAGCCAGCACACGGAAAAAAAAGAAATACTTTAATACATGAATAAAAAATATATTACAGGCTATCCGTTTGTGTGCGCAAATTATAACTTAAACATAATGGAATAATTGAAACATTAAAAAAAAAAAAAAAACTCTAAAAAACATGTTATTGCAATTCTGAAGTCATTGCAATTCAAGCTTTACGTAAAGTTTCCCTAAAAAAAGGTTTTGTGAAACAATCAGCTAAATTATTTTTAGTTTCAACAGATTTTATTCCGAATTCATTTTCATCAATCGAATTCCTTAGGAAAAGGTACCCCACATCAATCTGCTTAGTTCTACAATTTTCTATTGCAGATCTAGAAAAATCGATCGCAACTAGAATGTCACAGTACAGAGAAAGTGTACTGTGTACTTAATCAATCTAAAATTCTGAACTCTTTTCGTGGCCAATTCATTTAAAATTATTTTGATCCATATAACTTCCTTAGATTGTTCACTAATTGAAATATACTCCGCTTCCATCGTTGACAGTGCTAAGCATTTTTGTTTGATGGTACACCATATTATTTGAACCTATACTAAAACACTAGACCCCCCCCCCCCTCTCCTGCCATTGAAATCCGGTCGTCGTGATTCGAGGCGTAATCTGTAACAGAATGACAATAATTTATTCAATTTACAGATAAAATTTAGATTTCAGGGATCGACAAACCCTTCAGCTTGTCTCACAAATCTTCTCTTTTATACCCGCATATAGATACGCATTGCAAACATTAGTTTGGAAATGGACAAAATGTAGCTTATATACAAAAATTGAAAAGAAAGCATCAAAAAAAAAAAAAAAAAAAATTAAATTGCTGGTGACAACACTTGCGAAAAGTATCTCCCCCCCCCCATACTTGGTGGTTACCTAAAATAACCAGTCTGGCCTTGAAGCGCATTATTTCGTTCTGCTTATCTGTTCTGCTGTGTTTTGGCAATCTTCACTTACTGTCGTTCTCAAACTTTGTTTCAAATTCGAAATAATTACATCTTCGGAAATGTTAGCTTCTAGCTTACTTGAACTATCCCCCCCCCCCCCCCCTATCTTCATCAGAATCTGATACTTTTCGTGAATTATCATCACAAGTGAAATCGAACTATTTTGAGTCACATTCAATGTTATTTTCAGAACAATAAACTTTGGCTTCGCGATTCAGACTTTAGAGAACCGTCGAGTCAATAGAATAATATATATCCCTGCATTCTCTACTTTGCCTTGGTATTTCTTTAACCAATTTAATTCTCAACATGCTATTTTATGATTTTCAGGATATTCTTCTTCTACTTCAGATTTACTCAGTAGTGAAATAAACTGTATTCCTTTGTTTCCCGTTCCTGTCCCCCCCCCCCCGCCTAGAATTTATTTTCATCGAATGTAACATTCAGCGTTTCCGCCACTTCGCAATTTTCGGAATCCCAAATTCTATAACCTTTCATATGAAACGCATATCCTACCATGACTCCCTGTTTAGCTCTCATATCCAATTTGTTTATTTTCTGTTTTGGAAGTCCAATATGAGAAATACAGCCAAAAAAAAAACAAGTGAGTTTTTAATAGATGGCTTTCTTCCCCGAAATAGCTCAAAAAAGGTTTTGATTTTTCCTTTTAAAACGGCTCTAATCCTAAGTAGTGGAAGCACATAGCTGCTTCGGCTCAAAACTGCTGATGAAAACCCGTTTCATTTAAAAGTGTCCTAATTAAATTCATTAATGTTGAGTTATGGTGTTCTATGACGCTACTTTGTTAACTGGAGGATTTGTTAGTTTTTTCGATTCTTATGTTTTGGTCGCTAAGGTAAATTTCAAATCCGGAGGTTCAAAAATTCCATTTCGTTATCGGATCTTTCCCGCAAATTTCTCTGTTCTCTTTTAAAACCCTACAAAGTACTCGAAAACCTCACTTTTCTTCTTTAAGAAATAAATCGAAGACTTTCTTGAAAAATCGTCTATTATTGTGAAAATAATCCCCCCCCCCATAAAGAACTCAGCTGCTAAGGAACCCATCGCATTTAAATGCAAAAGACCTTACCCGGCTTTGGCTTAAATCTCCGTTACGGGTTTAAACAAAATTCTCCGATTTTTTTTTTCATTTTACACGAATAACAATCTGACATATTTTTACTTTTTATATGCAGTGAAAGACAATGAAGTACAGAATCACACTTTTTAGTATTTATGATATAATTTTTGCCTTCCTCATAAACACGTTGATGCCAAACTTTAAGACTCAAAGGGTTCTAAAAGTTAAAATGTAAGGAAAATGACGAGTTCAAGGTTACAAGAGTTTCAAATTATACTGTAGTTCTCGATTCATCTACTTTTCCAAATGAGCATGTCCTTCAAGGCGAATAAAATATGACAAACAATGCATAATAATGTAAATATTCTACTTTAAATTAAAAAGCAGTAATTTAGACGAGAACGCAACACTGTCAGATCAGAAATGAAAAGCTGAAAATTTGAAAATATAGCCAGGCACGGTCCGAACTTAAATATTTTGGGAAGGCGTATAATCTCAATTTGTCGAATGGAACTTACATATTTGCCGATTAATAAAATACTGGTGCATGCACACGTTAAGTACGCACAATTAAGAACAATATCTAATGAAATTTGGACATTCGAGAATTAAAAAATTGCAACATTACAATTATGTCCGAAAATTTGCCGAATCGTGAGACAAAAATTTTCCAACATAGCAATTTTGGGGAGGTCATAGAGTCATCCCGTGACCTCCCATCGAGTGTTTTTGGATATAGCTTCTAAAGTTATTTTTATATTCACAAGTTTCAATGGTACTAGTGCATTTTTCCTGAAGTAAAATTTTAATTTCCTGCCGACGCAATTATAAAACTTTTTAAATACAAGAGTTTCGTGTTTGTATCTAAAGATGCTTAATTTTTATTAGTTTTTTTTTTGGACTGCTTCATTGATGATTTTTTTAATTATTATTATTTTAGTTTCGATCGATAAGTATTAAAGCTGGCTTCAGATTTCAGAGAATTTTGAGTCGTTCAGACATCAGAGTATTGTTTTTCCAGAGTGGCAAATTCTTTAAAAAAAAAAAAAACAGTAAAATTGATACTGTTTGCATGTCTCTCGGTCACGTTGTTATTTTATTCATTTACATTTTATTCATCGAATTATGTACAGGTTATAAAAGTTACTGACGCTATAACGTAAAGTTTATCAATAAAATAGTTAAATGCAAACTGTTAAAGAATTTAAAGCAGAATATAAGAAAGAAAAAAAAACAGAAGAAACAAGTCAATCGCGATACGATAAAAATTTACTAGAAAACATAAGAATTTAAATTTTAAGTAATCACATCCTATATAACACAAAATATAATCGCAAACAAAGTCTAATGTTCTAATAACTTTAAATACGATCAAGGAGGGAATTGATTTCTTTTTAAATCAAATTTGAGTTTCAGAAAATGTTTAAAAACTATCATACGTGCAGTAAAATATTCAGAGTCACAACAACTACTCAGATTTTTGCTATAAAGCAATCGCTACAATTTAACAACTAAAAGAAATTGCAAAGTCAACATCAACGAATATTGGGATACGAATTACGATTTCAAAATAAGCACTGTTATTTTACATACATTCTCGATGATAAAGAAAACTACATTTGAGGAAAAGGGAATGAATAATATAACTAACACTTAACTTGGATTACAAATGAGTAGTCCTGCCTCAGCACAGTCGAAATATCAACAAAAATGGCTGTCGATACCTTGAATTCATTAGTTTATCCTCCCGTATGAAAGGAAACACCTTTTGCGCATCGTTTTGCGCAATCTAAAACGTTTTTAGTTTTTCTCTGTTATTTAGCAGAGCAGTATTTAACTGTAGGAAAAAACAGTATATTACTTTAAAAACAATTATTTTTTGCAGTGCAATAACTCAAACGTTTTAGCCGGTCCCTTCTGACTTCAAGTTATTGAGCGTTGACTATATATTGTATAATAACCTTTTGTGATCAAAATTTTCTTTTTCTGTACATGTAACCGAACACATTTTGACTGTCTAATTTTATAATTATAACTGTTTTCCTATTTTATGTATAATGTTTTTTTTTTCAATCATACATAATTTCTTCTTATCATCGTACTTTTAACTTTCATCTAGGGCTATTTTTTTAATTTTGTACATAAGTTTACTTCTTTTCTCCTTTTGTGTTATTGAAGTATCTTAGTTCCAGCAAAAAACTAAACTTTAAAATACTTTTTTTCATTATATGTTATATGACCATTTTTATCTAATTGCTGGATGTAAATGTTTTTTGAAATAAAATTAATTATAGAAAATGCATTTCTGGTCTTTAGGGTACGAAAAATGTTTCGTTTAGCATATAGCGCTACCATTTCATGTTAGGATGGCGATAGCTGGGGGGAGGGGAATGTCTTTTCGTAGATAAGCATTACTGCACTATACTTCCATGAAACTATGAAAATTATCAACTAATCAGAGATTAACCTAGTTCATAGGAAACTAACATCTGTTGACCGTGGTCATCAATTGGTTACACTATAACCAATATATGAGTGTAAATTCACTATTTCCTAGTCTTAAATTTTGGTAGCCAACATTTTTATTTATATCTTTCTTTTGTTTCTGGCATTATTTAACAATTTCATTCTTTTCAACGCTTGTTCTTAGGCTTAATTTTCGTTGCGGTAGTTTTTTCATATATTTCAATCCTTGTTTTATTTTTAGTAATAGTTTATTCTGGCAAATGGAATATTTGAGACTAATATGTCCAATTACCACTCAAAATCATTTATAAATTAATTACAATATCGAAACAAAATGCTGCTTCTTATCATAAGTATCATACTTTCATTACTACAAAAACTAAACAATTAGAACTTTTTTCCTGAATAACAAAATATATTTGGATTTTCAAGATCTTCCTTTTATGAGAGTGAAATGTAATAATGACATTTGTTATATTTTCTGAGGTTGAAACTATACTAGAAAAATAAAGAAGTTACGCATGAGAAATCCTTTTTAGCTTCTCGAAGCTGCAAAAGAAAAAGTGGACATTATCATAAAAATATTAAAATTCAAAATAAGTTCGACCATCAACAACTTTTATTTAAAGAAACAGGCTTAGCAACTTCGTTTACTGAGGCTTGACATTTTAATTAGCTAGAACACTTTCTTTCTTCTTAAAACTCTTTTTTAATTGCTGCCATTTAGACGCTATAACAATTCCGAGGAACATTAGCATTTGTAGCTGTTTTCTTCCACCTCTGATGATATTTTTTAAGAGAAATGATTCTTATAACAAATGTTAGAAGAACCATAAATGAGTTTATGCTCTAGAAAATTTGTTTGCAAGAAGAACCGCCGCGGAGTGTTTACCCTCCATTCTTCTTCGTGATACTATTCGAGTTTAAACATGAACGCTCTGTTAGAGAAATGTTTTTATGCGGGTCTTACGTAAAGTAATTTGACGGATTTATTTTATGAGCTAAGAAGCATCAGGTGTAGCTAAATGATTTTTGTTGTCATTTTACTACGTTAAAAATCTTGCTGTGTAAGTTATAGTGAGAGTTTGCTTTGGCTCATAAATATTTATTTTTCTACGACTACTGAATGTTATGAAATATTTTATGCTTGTTGTTTGTCAATAATTTTACTTGTTTCCTGTCAGAAAATGTTTAAGTAAGTGGAGAAGACTAACATATCGCTCATGGGCTGCAGTAGTGGCATAACTCAAAAAAAAAAAAAAAAAAAAAAAAAAAAAAACAGCAGCGATACTAGTGCAACTCATAATTCAATGTCACGCCGTTAGATGGCAAAAGTAAAATGCATTTTTTATGAATTTTTCTAAGCAATGAAAACTTTAAACCCAGTTATCTCTAAGCACGATTTTTTGAGTTGCGCCGCTGTTGCAACCCATGAGCGATATATTGCTATATACAGCATTGCTAGTGAGGGGGGAAGGGTCCGCCTGGGTTGTCATCCGTCTGGGAGTTGAGAGCCAAAGTGAATTGCATTTTTTGAAAAATATGATGCCGAAATGCCTTTTAAAGACTTTGAAAATTTCCGGGGAGGATGGGGGACCCACCGGCCCCCCTGTTTCTCCCCCCACATCATGGACTGAATACTATACTCTGTGTTAGGTTTTCATTTTTCATACACCTGTGTTTAAAATACGTGTGAAATAATTAAGGGGCCATCAATTTCATACATCATGTTACATTTTTGACCTATCACGGTTTGCACACATGCATCTAGGGCAAGTTATATAAAAAGCATTCATAGTTTGTTTTGTCTTTTGTACATTGCCCCACTTAAAATTTCGTTATAACACAAATGTAGGTATTTCTGAAGATTTGTTTTCACGTTTACATAGAACATTAAAACCTTTTTTTGCGTTTCCATTGGTGAAACCAAAAATTACTGCCTGTACATTGCAGTTTCGTTCGGCTCATGTTTGCTATGCCTCTAAAAAACCTTTGTTTCTATACAAATACTAGACTGAATGGTCATCCCAGTGATTTAATGAGTTACACTTTTTCGTGAAGTTTCATTTCGTCTTCACTTTCTTTTATTTTAGAAAAAATCCGAAGGCAACTTTTCACATTTTTGTATGCAGCACTAATTTTTTTTTCAAAACTTGCATAAAGTAATTCGGATATTAACGTTACAAGCGATTATCTAAAACGGGTGAAGGAAAAAATAAATGCGACATTTTTTTATTAAAACTTTTTTACGTGTTTATGACACTTCATTGAGACGTATCGGTAATTTTGTCGACACGAAAATTGCCCCCACCGTTTTTATTTGCTTTGAAAAACCAAACAAACAGATTGTTAACGATTTTCTCTTGAACTAAATGTTTTTAAGGTAAGTTACTCATTATCAGATCCTGTCATATGCTTTTTCCTTTTATCAAAATTTGTTGAAATTGATATTTCAAGCGGTTGTTTCACAACAGTTTTTAATGTAGGGGAGACCGGGGCAAGATGACGAGCCGGGCAAGATGACGAATTCCTCATTTTTTCCTTTTCCCCCCAGTTAACAGCATCTACTGCATACTATAGGGCCTCCTATCCGCTGTTCGTTCAGCAATAGTATGGAGACGCTGAAATTGCCATATTTGTGTTAGTTCTGAAGCTCTGATTGTTCACCGCTGCCACGATCTAACTTTTATGCATTTGTAAATAAGCTCTGCTACAGATACAGATAAGTTATATCGAGTCTCTTTAGTATTTATGAGTAACTTAGTTTAAATACTACCTATTCCCATGAATAAATGTCAATTAATCGCCTTCTTTTATGGCAGTGGAGAAGAATCCGTTCAAACAGGCAGTCCGGGGCAAGATGACGGGCCGAAACGCGGGGCAAGATGACGAGCGCGTCATCTTGCCCCGTGCTTCGGAAATTATTAAATTAACTATGTTGTCCATTTTATTAAATCCTGTAAACGCTTATTTGTCTGCGTGTTTGTTCACGTGACCTTGCGCTTCTATCTCTTCTGAGGTTAAAGGACGCATTGAATCAAGGGAGATGTCGTTCGGTTTAAAGAATGAGGGATCAAGACTCCTTACTCTCTTGTTTATTGGACTGTGATGTTGTTGCCGATTAAACTGAGAATAATAACGCTAATCCTCAAACCTTGGGAGTGGAAATGCAAAATAAAAACTCTCCAGACGAAACAGAAGTTATGGCAAATGCCGATTCCGATGCACCAAAGAAACCTGTTAGTGTTTCTGATTTCAATGCATTGCCTAAAGCAACACAATGTGAGAAAAAAAAAACGAAAGCAGAAAACTGAGCTCAAACATTCTTACAAGCACACCCATCAAAGAAATGTCAGAACAAGGAGCAAAGAGGAAGGACAAAAAAGATTATTTGAAAAAAAAAACAGAGAAAATAAGCTCGTAAAGCTAAAAAGGGAGTAAAAAAACTGAAACTAAGTTTCTTCAGGTCCAAGTTTATTAGGTTCAATTCATGCCAAGCAATTCAAATGCATCAACTTTATAAAATGGTGTTAGAAGATGCCCTGTTTGTAAAGACGAATATTGTGACCCTCCAACAGAAGAACGGACCCAGTGCTGTAAAACTCAAGAGTGGTGGCATGAGGCATGCTCTAATTATGAAAATGGCATTTTTACTTGTATCTATTGTTCGCTGCACAACTTAACACTTCAACATTACGCTCCAATGGGTTACGCTTAATTTGATACTTTGTAAGCTGTAAAAACACAGTTATCATTTTTAAAACTAGGTAACATATTCAAAACATAAAATGTGTTCAACCTTTTTCAACGTCGTCATCTTTCCCAGTACTGAGGCAAGATGACGATTAGTTAAGGTCACGAAAAAATAAAAATATCCTTCGTTATTTTTATTTGAAAAATTAAATGGTAATATATTTAATACCACAAAGGACTACTCTAACAGCTCATGTGAAATTAATTTTACTATCCTTAAAAATGAATTAATAAACAACAAAAATTGTTAACATAGTCATCTTGCCCCGGTCTCCCCTACTACAATAAGTTTGAGATAAAATTTTGCGAATAGCACTTGCATGCTTTCTGCCCAGTTTATGTCATCTTAATTAGGAAAGGTAGAGTTGAAAGAAATAAAATCATTCGAATTATTTCCCTCATTCAATTCATTTTAAAGTATTTCCTACTGAGAATTCAATCACCAGTTAGGAATCGGCGTATATAAGGTAAATGCACCAGTAGTGGCCACTGCGTCAGTAGTGGCCACTTTAAGGTTTATATTTTAAAAATGAGGATTCTAGGGGTCCCAGTGGATTCAAACTTGCAGGAGGAAGACCTCAGGCTATAGTGTAGTGGGCAGTTTAAGGAGGAGTAGGTAGAGCATCATGGAAAATTGTTATCAACTATTTAATACGGTCGCCTGGATTGTCGATGTTTTTTCAGCTGTCTTCTAACGCTTCTCCGTAACGAGGTATATAAACATTGTGTTGTATTATAAATAGAATAATGCTCAATAATAATATTTTTAGAGCTGTAACCATGTTATGAAATGTGAAAGATCA
Source organism: Uloborus diversus (assembly GCF_026930045.1). Lineage (NCBI taxonomy): Eukaryota > Metazoa > Arthropoda > Arachnida > Araneae > Uloboridae > Uloborus > Uloborus diversus. The sequence goes on from NC_072733.1 coordinate 116,547,231, forward strand.
TGTTTGGAACGTTTTCAACTCGAAATAGTTGCTTTTTTGGCTGACAGTTTACCTGGCCACTACTGGTACCAAAAAAGTTGGGAAATTCAAAAGTGGCCATCGAGTGGCCACTACTGAACCAGGAAGGGTTTTTCATAAATCAACTCAGTTTCCCTTTTAATAGGTTGTAATCTCTTAACATAAAAACCTCTCTCATTTCTGACATAATATTATTGTGTGATCTAGTAGTGGCCACCCGGTGGCCACTTCTAAACAGCAATATGGCCACTACTGACTCCTGTACATTATATAATGGCCACTGATGGATCAAATTTGAAGTTTGAAAAAAAATGAACAAATTGACATTCTGGCATTTTTAAAACATGGGACGATTAATGAAGAGAAGGGCTATAATATGCTCATTGAGTTTCAAATATGGTAATTGATAGTGTATGCCCACAGTTTAAAAAAGCCACAAAATATGCTTCACTGTGACGACTGCTAGTGGATTTACCTCTTCTATGAACAGGCCCGGATTACTTAACAGGCCATCCTCTAGGCCCATACGCCTTGGACTAGGGGCTCATATCACGGGGGGGGGAGGAATTATTAAATAGTTTGTGGAAAAAAAAAACAGGAATTTGGCGCGCTAGTACAAAAAGAGGAGAGACATTCTACTAGAACCGAGAAAGAGATTGCAACCTGCTTGTTGAGCAGGTAACAAAATGAAGGGGAAAGGGCATAATGCTTGATCGAAATTATCTTTTTCTAAGCAAAGCAAATAATTTTTAATTTCTTAGATTTAAACAATCATTTTTTGAAAATACAGATTTTTTTAAGGTAAAACACTTATTAGAAGTGAGTCACAGATAGTATAATTAGAAAAAGTCATGATTTACAAAATTCCCAGCTATAGCACTTGTTTATGGAATAATTTTTTTCTTTAGTAGTCTAAATCATGTCAGTAAGTATGTGTTTTGCAATTTATAATCTATTGATTCACATTTATTTATGACTGCTAACAGTCAGGGACGCCCAAAATTCAAATTTTTGGGAAGGGGGGAAATTATCAGTTTACCGGATAAATCTTCAAAGCTTACCGAATAAAAAATAGGAGCATGGTGCTAATAGTAGTTTTCTAAATTATCTGCGACTAGCAATAATTTAGTAGTTACTAAAATTATGTTTGCAATAAATAGCATAAATAATCAGAAAAAAATAAAACATTAAGGTACTTAAAAAAATATTTTTCAGACAATACCAGATATTTACCACCAAAATTTTATGATTGGTTACAAATATTGTAAAATTTCCGAATTTGTGAAATATGTAATATTTACGGACTTTAAAAATTTTACCTTTGAAAATTCCCTGATTTCTGTATTTTATCGATGTACTTTATCAAACCTGAAGTTGATTAACATTAGACCGCCGAGGAACTATGCTGTTTCAAGCAAAAAAAGACTTTTCCTTATCTTTACAGGCAGGGGCGTGCACAGAAATTTTGGAGCCCATCACAAATGACTTTTCCGGGCCCCTCTCCATATTGTTTACCCCTATATTTCACTGATAGTTACAAAAATATTGGGCCCCCTTCAGGCTCGGGCACGGGCCAACAGGTGTCCCTCCCCCTCCCTGTGCACGCCCCTGGGTACAGGTGTTTTCGAGTATTTATGGAACATTGTACAAAGGAAAAACAAATCCGACGAGTTCAGAACCTCCTCCTTTTTTTGAAGCCTGCTAATTAATATAACCCTAATTTCAAATTGAACTGGCGGCATCGTGAAATAGTAAATCTAGAATATTGTTCAAACTTCAGAAATCATACACAGTTATATTGTATACTATTAAAGAATATAAATTAAATCGTGGGGGAGGGGTTTTCTGTATTCAATTCCTTCTCCATTGAACACTAAATATATTTAAAAAAGGAATATTAAATAAAGAACTTTATATTTTAGTGCGTAAATAAAGTTATTTATTAATAAATAAAATAGTAAAGTAATTGATTCAACTATTAAAGTAGCAAAATATATTTAATTTACTGCTTTGCTACGCAGTAATAAATACGTTAGTAACACCTGTAATAAAAAATTACCATGTGGCGCAGCGTTGAGAAAATTATTCATCCATGTGCCGCGAGAATGAAATATCGTTTAAGAGAAAGCCAAAAGCTTAGGTGTGAAAATACACCGATCACAGCAACACCACATGACCATGACGTATGAAATTTAAAGTTTCTTGGATATTTCCGGGACCCCTTATCAGATCCAGACCAAATTACAATGGGCACCATCTGGGAAGTATACCCTTCCAAAAAAAAAAAAAAAATTCAAATCGGTCCAGTAGTGTTGGAATAATTCGAAAACACACATAAAAAGCCGCTATACGAAATCATAACCTCCTTTTTTGAAGTCGGTTAAAAAGTCTTTAAAAGTTGCTACGCAGATAGGTGAAAGTTACTGACAGTGTACAATGGAAAACAATAATAAATTCTTTTCAAAAAGATAGTTCATCATTTTCTAAATAACGAAAGAGGCTAAATTTTGCACATAAATTTGCACATATTTACCAGCTGCTGCAGTGCATCCAAATGAATCAGTTTCATAAAAGAAGGCCTTTTTTGTTCAACTCTAAAAAAGAGTTAATCCTCAGAAAATTTGCGACTCAGAAAATAATTTTTATTTGTTATTATTATTTTTGCCTCCTTTCCAATGAATATTTTTTAAGACTGTTGTTAATACTGTAAATATGTTTCAATTGGTTACTTAGTCGGCACTTAATTTTCCTCAAATTTATTAAGAAGAATTATTGAAAACCCATGGATACAAAAATCTGTTTCCTACAGAAGAAATGAGAGTGACAATAAGTTTAAAACATAATTGAAAAACAATGAGTACACATAATGGAAGGTAGAATAGCATTTTTCTCCAAAACTTATTGAATCATCTATAACGCTTCTTTTACTTCTAAAAACAAATTACGAGCCATAAAAAAGTAATAAAAGACATTAAGGTATTTAAAAATATTGTTTAAGAAAGGGAATATTCTTTTGAAGAAGAGAAACAGGTTATTTCTTCATCGGAATTGAAAATTCAATTGAAACGTTTTGCACGACACGTTAAATTTTTCTTAAGTTTATGCTATATACTTTACACATAAAAGATAGAAATAATAAAATACATAAAGATTTCCCTGCAGTTTATGAATCATGCCTTCGCTAAAAACGATAAGCTAAAGCATAAAACCCGAACCAACTCAAAATAAAATAAAAGTCATTTTTCGAAACAAAAATTCAGAATTGAAAGCCCTCTTTTTAAAGTACAAAATTATTTCACATTTTATGGCTTAAGAGAAATATATTTCGTTTGCGCATAATCTTATCGAAAAAGTTTTAAGAATATATATTTTACCGTTTTTGTAACTGCAACTGCTATTTTTACATTTTGCTTTGAGCAACATTTCAAGATTTCTCTCCTCCAGTAAACTGTTATCGCATATGCAAGTAAGTGTTTTACTTAAAATATTTTTGTCGTTAAATAAGTAAAAGTCTTGCAGATTTAACGGTGTGTTCAGACTTCTTTGCTCGTCCAAGCAATTTCTCTCACCAAGCCAAATGAATTTAAAATTTTTGTTTCGTTACTGATTGTTAATATCAGTACTTGCTTCAGTTTTTAAAATGCATATAGCTTAAATTTGCAAAAAAAAAAGAGTAATTATAATTTTAAATCTAAAGAAGCAGCGTGATATTAGTAATTTAACTATTTACAAAAAAATATAATAATTCGTAATTAAGTCATGCAAAAATTAGTTAGTTATATGGCCTAATAAGCGTTATTTTAGATGTATTAAATTTGTAATCATATCGAAAACAACAACCTTTCATTGCGTGGGACAGATCAGGTTCCGATTTAAAAAATGGGGGGGGGGGTGATAAACGCAAATAGCACTTTAATGATAATGCATGACAGTTTATAACTTCAATTCAATGTTCAGGATGAAATTTTTGTATTTTCAACGTTGCTAGTATTTTATGACTAATAGCTTCTTTCAAACCCTCAAGAAAAGTAAACATTATTCACCCATAAAATTTCCTGCTCAAATTCTATTATTCTCGACACTTAACATAATTCATCTTGATACTATTTCAGTTAACGTCAGTCGAAATCGACGCCCCAAAAATGAGCTGTCTTAATGAAACAAAATTTTACGTACTTCAGGCAAATTTGATGTAAGAAAGTGATGACAAAATGAAAGCAAAATGATCATTTATTGCAAAAAATAACTCTAATGCAGGTTTTAGTAACCAGTTGGGTCCTTTCCAGCGGGAATCTACGAGGCGATACAGACAAGAATTGAGACATCACAGTCTCATATTATGTTTCACGTCATCTCGTTCCACATTTACTGTAAATACGTCGCTAATTCGATAAAACTCGTTCGCCGTCCAATTCACTATCCAATGTGTTCCCAGATATGTTTGATCTGTGACAAATCGGGATCGAGCTGGTAAGAGAAGATGATATTGTTGAAGAGGAAGGCCTCTGACACTCATGCTGTGTATGACCGAGCATTGTCCTACTAAGAGATATCTCCTGGGAGCCCTTCCATGAGTGAAAACACATGCGCCTACGGCTTGCCGCAAGTGTGCTCTTAGGCTGCTAAGGTGATACGGATCAGCATTAGGGATTGCCATGCTTTGTAAACGATAGCACTCCAAATAGTCCAGTCATTATAGTAAGTTCACCTCGGAATTTGAGATACCCAGCTGTAAGTCTGTAAATACTTGTATATTGACACCCTAAAAGTTGTCTCAAAACCTACATATGGTAGGGTGTGCGCAACTATTAAATTTCAAGGTCAAAGGTCACAAAAATCGTTTTTTTTTGCACTTTTTTTGTAAATATCTCATTTCCTATGGGTTTTTTGCTATTTGTATTTATTATCAATATTGCAGAATACAAAATTCTCTACAAATTTTGTTTAAAAAATTTTTATACATTGAACCGTTTTCGAGATAGAGGGCGGAGAGCGCTCGGTCACAGGATCACTTCAGGTCAACCGGTGCCTCCGATCGAAAACGCGTCATGTATAGTTGATGAACTATCGATAAATCAATGAATATAAATATTTGCCAATTTTTATTAACTATTATATCATTTTTTCCCTAACCTATCCACTTTTTATTCAGTATTAATTTACTCAACAACACTTACCTGCCCATGTAATTGCAGAATTGTTAATGAAAAAATAGGAATTATATTTGATTTTTAACCTAGTTAATATTAATAACTTCTTGCATGATGAAAAAAAAAACAAATAAATTTTGAATTTATCTTTTTACTAAAAAATATCATTCAATACATTTATTTTTATTAAAAGTAAACAAAAATGGAAAAAAAGGGTACAAAAACTACAATTTATAATTTTAATCATCTTCTTCCTCTTCATCGTCGTCTTCCGGATGGTCTTCATTATCGTCTTCAACGACATTTGTCTCAAGTTCTTCCATGATTTCGGGGTCAAAGGTTCCATCTTCGTTAATGTCGCTCTGATATGATAGAGCATTGAGACAAGCTTGCCCATTACATTGGCCACATGCTAAAGAGCATTGCAAACCCGCTTTCCTGCATCCGCATCGCGAACCACAACCACTCTTGCAGTTGCAGAAAATTGTATTTAGCAAATCTTCTGGAGCAGGTGGTAAAATTGTCATGATAGGCTCCAGAAAATCGTTTCGCATTGCCCAACCCCATACCTGGGGTTCCAAATCATGCGGTAACCAAGTTTGAACTTGATAATATACACGTTTGAAATGTTGATGAGCAGCTGCTCTTGTTGGTGGAATATTTGAAAGCTGCACAGGTTTATTAAGTTTTGTAGACTTGACGTAATGTATATAACGAAGATGATCGAGACTTTTCACAGATTTCGGAGCATTATAGACTGCCAATAAAGTTTGAGTTCCACTCTCTAATAATCTCTGGGCCGAACAATTTTCTTCCTCAAATGCTGCAGTTAGTTCATCCAAATTTGTCAGTTTCTTAAAAACTTTTAAAAATGATTTTTTTCCCTTTTTAAAAAGCGCAGAAGTTGTGTCACAGCTTTTTAATGCGTGCAGAAATAAAATATGTGTTTTGGAATGAGGATAATTATCAAAACTTTTAGTCGTGTATATCTCCGTTTTTACATTTCCTTTCCCAACTTTTTTAAAGAAAATTTCTTGTTCGTAAGACAGTGTACGCCCAATTAAAATGACAAGTAAATCAATATCTTGAGAAAGAAGATCTCTTAAAGAAGATGCACTTAATTATTTTCTATTTAAAATGTCATTAGTGTAAATGGGAATATAATTATATTATGATTTTAGTTTTTCACTTAATTATTTTTTAATTTTAGGAAACGGTTATCAGTATTATTGAATAGATATAGATTTAATGCATGAAGAAAATGATAAAATATAACATAATAGTAAAAAAAAATGGCAAATATTTATAATCATTGATTTAGCGATAGTTCATCAACTATATATGGCGCGTTTTGTACCGGAGGCACTGGTTGACCTGAAGTGATCCTGTGACCGCACGCTCTCCGCCCTCTATCTCGAAAACAGTTCACCGTATAAAAAAAAATTTTAAGCAAAATTTGTAGAGAATTTTGTATTCTACAATATTGATAATAAATACAATTGGCAAAAAACCCATAGGAAATGAGATATTTACAAAAAAAGCGCAAAAAAAAACGATTTTTGTGACCTTTGACCTTGAAATTTAATAGTTGCGTACACCCTACCATATGTAGGTTTTGAGACAACTTTTAGGGTGTCAATATACAAGTATTTACAGACTTGCAGCTGGGTATCTCGAATTCCGAGATTCATACCTAATTTAAGCTTAAATGACTGGATTAAAAACATGACGAGAACTGTGGGTGCGGTATGCAGCTGAAAAGCAAAGGCACTATTGGGGCATTCTCATTGTCATCATTGCCCAAATTGAGTCATGATTTGTCTCTAAAGATAATTTTGATTCATTCGGTTGCGGTTCAATCCCTCCGCAAGCAACAACGCTACTTCAAATGGAGGCAACAGTGTGAAATCAGTAATCTTGTTTTTTTTTTTTTTTTTTTACTTCGGCACACCTTACCGACAGCTGGAGTGACACTATCGGGTGCCATGGCATATGAAACATGGTTATACCCAAAATCATCCACAAAACCATGACAGCATAACGGTACATTAATATCTTGCTTCAGTCACATGTGTTTTCACTCATGACAATGTTACCAGGACCCATTTTTAACAAAACAATGATTGGTCTTTTACAGAGTGTCAGAGGACTTCTTTTTCATTATCATCTTCACTGACCTTCTAGATGCCTTGATTTGTCTCATATCGAGCAAATCTACGAACACTTGAGACGGTAAAATATATACAGCCCACGAGATTAATTGAATTTGTGCCGCGTTTATAGTAACTGTTGTACGAGATGACGTAACATTGTCCATTGTGTCCATAACTGCTCGTCCGTATCGTCTCGTACATTCACTCTACTGATGGGCTCAACAAGGTACTAAAGTATCCATGCTTTTGGGATTTTTTTAGTAAAAAAATGATCATTTTGCTTTCCTTTCATCATTTTGCTTTCAGCAAAAGGCATGCTGTAGTTAACACGTTTCAGTAAAAATCACAGCTACCCCCGACCTTCGACTCCCGTAGCATGTATATATACAGGTATAGGACAAAATAATAGGAACTCCTGCTGTTTTATTAATAAGGATTTCTCCCACCATTTGCCCGAATGACAGTTTGTATTAGACATGGAACTGACAAATAAAGGTCTTGAACATAGTTCATTGGAATTAGCACCCATTTCCTCGTGCAAGACAGTCTTGAGTTCAGATAGAGTGCGTGGAGGAGGAAACCGCGCACGAACTTTGTTCTCTAAAAAACACCACAAAAGCTCAATGATGTTCAGACCAGAGAATTGAGGACACCACTTTAGATGTTTCAGTTCATCGTCAATCTCCTGTAACCATGTTTGAACACAATGGTGCGCTTAAATTGGGGGTTGTCATCTTGGAACACCGGGCGTTCTCCCGGAAAGTGTCTGAAGTTAGTTATTTGAAGATTAAAATGAAGATAATCGGCGAGAGAAAGCTTTGATTATGTTCACCTGTTGTTCTCCCCCTCGGGACAAACATGAGGTCCTAATCTACGAGAAGATATTGCTCCCCCACACCATCACAGAACCACCTCCAAGCTTCACGATCGCAACCAAGCAGTTAGAACGATATGCCCCTGCCGGTATTTGCCTGACGAATACACGTCTGATAATCTGAAATGAAGCAAATTAAGACTCGTCAGACCTCGTCAGATGCCTTGTTCTCATTTGTGTTTTGTCCAATTTGGGGGGTCTCTGCACCACTGTAGTCTCTTCATAGCATTTTTTGTCGAAACTAACGGTTTTGTAATGGCTACTTTGCCATGAATATGCGCAGCATTCAACTCCCGTTGAATTGTTTTCACTGATACGGGGCTCCGTAGGTGGGTATTCATTTCGGACGTCATATAAGGCAGTGTAGACTGGCGTTTTCGGGCAAATATCCCCTTCAACACTCGTCTATCACGAACCTTCAACTTCGACTTTCGCCCACCGTTGTGCTTCGCAGGAAACAACTTACCCAGAATTGTATAGGCTGTCATAACCCTTGGTATATAGTTCCTTCAAGCACCCACAAGACTGGCTGTTCTGGACACCGACGCTCTAGATAGCCGATGTCCCAATTATCAGCCTCTTTTCATGTCGCAGAGATCAGGCATAATCACGCTTTGCTGTATACATAATTTTTTCATGCAACCCTCGCACTGCCAAATGCTTGATTGATAATCTTCTCTACCACCGCCACTAGGTGGCAAACTGTTGTAACACGTGGTGGTCGTTTAGTGGACGGTCGAAGAAAGGACTCAATTTCAACTGGGTGTTCCTATTATTTTGTCCTATACCTGTATTTGTATATATATTTATTCAACTGTCCCAAGGTTCAAGGTCATTGCCCAAAAACTAGGCTGAAACCATAATGAATGAGAAACAACTACACCTTATTTTAACAAAAGTAATAACATCAACAAATAGCATTAAATTATCCTATTATAAAAATGTCGTTACAATGTGTTAAATTATTTTTGAAATTTTAATAATTTCATAACTCACACAGGATATGCAATTGAAAACGGGTTATAAAAGTAATCTGTTTCCGTTGGCGTTCTGCTATCTTCACGAAATACTGAATAAAACAGTAGCATACGGATATAGGTCTAGGTACAAGACAACTATGTGTCCCTTGGTAAAAAAGAGCAAGATGATTTCATAAAAACTCTCTTTTTACTGAAAGTGAAAATGGACTTATCTAGTATTTTATTTTTTACCGGATCTGTCAAACAAAATTATATACAAAAATTTAGAATAAAGTATTTTACATAGCTCTGCACAAATAAATAAATAAATAAATAAATTTTAAAAAAATGGAGGGGGGGGGGGGTGATCTGCAAAAGTTTACTTCACACTATATTATTACGTTTTCTAACTATAACGTACCACAACTTTCTATCCCCGGATTTAAAAATAGCTACAAAAATAACGATTTATGTGCATATAAAATGGGATGGTCCAAGGTAAACATCCCCTTTCCAGTGTATATATATACATGTGTACGTGTTGTTTTGTGATGGGACTAAAAGAAATCGGTACTACTGTTTAGGGTATACGAAATTTCTACTTGCTCTACATACTCTAAAAACAGTTCTCAAGTAATTCTACTCAGGAAATTTCTTTTTTGAAATGTCAAATGATAGAGAATCAAAAAAGAAAAAAAAAGTAAGTAAAATGAATGAAAAAGAGCTTATTTTAAAAGAACTCGTGCTGAAAGAATTAGTGAACATTAGTGAAGGAGTTCGGATCTTTCAGCACCAAAATTATTATCACGGAATGAAAAGAAAATGCATTCAAGCCTCTTGTCGCAAAGGATCAGCGTTCATTATTGAACTACTCCTTTGAACAGCTCTTGCATTAAAAATAGCCCAAAAGTTTCTTCGAAACTTGTTTTCCTAATTATGGTAATAAATCTCATGCCTGTCGAAGGATATTAAGTAGAGTAATGCGAGCAGGGTATTTTCTTGGTAAAGCACGGGGGTATAGTAAATTTTTAAATGAGATTTAACAATGAATAAAGGTTTAATGCAAACAGTTTGAAAATTTCTGTCTTTGAAGAATTTGTAATTTCTCAAAAACGTTATAATACTAATTACTACTCCTATAAATAAAGGGGTAATTATTAAAAAACTAATTTGAATTCTGAAATTTTGAATTCAAATAATGTTTTTCGCAATCACGAGTTTTGGCAGGACCCTAATCATTGGAGTTATTGTTTCAAGAGACGGCTTCTGTCCCCCTCAAGCCTGCCCCCAAATCCTGGGAAGTTACGTGTGGTATAGTTGTGTGTGTGCAGGTGCGTGTGTGTAGGCGTACGTGCGTGCATGTGTTGGCCATGCTTGTGTATGTGCGTAGACCTGCGTGTATGCACGAAGGCGTGAGTGTATGTGTGTAAAGGCGGGTGAGTATGTGTCAGTGTGTGTGTAAAGGCGCGCGTGTGTGTGAGAGTGTGTATGAGCGCGCATGTGTGTGGGACAAGCACACGGTTGCGCTGCAGAGGACACGGTCCAATCTGAAAAAGGAACCGGAACGTCAAGGACGGTCAAGTGAAAGCAATTAGCAATCGTGCATTGCTCAAAAAAGTATATTAGCTTTTCGAGATATTGCTCTTAGCGTTCCAGGTTAGTGTTTTGGGGTGTGTTGTGTAGGAAAAGATAAAGAAAAGGAGGAAAACAGAAAAAAAAAAACAATATCGAAAACACGAAATTACAAAAAGAGGAAAGTATTATCATTTACAGAAGAGTGGCATGCAGTTTCGAGTTCAGCAAGAGAAGAAGTATGAAGAAGATTGTTTACCTACACTGCAAAAAATAAACTGTTGTTTTTACAGTATAATACTGGGCAGCTCACATTCCAAAGAAAAAACTGTAAAATGTACAGTTTTAAACTGTAAAATTTGTAGCAATATACTGTCTTATAACAGACTTTTTATTGTGAAATTTACAGCGCTAAACTAAAATTAGCAGTAATATTACTGTCTTTCAATGGAATTGCCCTGTGAAATTAACAATGATTAACTGTCAAATTAGCAGTAATATACTGTTTTTCAATGGAAACTGCCCTGTAAAACTTACAGTGTCAAACTGTAAAATTAGCAGTAATATACTGTTTAAGGAACGACTTGACCTGTAAATTTAACAGATATAATATGTAAAATTAACAGTAATATACTGTTTTTTAACGGAATTGCCCTGCAAAATTAACAGTATCAAAACTGTAAAGTTAGCAGTATTATGCTGTGAAATCAGCTGAATTGCACCACAAAAACAGCAGTAGCATACGGTTTTATAAATTATTTGTAGAGTAAAATTAACAGCAGTAAACCATAAAAAAAATAGTTATCAATTTTTATGCAAAACGTATCGCTGTCTCTTTTCATACCCGAAATCACTGCTTTTTACAGCTGCAGAATAGTGTAGAAAAGTAAAGCAATTGATTCTGTGATGTACGTTGTAGAAATTAGCCTACATACGAAATCTGTTTCTTTTCTAAAGTTTTTCAACAACAAAAATAATGTTTTAGGCTATGAAAAAGCGTCAAGTAAATAAATATAAAAGCCTTTTACATAAAAATAGTTAACTGCTGCTAAATCTATGTTTTATTGATATTAATTTCATTGTACACAAAATAAATCAATGCCCCCCCCCCCCCCCAATCTCTATATTTTATAAACACCTGTTAAAGAAAAAAAAGTGGCGCATTTTCATTTCTACAAAAACTTTTAGCTCTACTGCAAAACTTAAAAATTTACAAATAGAAGGAAATTGAAAAATATGGTCTGAAGCTTTATTTTAAGAACAGTTATTGCCTTTTCATAAAACAAAACGTTTTGAATAAATGAAGGTAGTAAAAAAGAGGTTTTTTATATATAACTAAAAATACTACATCGTATCTTCACTAACAGCACTTTTTTACCTTCCAGCATTAATGTGTTGCTAAAATGTGCAGAATAATGTGGGAAATGTTTTGCAGCATGCAATCCATTTATACCTTTAAGTTTATTTTAACTTTATGCATGCAATTATGTGGATTTATTTTCTTTTCGGGTGTAAAACAGATTATTTCCCTGATTTTCCTCTTTTTTTTAATGTTATAAAGTTGCACTTGGACCTATACTTTATTAGAGAAGTACTACCGACAAAATTTATTTCACACCATATGAGCAGTATTCAGTATTTAGAATGAACAGAATGGTTATTATTGTAAACTGATTATTATAGATTAGATAATAATTTATCCTCATATAACCATTTAAATACATGAAAACGATAAATATGTGACGGTTCAAATTTCCAAAGCTACTAAACAGAAACAATTTTTCATTCGGTATAATAAAATCTGTTACGTTTATGAATACTTGTGTTAAAAAGTTAAAACTTTGTTTTACTACTCCAAAAAAATATGTAACTTTATATTCTGTTATACTCGTTTTCATGAGAAAAAACGAAACATTCGACACCATTAAAAATTGCCAAATTATTTTATTTCGTATACATTACCTATAAATATAGATTAGTCATTTTTACAGTTGAATTAAAAAAATTCATTTAAAATCGAATGCTAATTTTTTCAAGATCAACATTTTTACATCACGAACTTAATTCTTCTTTGTGACATCTTTGCCGACTTAGTTGCCATCATCAGAACTTATATTATGAAAGTATCTGTCAAAATAAAAATTGTTAGAATCTCATAAAACTTGTAGACACCGAAAAACATACATGGAAAAATCAAATTACGTAGGTATAAACATACGCCCTAAAATGATTAAAATTACGACTCTGAATGATCTGAGGGGGGCCTTGGGAGCTGCTTTTATTTTGAAACCGCTCACATATACCTAAATTGTAATTGAACCGTTTATTTCAGGAATCAGTTGAGCGCTAAATATGTTGTTTTAAAGGAGAAAAAAAACTTTTTGGCAGCAATTTGCAAGCGTAACGGTGGTTATTAATGTCTAGTTAAAGTAGACCTAATATGGATACTTTACATAAGAACTCAAAAAAGAAAGATAATAATATCTTGCATTTTCTCTTCCATGTAAAGAAATGCACTTATACTGGTTTCTGAAATACAATTTTTAAAAAAATCCTTGTAATTTTTGGTATTTTTGAAGGATTTTGTAATTACATATGAAACTGTTGATTAAGAATAATATTTATTTTTTTCGATCAGCTCATTGAAGGGATCGGGAGAATAACTCCTTTTATAAGTCAAGAATTCCAAAAAAAAGCAACGGAAAGTTGTCCAAAATGGGAAAGCTAACATCTTGGCCTAAAGAAAAAAATAAAAATGTTTTAAGGATGATAAAACTTGAAACTAGTTTCTTCTTATAATAGGCTCCAGATTATCAGATTGCAATATGTTTACTTCAAAACAATAATTACGATGAGGTAGAGAATTATTTTTTTTAGAAAATGGAGCAAGGTCGACGTTTAGGACAACCAATTGGGAAATATTTAGGTATTCATTTAAAACAATGAATACTGTATCTAGCCTCTTTTAATCCCCCCCCCCCCCCCCCCCGAGTTGCTATCGTAGCACTGAAAACCGTATATAGATGGTTTTTCTTTCTTTTTTTTGGTAACCCCATATTCCTTTCCAACACTTGTTAACAGCTCGAGCTATGTTCAACTGATACCAGCTTCATCTTCTTTTTCTTTGACAGATTCCCATTATTGAAATCTGAATATGAAACAAAGTGTGACGTAAAATAATTATTTAGAACTCTGTCTGTACTTAATATGAAATAGTTTACTAAATTTTTAAAATATTTTTTTTCATGCATTTTATTCCATAATTGTGTTATTATATTATTAAAATTTAATTTCTTGGAGCTTTTTTCTTAAGTACTAAGGAATCAAATAAAAGAGTCATTTGAGTTGAAATAAAATAATACCGTAAGAACGTTCTATCTTATATATCTCTTAATATTTAAGCATAATTTAAAATGTTTCATTTATATTCTATGTCTTCCAAAATGGGGACGCCCGCTCCCCCCCCCCAATTGGAACAGCTATCGATGTCCCCATTTAAACCATCAGCGACTTTTTTTTTTTTTTTAAGTGGCACTTCTTTTGAGAGGATTTACACAATTTATCTTAAAGTTTCAGAATTTTCCTGAAATCTGGAAGAAACAATTCTATATTCCCAAAATCAAGATGGCTTAGTTAAAGTCAATTCAGTAAAAAAATGAAAATCGGTCAGAAAAGTTGAAAGTTTTAACAAAATAATAAATTGTCGAACATGTCAAAAAAGAGTATATCTGGTAGGGGCAGTTCTAATCATTGAGAAATTTTTTCATGCATTTTATTCCATAATTGTGTTAAAATTTAATTTTTTAGAGCTTTTTTCTTAAGTAATAAGGAATGAAATAAAAGAGTCATTTGAGTTGAAATAAAATAATACCCGTAAGAAACGTTCTATCTCATATATCTCTTAATATTTAAGCATAATTTAAAATGTTTCATTTATATTCTATGTCTTTCAAAATGGGGAAGCCTCCCCGCCCCGAACCCCGTTTTGAACAGCTATCGATGTCCCTATTTAAGCCACCAGCGACTTTTTTTTAAGAGGCACTTCTTTTGAGAGGATTTAGACAATTTATCTTTAAGTTTTTCAGAGTTTACCTGAAATCTGGAAGAAACCAATTTCTATATTCCCAAAATCAAGATAGATTAGTTAAAGTCAATTCAGTAAAAAATGAAAATCGGTCAGAAAAATTGAAAGTTTTTAACAAAATAATAAATCGTCAAACATGTCAAAAAAGAGTAAATCTGGTAGGTCCAGTTCTAATCATTGAGAAATTGTAAGTCCACATTTGGCCCGCCGTCTTTGTTGTAAACAATGCTACCCTTCTTGAAAAATACTTTGACGAAGAAGACCGCCACCACTTTTAACTGTAGATTTAAACATGCTCACATTTACAAAACAACTGCTTTTTATTTACATTACAATAAAAATAATCTATAATTTTGTTTGATAAGTGTCACACAAGTCTGAATACGCGAAAAAAAAGTTTCATACGCTGTAATACATCGTACTTTTAGCATGCTGTTTTGGTTCCTTCGATTTTAATAACATGTAAAAACAAAGAATCAGTATTTCAAAATTTACTGGAAAATTTTTTAAAAAATAATGAAAGAAATGTACGTCTAATTTCGCAATAGCAACAGAAATTTCTATATTCCGGTGATTATTGAAGTGATAATATTCAACTACCCGTAAAATCTAATATTAAACTACAAATTAAAAAAATTCAGACTTAAATGAATTTTATGATCGATCACATTTCAATCAAAACAAAATAAAATTTAGTTTATCTCGTTCCAATACATAGTTCTTGATTGTAACATAGAACCTGACAACGGGCCACAAAAATCAGCTTCAGGGGCTCAATACGGCACGCAGACCGTAGGATAGGCTTCAGTGGCTAAGAACGCTCTAAAACTCAAAAGCATTGGTGATTACAAATTACATCCGAAAACACAAAAATATAAATGAAAAGGCATACTTAAAAACTTCCGTTTTCCGCTTCCGGCATTCATGTCACCAAGTGAATCATCGCAACATCATTCAGACTAGAGGCTTCTTTGAAATTCCAAGCGGAACACAAATGCGAACTGCCATCTTGATAAAGACTGCCATTCAGTTCTGGTCACAAGTTACGTAGTTCTTTACATTTGCACACCACTAACTGAAAGAAATGATATTGCATTAGTGAATAAATTTAAACGAAGTAAATTCAGGAGGCTAGAATGATATTTATAGTTTAAATTTTTCCGAAATACCTAACCGCAACCATATCACCGGGCATAAATTCAAAATGAAATCAACTACAATTGTTTTTTTTTCCATGAGCTGGAGTGACAG
Source organism: Uloborus diversus (assembly GCF_026930045.1). Lineage (NCBI taxonomy): Eukaryota > Metazoa > Arthropoda > Arachnida > Araneae > Uloboridae > Uloborus > Uloborus diversus. The sequence goes on from NC_072733.1 coordinate 116,563,292, forward strand.
GAACAAAATATTCGCTAGCAAATACCCCCCTTCTTGGCACGCCAGCACACGCAAAAAAAATGAAATATACTATAAGAAATGAAGAAAAAATATATTATAGGCCATCCGATTGTGTGCACAAATTATAGCTTAAACGTAATGGAATAATTAAAACAGTTCAGAAAAAAAAAAAAAAAAAACTCTAGAAAAATATGTCATTGCAATTCAAGCTTTACGTAAATTTTCCCTACAGAAAGGTTTTGTGAAACAATCAGCTAAAATTATTTTTAGTTTCTCAACAAATTTTATTTCAAATTCATTTTTGTCAATCGAATTCCTTAGATTGTTCACTAATTGAAATATACTCCGCTTCCATCGTTGACAATGCTACGTATTTTTGTTTGAATGTACACCATATTATTCGTACCCTATCCAAAAACACTACAAGCGCCACCCCCCCCCCCCCGGCATTGGAATCCGGTCGTCGTGATTTGAGACGTAATCTGTATCAGAATAACAATGATTTATTCAATTTACAGACAAAATTTTGATTTCAGGGATCGTCAAACCCTTCAGTTGTCACACGAATCTCTTCCTTTAAATCCGCAAATAGATACGCATTGCAAACATCTGCTTGGAAATGGACCCAATGTAGCTTATACACAAAAATTGAAAAGAAAGCCTCAACCAAAGGAAAGGAAATTACTGGAGAGAACACTTGCGAAAAGTATCCCCCCCCCCCCATAGCTGGTGGTTACGTAAAATTACTAGTCTGGCCTTGAGGCGCATTATTTCGTTCTTCTCATCTGTTCTGTTGCGTTTTGCCAATCTTCACTTTCTGGCGTTCTCAAACTTTGTTTCAAATTTGAAGAAATTACATCTTCGGAAATGTTAGCTTCTAGCTTACTTGAATTATCCCCCCTATCTTCATCAGAATCTGATACTTTTCTTGAATTATCATATTCAATGTTATAACCTCGACTTCGCGATTCAGACTTTAGAACCGTCGTGTCAATATATACTTTGCTCTGGTATTTCTTTAACCCATTTAATTCTCACAACATGCTATTTTATGATTTTCAGGATATTCTTCTACTTCAGATTTACTCAGAAGTGAAAAAAAAACTGTATATCTCTGTTTCCCGTTCCTGTTTTTTTTCCCCGCCCAGAATTTATTTTCATCGAATTAAACATTCAGAGTTTCTGTCACTTCGCTATTTTCGGGATCCCAAATTCTATAACCTTTCGTATGAAACGCATATCCTACCATGACTACCTGTTAAGCTTTCATATCCAATTTGTTTATTGTCTGTTTTGGAATTCCAATATATGAAATACAGCCAAAAAACACGGGAGTGTTTAATAGATGACTTTCTTCCCTCAAATAGCTCAAAAAAGGTTTTGGTTTTTCTTTTTAAAACCGCTCTAGTCCGTAAGTAGTGGATGCACATAGCTGCTTCGGCTCAAAACTGCTTAGGCAAACCAGATTCATTTAAAAGTGTCCTAATTCCATTCATTAATGTTGAGTTATAGTGTTCTATGACGCTACTTTGTTAACTGGAGAATTTGTTGGTTTTTTCGATTCTTATGCTTTGGTCGCTAAGGTAAATTTCAAACCGGGAGTTCAGAATTTCCTTTCCGTAATCGGATCTTTCTCGCAAATCTCTCTGTTCTTTTTTTGAAACCTGACAAAATATTCGAAAACCTCACTTTTTTGAAAAATTGTCTATTATTGTGAAAATAATCCCCCTCCACCTAAAGAACTCAACTGCTAAGGAACCCATCGCATTTAAATGCAAAAGATCTTACCCGGCTTTGGCTTGAATCTCCGTTACAGGTTTAAACAAATTCCCCGATTTTTCCATTTTACACGGATAACACTCGGACATATTTTTACTTTTTATATGCAATGAAAGATAGTGATGTACAGAATCATACTTTTCAGTATTTATAATATAGTTTTTTTCTTCAGCGTAAACACGTTGACGCCAAACTTTAAGACTCAAAGTTTTCTTAAAGTTAAAATGTAAGGAAACTGACGAGTTCAAGGTTACAAGAGTTTCAAATTCTACTGTAGTTCTCCAGCATCTACTTTTCTAAACGAGCATGTCCTTTAAGGTAAATAAAATATGACAAACAATGCATAATAATGTAAATTTTCTACTTTTAATTAAAAAGCTGTACTTTTGACGAGAACGCAACACTGCCTGATCAGAAATAAAAGGCTGAAAATTTTAAAATATAGCCAGGCCCGGTCTGAACTTAAATATGCTGGGAAGGCGTATAATCTCAATTTGTCGAACGGAACTTATATATTTGTCGATTAATAAAATACTGGTGCATGCACACATTAAGTACGCACAATTAAGTACAATATCTAATGAAATTCGGACATTCGAGGATTCAAAAATTGCAACATTACAATTATGTCTCCAAATTTGTTGAATCGGCAAAGTTTTCCCAATACGGCAATTTTGGGGAGGTCATAGAGACTTCCCGTGACCTCCCATCGAGTGCCTTTGAATATAGTTCCTAAAATTATTTTTAGATTCACAAGTTTCAATGGTACTAGTGCATTTTTCCTGAAGTAAAACTTTAATTTCCTACTGACGCAAATATAAAACTTTTAAAACACAAGGGTTTCGTGTTTGTATCTAAAAATGCTTAGGCTCTCCTCTGATATGCCCCCCTCTTGGCGAGATTTTAATTTTTCGCTCGATACGAAAATCGCCAATAAGGCGATAACTTGGCAACCCTGGTTTTGCAACTTGAACGCTGGAAAGTAGTTTCTCGAAGTCTGTCTTTTTGCACGTGTCTGTGTGGTAGGAGGTAGGTGCTCATATGTTCCGCTCTTAGGGAGATTTTAAGTTGAATACTCTAAAATAAAGTTTCAATTCAAACTTTATTTTAGAGTATTCTTTTTCTTGTTGTTTTTTAATGTTAATTTAGTTGAATTTTCTATTTTAATTATGAGTTCGGTTTGTGATGTTGTCCAAATGTATCAATTGAAATTTTTGAATGAATCTTCTTTTTCTTTTTCGTCAGGTCGTCCAACGTTTGGACGTACCGGAGTCCTAAATAGATTTTTTATATTTAAACTAATTGAAAATAAAGAGGTTTTTTTAGAATTTTTAAGGGAAATTGGTTTACTTAAGAATGAAATGTTATGTTCTAGATGTAATTCTGTTATGAAAATTAAAAAAACTAAAAAATGTTCAGATGGGTTAATTTTTTTTTGTAGAAAGGTTATTGGGGGTGTTGTTTGTGGAAAAGAAGCAACGATCAGGAGTGGGTCATGGTTTAGTTCTAGCAAGTTGAAAATAGGGGAGATTTTTTTGATAACATATGAGATTTTAATTGGGACCAAAACTGCTGATATTGAAAGTCAATATTTTTTTTCATCACAAACTTTAGCCGATTGGCGAAATTATATTAATGAAGAAATATTAAATTACATTGAATTAAAATCCGAACAAATAGGGGGGGGGGGTTGGGAAAGTTATTGAAGTTGATGAATCTAAATTTGGGAAAAGAAAATATAATCGGGGACATGCAGTTGAGGGACAATGGGTTTTTGGGGGGGTTGAACGGGGTTCGGGGAAAACTTTTTTGGTTGCTGTTGGGGATAGGGGTAGGGAAACTCTATTTTTGGCAATTAAGCAGTGGATACTACCAGGCACGACGGTGCACTCCGATTGTTGGAGGGCATATGATACATTGGGGGAGGAGGGGTATGAGCATTTAACAGTCAACCATAAACTTAATTTTGTAGATCCAGAAACTAAATGTCACACTAACACAATTGAATCCACATGGAGACACGTTAAAAGTACTCTACCAACATATAATAGATTAGGGGATTTTAAATTTTATTTAGCTTATTATTTATACAAAAAAAATTGTGAATACAAAAATGAGGATATGTTTGTAAAGTTTTTGGAAATAATTCGCGAAATTAATTGGGTGGAGTACAAAATACAAGTAAAATAAGGTTGTTTTTTTTGGAATTTTTTTTTGTCAAAACAAACATAATTTAAATATTTTTGTAAAGTAATGATAATAAAAAATGGGATAATTTCCCTAAGAGCGGAACATATGTGCACTGCCTCACGTGAGGAAGTAAAAGAAAAGTAAAAAAGGTAAGTGAACATATTTTGAATTATTGTGTTTTTAGTGTGTTTCTGGTAGTTTGTATTTTGGTCTGGTTGGCATTTTTGTAGCACAAAAATGGTGTTAATTTCACATAAAATCTGTGACTTTATTGTATACTGAACGGAGGAGATGTGTGACTTATATCCGACTGTGATGTATATTAAAAGTCGGAGGGATAAAGGCAGGGCCGGCGAGCCGAGGTCTCATTACGAAAGTACTATGAGACCGAGGGCTCGTATCCCGGAGAAACAACGGAAAAAAAATTAATGCATTAATTTCATTAAATAATTAATGACATAATTTGAATTTTTCCTGTTGGCGCTAAAAAAGCATCGCTAAGAACGATGTATGACATATGACGTCATACATAGTTTTCTTGGCGGGCGACGCTTTTTTTGGCGCCAACAGGAAAAAGTCGCCAAGAGGGGGGTATATCAGATTTGTTCCAATGCTTATTTTTATTAGTTTTTTTTTTTTTTTTTTGAGTGCTTCGTTGATGATTTTTTAAATTATTGTTATTTTAGTTTTGTACGATAAGTATGAGAGCTGGCTCCAGATTTCAGAGAATTTTGAGTCGTTCAGACATTAGGGTATTGTATTTTCAGAGTGGCAAATTCTTCAACAAAAAATATCAGTAAACTTGATACTGTTTGCATGTCTCTCGGTTACGTTGTTATTTTATTTATTTACATTTTATTCATCGAATTATGTACAGGATATAAAAGTTACTTACGCTATAGCGTAAAGTTTATCAATAAAATATTTAAATGCAAACTGTTAAAGAATTTAAAACTGAACATAAGAAAGAAAAAAAGAAGAAAGAAGTCAATCGCGATACGCTAAAAATTTACTAGAAAACATAAGAATTTAAATTTTAAGTACTCACATCCTATATAACACAAAATATAATCGTAAACAAAGTATAATGTTCTAATAACTTTAAATACGATCAAGGAGAATTGATTTATTTTTAAATCAAATTTGAATTTCAGAAAATGTTTAAAAACTATCATATGTGCAGTAAAATATTCAGAATCACAACAACTACTCGGACTTTTGCTATAAAGCAATCGCTACAACTTAGCAACTAAAAGAAACTGCAAAGTCAACATCAACGAATATTGGAATACGAATTATGATTTCAAAATACACACTATTATTTTACATACATTATCGATGATAAAGAAAGCTACATTTTGAGGAAAAGGGAATGAATAATATAACTATTACTTACCTTTAACTTGAATTACAGCTGATCAGTCCTGTCTCAGCACACCCCCGAAAAATTACTAACATGGCTATCGATATCTCGAATTCATTCGTTTAGCTTTCCGTATGAAAAGAAACACCTTTTGCGCATCGTTTTGCGCAATTTAAACAGTTTTACAGTTTTTCTCTGTTATTTAGCAAAGAGAGAGAGAGAGAGCATTAAACTGTAGGAAAATACAGTTTATTACTTTAAAAACAACAATTATTTTTTGCAGTGTACGTATATTTTTATGTTTACATCTTCATAGTTTAGCAAAGAGGCTGTTAGGCAAGTTGCCTTCCTACTAATATTGCAAGTAAAATATTTCCAATTTGGAAATTCAAATCCAGATAACTGTTTTACAAGAGTTTAAATCTAATTTTTGCTTGTAAAATCTCGCTATCTTTATGGTGTTAATTATGTGGTTTCTTTATGATGTTAATTTTCTGGTTGATTAAGTACCCAATTATTGTTCATTTGAATTTAAAGGATTTAGTACTAAAAATAAAAAACGGTTTGAAAATATTTAAAAGAAAAAGGGAATTTTGTCTATTACTCATCCTGTCTGTTACTCATCCTTTTACCCTGTCTGTTACTGGGTATCATCAAATTTTTCGGTGTCTGTTACTGGGGTTCGGAGCTTTTTTCGAAATTGAGCAAATAAAAGTAGAACTGATTAATTCAGAGGATACAGAGCAGCCAAATGTTAGATGAGATGTTCTTGTATGAGAGAAAAATAGTTTAAAAAGTCTAAATGCATTAAAATGGCCCGAAAGTTGAGTTAACCTGAGAGCGATGTCTTAAGCATGTCTGTTACTGGTGCCGTTACCCTAACGTAACTTTAAAAAAAATTCCATTATGTGTGTTACACATATTTAACGTAACTTCTTTTCAATAGCTATTATTGATATTTTTTATCAGCGTTAGTGCGGAAGAGGATTTGAACTACTTTTAAAATAATGTCTAGATACTTTTGTCTGAAATACATTTCCAATTATTTTTTCAACTTCCTTTTACTCTTAAATCAAGGTGTTCGTAGCAAGTTTCATTTATTGTCTAATATTTTTAGAAATTTATTTCATTTTGGGTGCATTCAAAAACTTCGAAATTTCTTTTGATATCCACTGACAAATGTTTTGAGAATAAATCTTATTAGTCTATCATACTAAAGTATTTTCCCAAAACAATGTTCAGGTTAAATTTCGATTAACTCGTTTAACCCTCAAATATTTTATGCCTTTTAGAATAATTTATCTTTAAATGTCAAAATTTACCTTTATGGATTCGTGCCTTCTATTGACTCCGTTAACAACTGATCATTAAATTTTATTATCCTGCTTAGAAGTATACTATAGGGTAGACCGACCAGTGAGTGAACACCACCCAGTGAATGAACAGCGCGTCATTTTTTAAAGAAAAATAAGCTTCCAAAAATTTTTTTCTGAATAAATTCCTACAAAAGCGTTCTTTATTGATATTCTAATCTATCTGACACCTGATTGGTTACTTTGGATATGTATTTTTTTCCTGGAAAAAATTTGAAATTTTTACTGCCGTGAATCGTTCTTCCTCTCTTTCAAAATAATAAGGCTGGTTTCGTGCTAGCAATTATTTTGATACATATTATTTTTATCGATAAATTTTATTTTTTAACTCTACGAAAGAAAAATTAAGTATACATATTTAGGCTATGGATTTAAATTGTTTCAGTCACTGCAGAATGCTCAGATTTTCAGGTAGAGGGGTGTTCAGTCACTGGGTGCGAAAAATTGCGAAAACCCAGTGAATGAACAATGGCAAAATTTCTTTTGATTTAAAAAGAAATTTGAAGTTTTTTTGAGATATTTCCATTTTCGTACTTTTTTGTAATGTAGATAATTTTTTATGCTTATTTATTTATGTATTTCATTATACATTTTATAATTTCTTGATTTTTGTCTTTGTAAACAATGAAGTTTTTACTGAGTTTTATCTTTTATCTATCTATATCTCTATCTGTATAATAACCTTCCTACTGATAGATAGACAGGTAGATAGAGAGATAGAGAAATAGAAATATATATACAAAGATATAGAATAGATAGGTAGATAAATATAGATAGAATAGGTAGGTAGATAGATAGATCGATAGATTTATTGATAGATAAATATATAGGTAGTGGTTGATAGATAGGTAGATAGAGAGACTAATATGGAGATAGATAGCTAGGTAGAGAGACTGATATAGATATAGATATTAGATAGATATATAGACAGGTAGATAGACCGATAGATATAGATTGGTGGATAGATATAGATAGGTAGATATACTGATAAGGAGATAGATAGATAGATAGGTAGATATATAGATGTACAAACAGATAAATAGGTAGATAGTTAGGTGGATATATAGATAGATAAGTAAATAGATAGATTGATAGATAAGTACATAGATAGATAGATAAATAGATAAGTAGATAGATAGATAGAAAAATAGATAAGTGCATTGATAAATAGGTAAATAGACATAGAGATAGACCGATAGATGTGTAGATAGAAAAATAGGTAGAAAGGTAGATTGATAGGTAAAAAAGCAGGTAGATAGATAGATAAATATATTGATTAGGATAATAGATTGGTAGATATTTAGATGTACAGACAGATAAATAGGTAGATAGTTAGGTAGATAGATAGATAAGTAGATATATAGATAGATAGATAGATAAGTAGATAAATAAGTAGATATATAGATCGATAGATAAGTATATAGATATATAGATAAGTACATTGATTGAAAAATAGATAAGTGCATTGATAAATAGGTAAATAGACATAGAGATAGATACGATATATATATATATATATATATATATATATATATATATAGAAAAATAGGTAGATAGTTAGGTAGATAAACAGATAGATAGATAGATAGATAAATAGAATGGTTATTATAATAGATTGGTAGATATTTAGATGTACAGACTGATAAATAGGTTAGGTAGTTATGTAGATAGACAGATAGAAAGATAGATAAATAGATAAATAAGTAGTTATATAGATCGATAGATAAGTATATAGATAGATAGATAGAAAAATAGATAGAAAGGTATATTGATAGATGGATAGAGATATAAAAAGATAGATATAGATAGATAGCTAGATATAGATAGTTATATAAATAGATAGATAAATAGATATAGATAGTTATATAGATAGATAAATAGATATAGATAGTTATATAGATAGATAAATAGATATAGATAGTTATATAGATAGATAGATAGATAGATTTCAAAGAAACTTAGTTTCTTTTTAAATCAAAATTTATCATGTTCATTCACTGGACCAATTTGTGTTCATTTACTGGTTCGAGGTGTTCATTCACTGGGTCGTTGTGCCATTTTTTCTTTAAACACCTAAAAAAGTCGGAAGCGGTACCATTTAAGTTCCCGCAATTTTTTAGAGATATTTACGTAGATCAATTAAAATGTTTTAGCTATCACAATCTGTATAGTGTAGAATTTAAAATTACTACGATTTTTAAAAAATGAAATTGTGCTTAACTGTTCATTCACTGGTCGGTCTACCCTAAATCATGCGCTATAATTTAAATCAAAGAGCGCACTTGTTTGTGATACTCAATGTAGTCAAAACTTCACCAGATACTTTCATTATTATACATTTTTCTGAACTTGTTACAAAAATATACTTGCTAATATTTTGCGTTACAAATTAGTCATACCTGCATTTAGGGGACCTTCAAAAATTTCAAGAAAGAAAGAAAACAACTTTGTCATTTCATTTAATGTGTGAGGAATAAAATGCACATTAAAAAAAAAACATACTTGGTACTTAACATTATTTTCTCAATAAGAGCACATAAATTCACAAAAAGAAAAAGCATTTTCTACATAAGTAGAAATTTTTATTGCACATGCTTTTGACTTAAACGCGGTGAGTTTTCCACAAATGTTTACGAAATTTACCGGACAACACACGAAAAAAACCCTTATGTTGAATCTTTACTAATGATAAAGCTGAAAGTCTGGATCTCTGAATGTCTGTGACGCTCATAGCGCCTACTCCGTTCGTCCGATTTTCATGAAATTCGGCACAAAATTAGTTTGTAGCATGGGGGTGTGCACCTCGAAGCAATTTTTGGAAAATTCGATTTGTTCTTTTTCTATTCCAAATTTACGAACATTTTACCGAGCAAATTATCCTAACATGGACGAGCAAATTACCATAAAGTGGACGAGCAAACTACAATAACATGGGCGAACAAATTAACATAGCAAATTGGCGAGAAATTAATCATATATTAGTTGTAAATATACAGGCGAACCAAATGACCTTTTAATTTTCTTCTACGGACAAAGCCGTGGGGGTACAGCTAGTTTGAAATAAAATACTAAAATATTTTAAATGCGTTTTTGGGAGTGATAAGAACTGATTTTTATCGTGTATGTGCGTAAGAAAACAATTTTTAGGTACCATAATTTCATGCCAGATACACGTGGCAATTCATTATAAACATGAAGTATAATGTGACAAAAAATTCAAAGAGAAATCGGTCATCTAATGGTCTGTACTTCAATAATTCTCGGAAATGAGACGAATGATGAGGTATCGTTCACACACACACACAAAGCGTCACATCCCTTACGCTTCATCTCCTTTATAAAAATCAATAAAACACAGCTCATTAAATCTTTGTTATCATTTCAATTTTCATGATATTTAAATATATTTTTACAATAACTTTTTAAATGTATATGACTGTGAAACATTTCCTTCTTGCATACTCAGTAAAAAATAATACCTTAACATGCTCAAGCTTCATAAAATATTCAGGGTTTTTACTTTAAATGTATTGCAACATTTATTTTACCTTTTGTCAAATTATCTGTTTGAGAAAATTTACGGGAAAAACCGAGTCTTCGCAGTTTTCCGAAGTACTTGCCGTAGTGAAACCGCAGTACTCTATAAGTCAAAACCAGTCGGAAATAATACGATTTCTTAAGTATTCTTCGTATCTTTGATTTCTGTGTTGTTTCGACAAAAGTGAAAAAAATTGTGTAAAAAAACTCGTTTATGAGACTTACAGCATAATTTAGATGCTTTATAATATCGGTTCAAAAAAAAAAAAAAATCCAATTGAATTTCTTGTTGGTTAATTAAATGAACGTGCGGTTTAGTTTTAACGTGTGTGATGAAAATACGTGTTAAACAAGCCCTTTATTTACATACGTCACATTACAGTTTGTGATGCATTTGTCTAGAAATTCCAAAAAAAAAAAAAAAGAAAGAAAAAGTCATTGAAAATATGACTACAGAATATACTTCTGTAAAGCGTTTTAAATATGGGTAACTGAGAAAAGCACTTTATTTTATCAGGGGGATGTAACAGACATTGCCGAAAAATGCCTATTGTGATTGCGTAATTGAACACGTTTTTAATTGAACACGTTTTTGTAATCCACAAAAACTTTCAAATACAGTTAACTCCCCGGCGCACAGTTGGACGGAAACGCCAAAAAGTGCTTATAAACGGGGTTTTTCCCTATACTAAACCGATTGGAGATTAATAAATTTTCACAGGCCTACCTATTAGGCAGTCAGAACTGGAATTTTAGAGCCCTTCGTCCACTACAAAGCTGAAGGGAGCCTTTAAAAAGTTGAAGAACCATGAGTGCGGGAATTTACTAAAATTGCTTTTAAGCAGTCAATACATATTTTTTATTATTAAAGGCGGGTATATTTAATTTCTCTCATATCCAACGATAGTAATAGGACGAAAAAAATGAGTAATCGAATTCTCAAACCGAAAATTGGTTTTGATCAGCGCCGACAACTTAGTAATTTAAAGTTATTTTTTTCAAAACACTCTACAAATAAATTTCCTTATGTCCTCTTAGAAATTAATATTAATTAGTCATAAATGGTCTGTAGAAAGACCCTGAAAAGGAATTAGCTGCGTAAACCTGCGAATTTTGGACCCTGAGCCCAAACAAATCGAGAAATATCCATTATAACATGCCTGTGTAAACAAACAAGCGAGAGAGGTTTAAAAACACTTTTAAGGGCTTTTTGACGTTTTCGCCCCACTGTGCGGCGGTCGGATTATCCGCGGATTTTTTCTTTTTTTTTTGCTTAGGTCATTAAATGTTCTTTAAACTTACGATTGCGTTATTGTTCTCCTTTAGCTTTTACATATTTTTTTTATATTCAATGTTAGTAGATGAAGTGTAGCATGGTTCTAGCTATAATTTAAATGTGTGTGAGTGATATTCATACTTTTTAGCTATTGCATCGTTTTTTACCTATTTGGATTATCCGTGGTTTTCGCTTATCCGCGGTTACCGTGCCACCCTATTCTGCGGATAATCGGAAGTTTACTGTAATTTTAAAAACACCTCCGTAATGATTTTAAAATGATTTATGTGTAAATTTTTTACAGACAGTATTTCAAATTCCCTTTCTTCATTCCAAAGGTAATCCACTATATTATTAAAATCTGTTCGCGTCCGTCTGTCTGTCTGTCTGTCCGTAGATCGATCTTCTCGAGTACCGCTGCGAATCGAGAATCAAACAAGATGCGGATCAATTCGAAATTTTTCAAAGAAAACAATAGGACCAATCTCGTAATTGTGCGACTTCAATTAGCGGAGATATTAATTAAAACGTTAATTAACATAACGTTATTGAGGAATTTTTATTTCTTTCCTGTTGCCATTTTGCATATGGATGAGCAAGTAAAATTCTAATACTTGTTTTAAAAGAGATTTTTTTGGCCGCTGTCCAAATCTTAAAACAACGTTTCCATCTAGAATTTCATTTTAAATTAGTTTAAAATTGGTTGCTCTATACGGACATAGCCTTTATTTTATCGTCTGTCCTTTTTTTATTTTTTACATTCACCGTTCTTAACTCTTTTCATCATATGAAAGTTGTTTCTTTAGCTATGTTTATTGATTGTAGTGGAAGTTTATCATCAGCCGGCCTCATATTTGGTACATTTAGGATGTGCGACTAATTATGCTTATTTTGTTGGACTTTTTCCCGTCACATGGGTGAGTTTTTGAATTGAAATAACTCTCTTTTTCCTTCCTGTTTCTATTTTTGAAGCGCAGTTTGTATCGTTAAAAGAATATGTTAAATTAAGATTGTTTGGATTTCTTTAAGTGAAACAGAGTTGAACAGAAAATACTGTTTTTAAGGATTTTAACTAAAGCTAAATTGGAATCTGATGACTTAGTATTAAATTAATGCTTATTGGTATTTATTTAGTCTTGGTGCTTTAGTTTCACGTAATCAACCAAAAAGTGTGTGTTATTTTATGTAAAAAGCTGATTGTAATTGTACATAAATATTTCAGATATAGGCTGTCAGATGTAATTCATTTTAACGTGAGCACAGATTATAGTTGATATTGCATATATTTTCATCTTTTGTGCTAATTGAAAATACTCATAACTTGTGTCATTGATAACTATGATTAACGTTAAAGAGATTTTTGCCAAAAATATGCTGTACTGGTGTTTTGCAAACCTTGTATTACGCGTATTTATTTACTCCTTAGCGCTTTAGAAACTGATGTCAGATTAATACAAAAACATCAATTGGACATCTCTTTCATTTTTAACTAGCCCGTGCAACGCCGGGCACGCAGCTAGTAACAAATAAAAAGTACTCATAATGCTTAAAATACCATTGTTAATTGCGAGAAATAGTTTATAGTACCAAGATATGGATCTGATTTCAGATATGGTGCAATTAAACGTCTATTATGCCTACAGTCTAAATCAGAATTACTGCATGGTGTGAGGGAAGTTCTGCCGCCGTCAGTTTCTAATACTGTTAAATTCACCATATCCTGCGTCCATTAGGTAGCAATTTTGAACGTTCATAGGATTAAATGTAATTGCAGTTCGCACTGAATTTACATTATCAGGACTAATTTGGGGTCAATACTGCGCTGTATGTGCGCGTGAGAGAGATTAGCTGTAAAATATAAATTATCTTATTCAAATTGGTAGAATGCACATTGTTTTGATACATTGGCAGTCTTAATCTTGGTTAATCATTCTTTATAGGAGAAAATTTACATTTGTTTTTGTTAATACGAAATTGTTATATTAAATGTAGTTACTAAAAGAAAAAAAAATACAGAGTAGTCCCAATCAATTTTCTCTTGATTTCAGTGCTTATTGCTTTTTTTGTCCTTAAAGCAGATTATTTGAGACATCCAGAAAAATAAAGCCTATTTTTTAAAATTTTTGTCAGTTTTAAGTCTCTCAAAAACTAGCCAGCAATAAAATTTTAGGTCGTCATTCATGGCAAAAAGGATCCCAATCGGTTAATTACGTAATCTTGCTACATTATATGCATAAAGGAGCACTGTTGTAATACTCCCTTTCACACACTATGATAAGCAAACAATGTGTGAATGGAAAAAAGACATTTTTATTCTCAATTTCACTGCGTTTTATGCATGAAATGGAAATGAAACTCTCGTAAAAACTTCGACTTAAAAAGAGTACATTCGAGATATAGAGGCAACTTTGTATTGACAACACTAAATTTTTTTGGGACTGAATAAAAACCTCAGGATACAGAAATATTTGAGTTATAAGGCTTCGAAACAGATATCTCGTAAAGTCTTTAGCTGAATTTCAAGAATACTTAAAAACTAACAGATATTTCAAACTACAAGGTGAAGTAATGAATTTACAAGGTAGGAATATAAACGCGAGATGAAAATAAGCAGGTAAACCAGACATACCTATAATCAAAGTCATTTAACGATTAATGACTCCAACTTACTACGTCCCTCCACCTTCGTTACTTCCGTCCCTTGTTAACAATTGGCTCTAAGTAGTGCCGAAATAAGTGTAAGGTATAGGGGAGACCTGGGTTAGTTGTTACACATTTTTTTCAATATTTTTTCTACGTTAAACTATTTCAATTATTTACACACATGAAACTTTAAAATGCAACTAGGTTGTTTAACATTCATAACATATTTTTTAAAAAAATGATTAGAAGTCACTACTCCAAAACACACTCTCAAAAATTCTTCCTTCAATTGACGGAAGATCTCTTGGCAGCAGTGCTGCCGGACTTTTCAGAATATTTAACGGATTTCCGTTTCTATTTTCTCCTGTCAAATGAAGGAACGTCCTTCTTAATTTATTTCGTCATAGAAGGAAACTTTTCCGTCATTTGACAATTTTCTCTTTCTTTTCTTCTCCGTTAAATGAGGGAAATTTTCTGTTATTTAAAGAAACGTCCGTTATGGTCGTTTTTGTTACATGAAGTCAACTTTTCGTTATTTGAAGAAACGCTCGTTATTTTTGTTTGTCCCATGAATAATTTATTTCGTTGTTTGAAGAACGTCCGTTATGATAGTTTCTGTCAGATAAAAGAAATTTTGCGTTAATTGAAGAACCCCCCCCCTTTTTTTGTTTCTGTTACAGCAAAAAACTCTCCAAATATGGATGCAAAAATCATTGAAATCATTAAAAAACTTATTTTAAAACAACTTTTAATTTTTTAGTTTCAGTAGGTGTTGTCAGCCCTAAATTGTCAGAAACAGCAAACCAAAATTTTCGAATCGCAAATACGCCTGAAAATTCCACAAGAAAGTTCAAAAGTAGATTGATTCCTCATTGCTAAATATATTTAGCAAAAGTCTATTTTCGTCACCTAAAAGCAGGTATCTAATTAATTTGCGGTCATTTTTCAAAATGCAGGTTTCTTTCACGAAAGACAACAAATGGTGAAAGTTTCAAATTTTCATCAACTTCAAAAAAATTTTAAGAATATGAAAATTGGTTTCTGAAAAACGGCCATTTCCTGTAATGAGATAACTACTTTCAGATGCTGGAAACAAAATTATGAAAAAATGATTCGATGCTTGGTAAACTTGATATTTACTCACTCTGGTATTTTCCCTGTGAAGTTCTTAAATAAGAACCTATAAAATGCACGCTGTAAAACATAAAGGACCTCAACAAAAAGCTGTGCTTAGTATTGGAAGAAGATTAAGAGATTTGTGTAGTATCACTCAGTAAAATACAAAAAGAATGGATTTACAGTAAGAAAAAGTAGAATTAATTTTATTTTTATAGGCATTTATACATACAGATAATATTAACAACATCAGCAACAATTTCATTTCATTGGAAAATTAATCTTTTGCAAGTGAGTAAAAAATAAAATCTTTTCAAATTAAGTTAATTTTATTTATATTCTTGCATCGACTACCACCTTTATGGATATGAACAATTGACTAAAATAAAGAATTGAAATTGACATTATATGATAACAGTTTTATTGATTTAATTCTGTTAAAAATAATTGAAGCTAGATAATTTATGAATGAGTTTACACCCCAAATAAGAAGATAGTTTCTAGACTTTTATTTGCTCAAAGAGTATGTTGTAGATTTTGTTCAAAATATCATAATTTTTCAATCAAAAAAAATTCAACAAGCTAGATAAATAATAAAGCTTAATTTAATTTTTAATATGATTAATTAAAATATTAATTTCTAAAATTAAGGTTAACAACATAAATGTAAGCTTCTATACATAGTTTTCTGAATAATGAAACAGAAGAATAGCCAAATTTCTAATTAAGACATCCCGAAGATTATGTAAAAATATTACAATTTTGAAAAATAGGCTAGAGCAAAATATAAAAATGACCAGGCACTTTTTTCTTTGCTTGCTTGTTTGAGCAAAATATTTCTAGTAAAGTACCTTTGATCTATACTTTGGTTTTATATTGTTTTTAGCTTTATAGTGATATGACAATACTGCCCATATAGTTTGAATCTTTATCACCGTAGTTTTCTGTGCAGCTGAATTTCTTTTCGCAAAGCAACAAATTGGAGATAATACATGTTGAAGAGTAATTTAAAGTATTAAAAGTATTTTGCATCCATTAACTTTGAACTAACAATGTAGTTTTAGTTGTAATAGCAGGTAATTAAAATAAAGCTAATCCCATAATAAACTGTAGAGTAATACAGAATAATCAGGAATAATTTTCAATGTAGCAAAATTAGCATTTAGATAGCGACTTCTGACATCAATGTTTATTCATTTCAATCATATTTACTAATTCAAAAAAATTTCTTAAAATTTTAAGTCTGTCTTTTAATTTTTAAATGACTAATTTTTAGCCGAATCCATTTTTTCCGCCAATTTTATTAGTTTCGCAGAGAACAAAATGCTTTTCAAATTGTTTAAGCAAGAAAAACCTATTAAAAAAAACTTAGGGTCTTGTGTAAAGCCTCAAATGTTTTGTGAGTTCTGTGCCACGAGATTTCAAGTTTTCAAGATAACAAGGTCATAATCATAATAAAAAAATTCTAAACATTAGTTACAATAGTTAAAAATAAGGACAAACATGTAATGAAAGTTAAAAAAAGTCTTAATACAATAACAAAATTTTTTTGTTTTAAATGAGCCAAAAATAATAGAGAAAAAAGAACTCTCTAAAGAAGTAGCAAAATGTAGTGATCTACCATGACTAAATTGATCAAAGATTTGAATTACTAAGTTACAGAATGGTTTCAACGCAAGTTTCGAGCGCTCTGGAACAAAAGAAATTGGACAGAGGATTGTACCATTCCCTGAGTCTCTAAAGGTGTTTTCCGATCATCTCCCCTTTTTATGGAGGTGAAAATACGGTAAAAAGGTCCAACAAAATGGCGTGAGAAGGGGGCGAAAAGTTTTAGGCACATTTCTTGGGCTTCTTAGGACTTAAATTTCCTGAATCCTCCAGGTTGTGCAATGAAAGTGACAGTAGATAAGCTTCTCTAAATCATTCCTAACCCCTTAGAGAAATAATGAAAGGGATGAGAAAGTTTTGGAAACATTCCTCGAGAGACTTCAAGAGAATAAACTGCGGTTTTTCCAGAAAAATCATATTTGACTTGGAAAAATATTCGTCATAACAAGGTTTTGATTAAAAACTCTTCGGCGTAATAAAAAATAACATTAGATAAGTACGCAAAATCAAGGAGGAAAAATAATTTTTCATCATATTGAGGTTTTCCAGATATCGTGAATACACTGAACTTGAAAGACATAGCACAAAAATAAAACATTGGTAAAAGACCAAAGAATAAACGTGTAATTTTTCTGGGCTCTTGGTTCTTCTTTCCCGGTTTATTTCTGCAAAACACTGAAAGAAAAAAAAAAGAAATTATCACAAGACAATAAAACTAAACTGAGAAGGGCGCAGAACTATGCCTGTTATTTGTTTAATGGAGTCTTGCCCTTTTCCATACCTTGAGTCAATTAAAGGTGAGCATTCTTTTTAAAAATAAGAAAAAAATATTTTAAAAAATTAGCTTCTATTTTAAGTGACATAAAAAATTGATGGTGAAAGATGTTGACATAGTTGCAACAATCTATAAATAATCATCATTCCAAAAGTGATGTAATTTTGTTGAATTTACCAATGCATTTTTTAAAAATACTTACAGTATGCTACAGTAATATTAACATTATGGACAGGATATGGGAACTACTCACATGTGCCCCACCATTCACCTTAGAACAAATTGCAAAAGTGAAAAATCTAAATTTACTTAAAAAAAGGGGGGGGGGGACATTGTCATTACAGGGTGGCAACAGGAACTGTGAAAAAGTTCCCCGACTTTTCCCTGATTAAGTACACCAAATTTCCCTGGTTTCCGTTACCAATGATAATGGTTTTCTTTCTTAGCTCTACTTGAAATCCATTGCATGTTTGTATAAAATGCAGTATTTTAAATGTTTTAAGTTGTGTAAAGTTGTTGAACTAAAGATATATTTTAAAAAGATGCTACTTTTTTTTAATAAAATGGTTAAAAAACACATCAAGTCGATTATTTGGGGGGGGGGGGGGGGGAACCTACAAAACAGCATATTCAATTTTTCTACATGGAAATATTATAGAAAATTAAAAAAAAAAAAACTTTCCTTCCAGATACTTATACACTTAGCATAAGAATTTTAAGAAACTATTAAAATTACTCTTAAAAACATGTATATTTATGATAGAACTAAAAAACAATTGAAATTTTTTTGAACTAAGTTTTCAAACAGTATAATAATTGTTGCAAGAATAACAAGTGATAGTGAAAGAATTGAAGTAATGTAATTGTTCTTAAATAACTAATCGACATATTTATGCAAAACAGATGAAACTATTTGACATCCATTCATAGGGAGCTTTTCTGTAATCAAGAACATAGGTTTTGATGAATGAATACAGCATTTTAACAATAAAAAATAAAGATATTTACTTAAGTGCACAAGTTAACTCTATTTCAATTGATTTCAGTATGTAACAAAAAAAAACAAAAAACTCTTAGATTCCTTTTGTAACCAACAACTTTTAAATGCAAGGGAAAAAAAAAAGATCATTTCAAAATATATAAAAGAAGAATACAACTTGGTTATAAAATTAAAGAATCACTTAAGTCTGAAGAAAAGACAACCTTTATAATCTGCGGTGACAACAAATAGAATAACGGCAAAAAACAAAGCCTTTTTTTATTGAAAGTTCAATTTTAGCAATTAAATTTAAACCGCGAAGACGTAATAACCTTTAAGCTTTTATAGTATTAATTCAAAAATTAAAGATTTCTTCTTGAAATCGTGATATTAGTACGCTAATTACTTCGAGACAATGGAATAATAGTAAAGGAGCTAAGGCATTAATGAAGGCTTCCTCTTTGCCTGTATGGTTGTTTATTTTACATAGCATTGAAAGCGTAAAAGGAAATTTCAAGCTAGGTAAAATAAACAACCTAACAGACACACAAGCAATCTTAGGAAGTTCATCCTGTGGTTAATAAGTAAGATTTAATACTTTGACAGGAAAAAAGATGCACAAATATGCGGCAGCGTATAAGCGCACCTCATTAATTTTACTTTTTTTTTTTTTTTTTTTGAACAGATAATTGGCGGAAAATGCGTAGGGAATTAGAGTACTTAATTTTGTAAAGCAAAAAAAAAATTTTTTTTCTTCATAAAATTAATTTTCCCTGATTTTTTGTTATTTTTTCAAAATTCCCTGATATTTCCCTGATTAATAAAGTTCCCCAACTTTTTCCTGATCTCCCTGATCTGTCGCCACCCTGCATTAATTTACTTGAATGTTCATGTGGTCAAACTGGTACTGAGATCACTCAAACAATTTTCTAGATTTTTTGCAAATCAATTTGGCACTGTCTAAAGATTTGAATTCTGAAGTCTCCCGTTTGAGGTTTCATATGCCAGTGATTAATCTCCTGAAGTTACATCATATCACATGCAACTTTCGACTGTAAAAAAAAAACTAATAAAAAAGTTTGAACGAATTTAAAGCAGGTAATGCGTTAGGAGATTGAAAAACTGTTCCATAAGAGACAATGACGAGCTACAACAAATAGATAAAATTCTACTGGACAGATTTTTTTTTTTTTATCAACCTCTTTCAACAAAACACGATTGCAAATTTCTTTTCTAAATAAATGTTAAACGCATACTTGAAGAATGTCTTTTTTTTTTTACTAGAAAGGTGTTTATTTTTGGATTGGTCTTGGTAAATACTTCCCAAAGAAATATAGCTAAATATTAACTATAACTTAAGTTATTAAAATTAAGCCACACATGCATGACAATAACAACATACCGCTGAATGAACTAATACAGAAAATATATTACTTGCATGTATTGCTGCTTTCCATCCAAAAATATTAAAAACTCTTCTGTATTTTAATATCGTCCCCTTTAAACAAACAAAAAATGCATTTTGTTAAAATTATGCAAGTGGTGATATCAAAAATTTTAGGACACAATTTTGATAAAATTTTAGTACATTTTTATGACAACAAATATCTAGTTTTTGAAAATTTAAAAATAATTCATTAGCTTGATTTTCGTAGAGGATCATAAAATGTTTCAAATTCTTGAAAACTACAACAGAATGCATTCAATCTTTTATTATTCAACACAGTGACACATTATGAAGTAGAAACATATACCAGTAGAATAAATGTATGTCCAAGTGCTTCTTTACTTGCCATGTTATTGTTTCATCAAAATGAATTAAAGAATGAGAAAGAAATATCCTTAATAAGGAGGGATTTAAAGTAGGGTGCAAGTTCAAAATTTATTGTGTACTTAACTTTTGTCAGATAATTTGATACTTTTTTTGCCATCTCAGAATCATCAAAAATATCCCTGTAAATTACAGATAAATCATTTAAAGATGCAAATGAATAACATTTTTACGGCAACCAAAACTAAGAAAACCTCAGCTTTAAAATATTTATCTTGGAGTGAATTTGGCAGAAAAGCTTTGAATTGCTTCATTACAACTAATTTGTTTTCAGTAGAGGACGAATTTAAAATACAGTTCGATTTTTCAAGCTACTTTCAACCTATTATGTCTCGCCACATCAGCATGAGACAGTACCTGTGAAAATCCCTGATTATCAATATTGGAAAGATAGTGTACAAACAGAACAAAATGCTTTAAATTGATCCTTTTCTGAATGGCACCTGTGCTGATCTTGCATGCATTTTTTTTTTCAACCACAAGGAAGAGAATTTCCTTTTCTGTGGCATTTAAATAAAACAAATTACTATTTACAATTTTAAAGCAAAAAGTTAGTGACTAAATTAAAAAATTATATATGCAAGAAATAATCCAACTTCACTGAACAGAAACACAAAACAAACTGACACTTAGTAACAAAAGAACAAGGTAATGCTCAGACCACAATACAAGTTAAGGACTATAAAAATAAAATTACTTGCCCCCTGGGAACAACCTATTTAAGTTTTGCTCTAAATATATTTTTTGATCCAAGTGTTTATAGTTGGATTCTAACTCAACTCATTGTATTTAGTTTATTTCAATAAGCTATGATGCCCCCCCCCACCACAGAACTGCAATTTGAGAGGAGGAGGGAATACTCCCTCCCCCCCCCCTCTGGTTGACATATTTTTCATTTCTTTTGAAAGGGGAAAAATCAAAAATATCATATTCTATTCCTTATCCCTACCTCTTTTTCTGCAACATTTGCTGCACAGCTGTTTTTATTTCCTTTACTATTTTATTTTTATGTATTTTTGGCAGAAGAGAATTATAGCAAAAAGTATATATCTTTAAAAACTGAATGTCATGTAGACTGGGGCCCAATTAAACATATTTTTGATCAGCGCAAGCATATTACACATGTTCTATCCACTTCATGCAGGGGATATGAAAGCCGTTTTAAAAAATTAAGATGCATTTGCATTTATGAGAAAAAAAAGAAAGAAAAGAAAATACATTCACATATTATTTCCTTCTTAAGCCTATCTAGCTTTGAACTGCCATATACATAGGAAGAACTCGCAACAATGTATATTTATTTCTAACCCTGAATTGAATTCTTCCTTCTTTTTACCGATATTTAAAATTTTCTCTCCCTTAAATGTATTAAACGGTAAGGTTGAAACTGAGAAACAGGGGAGGGAAATATTTTACCGGCAAAAAGTATGAAACACCAAATACTTGGGGAAAATTTCATTGTTGAAGGTTCTTAATACAAGGCTAGTAAAATCGAGCTCAGGTTCTGTTGGATAAAAACTCCTAAAAATTACATACATTGTTAAATTACTTTTTCTTATTACAGTAAACTCCCAATAACTCGAAGTCCCAAGGGACCTTCAGCTAAAACTTTTGAATAATTGGTAGTTTGAATTATCAGAAGTTCCTTTTCAAAGAATAATTTGTATTTTCTTTGTCAGGAACAGTGCATATTGGATAAACTAGAACACTCATAGTTGGGACAAAATTAAATATTAGTAGAACGTAAAAATATTTTTACTGAGAGGGTAATTAAAAAGATACTTTGAAAAAGGAAGTTAGTTTTGACTGCTTACATTTTTTTATCGCATCTTAAAATGTCATTAAATTTATATGCTGTGCACTCAATTTCTTTTCTCTTAGTCAATCTTGTTTCTCATTGTATTTAAAAATCTTTTTGTTCTAAAATCAGATTTATCGAGTCATCCAGAAAAAAAAAACTTTTTTCCATTTTGATTAAAATTTCAAATCTTTCAAAGACTGGCCAGCAATAAAATTTTGAACCGTCAGCCGCGACAAAAAATATCGGCTACTTTTCCTCACGCAATCTTGCAACAGTATGCGCCTTAAGGAACACTACTGTATTAATAATCAACCTCAAGCAAATCAATGAGTTAAAGGGGAAATTTTTTTAAAATTTCTTACTTCGACTGAAAAGGAGTACATTCGAGATACAAAGACAACTTTGAATTGAAAACATTATTTTGGGACCGAAAGAAAACGTTGTGAGAAAGAAAGATTCGAGATATCGAGCGTCGACTGTAGTTTATCAGAAATAGAATGACGAGTTGCTCATCTTCGGACAAAAATTGCATGTGCAATGTGCATACCAAATTTCATTTTTCTAAGCCATAAAGTTTTCCCAAGAAGCACTCACCAAAGATGCAAATGAAACATTTTATTTTAATTTGAGTATAGATTCATACAGAGTGACATGCATTAGAACAATTTGAATGAAGTCAATGTTGTAACCAACTCGGAAATCCGACAAGGTTCAAAAACCTTGCTTATAACACAAATGGATCATTGACAAATGCTCCGAGTCTGAAAATTTACATTATTTCAGAATCAGTGCATTTGAATTTGATAAATTCGCGATCCGGAAAATAAGTGGTGATCCAAGTCTAATTTTAATCTTGGAAGATTGGCGAAACACCCAAACATTCATAACTGTGACTTCAAACATTCATAACTGAGATAGCAGAAGGGGAAAATCAGTTGGATGAAAAAAAAAATAAGCAATCCCTCATCTCTAAGGACTCTAGAAGACTAAAAAAGTATGATGTATTAACTACTTGTGATATCAAAATTGAAATTAAAGAACAGCAAGTTGTGGTCCAACCCAGAAACACTTTTGACAAAACTACTGACGAAATTTCTTAAAGTTATTTATTGAGCTCATATGAATTTTGTCACAGAAGAATAAAATTAAGTCATATTAGAACAATGGTTTTCACTATGGTCAATTGAACATGCTTTTCTAACTGTAAATATTCAATAGACATCATTAAAGTGAAATTTTAACTCAAATACCTTTGAGTTAAAAATGACTTTTCTGATATCTATTTGGCTTAGTTAGAAATGTAAGGAGTATTTCACCCATCTTTTAAATATGAAGTAAGACTTGGGTCACTATCAATTTGCCTGATTGCGAGCTGATAAAATTTAAATGCACTAACTCCGAAAATAAATTTCGGAATGGAATTGTTTCCATCAGTCAAAAGTACTACGTTTTGTCACTAAAGTTGATAGAATGAGCAAAAAAAAAAAAAAAAACATGGAGCAAGGAAAATCTTATTTTCAAAACGGTTAATTTTCAACTATTTTTTTAAAAAGCGTACGATTTTTCAAACAAGGCGTGGTCTTTATGACGTCGCAAATGATCAAATTTGGCAGGTACTCTAGTGGTTTACTGAATGCCGATGCTTGCTGTCGACTTCATTTTCAGATTATGATAATTCATAAGTGAACTGAATATTGCGCTCTATACTTGCTTTTCAACCATATCAGTATGTGAGTAAAGATGCGAACGATATATTGCGCTCTGCGCTAATGACATTAGTGGAGGGCATTTTCATCATTTGTGGTGTCATGAGCAGAAGCAAAATAATAATAATAATAATAATAATAATAATAATAATAATAATAATTGAATCTGTGCACCCATTAAAATAACTTTGTTTAAATATTAAACTTTGAAATTATGTATTTAAAAAAGTGGTCAGATCCTATGTTTATAAGCTTGCTCTTTTAGAAAAAAATACTTCTAAAATTTCGGAAGCGACTTTCACACACCCCACCCCATTGGCACATTTGTTCATGATCCATTCATGTTGTGAGCATTTGTTTTCAGACATTGTCCAACTTTGGTGCTGAGTTTCAATATAAATATAGTATGAACTTACCAAAACGTCCTAAGAAAGGTGTTAACATGAGAAATTTACACATCATCAATATTGGGAAAATCTAAAACATAGGTTATCAATACGTAAAAAATCAACTTTTTAGCACAAATAGTTCTTGATAGTTTCATTTTAATATTGAATTGTTTAAAAAATAATAGACTCATTTTTTCTAAGATAATTTTGAGTTTTTAATAGAGACGTACTGAGTACTTGGCACAGTAAAGTACATAGATTTCTTTGACCCCCCCCCCCCCTCCAGCGGTTCCATATGAATTTCTTTTAATTTTTAGCATTTCTTTTAATATATTAGAATGTGCGCCCTCCTCTCCCGAGGGTGCTATGTATGCCATTGTCTCTGCCAATACTCGGTAGTTGTAAAAAATTAAATATCTTTCAATACACATTTTTCAATTAATAAAAAAGTACGCGTATTTTCAACGACAAATTAAAAAAAATAGATGGAAGTCTTTACATCCATAAGCTTACCTTTTGTGAATTGAAAAAGCATTGCTTGTAACGCCGAAACAAGTGTCAGCAGTGCTCCTGAACATTTGGGTTTTTAACAGTTTTATTTGCTTAAAAACATTATTCATGTTTGGCAGATGACTAGAACTATAATAGATTCATATAATTCGTATTAGTTCCAACTTGATTAATCATATCTTTCATTTATTCGTTTTTAATTTAAAAAAAATTTAATTTTTGTAAACAAAATATTTTAAATAAAATTGAATTTTGGCTGGAATTAGTTTTGAAAACTATTATATATGGAGGTTTATATAGATATGTATATGAGTTTTCAAAATTTATCACGTTGTATGTTAATGGTTCATTTAAAACATAATTGGTCGGGTACTCTGTACTCTACCAAAACAATAATTGGTACATCTCTATTTAATATTTCCTATGACTGAAAATTCAAAAATTTAAATACTGCAAAATTTAATATACTAAGTGTTTCCTTCCTTCCATATATTATTGACCACCTTTTCTACTATTTACCAATTGAAAAATTTTTCGGCAGCGTATTTAATAGACAAAACTAGCAGCTAAATTGACTTTTGAACACTTGATAATATAATATAAACTTTTTTTCCGGTTAATGTTTCATATTTAAATGAATTAGTTATAGTAAGATTAATATAATATCAATGTGTTGTAAGACTAAAATCGAGTATTCGGTGCCTCCCTAGTTAAAATTATATAATGAATGCTAAAATTATAAATATTCAGTTGATGCTGTTTCAACATTACATTACATGGTTTTTTCATAAATTTGAATATTAAAAAAGCTAGCAAAGTACTTCAATGCAAAAAGCAATAATCAACACAATGGACAAAAAGGGGTTTGGATATTAACCCCATAAAAATTCTCCCCTTACATTCTGAAAAAATATCACTGACTCAAATAGTAATGTTTTATAACAAGTCTTTTAACATTTCAAAATATTTTTCAATATTATGGTACAAATGTGAGAAAAATTTAAACTCATCACACATATTACTAAAGCACATAAGCAAGGAAGGGGGGGGGGGGAGAATGTAAAGTTATGAGACACTTGTTTTCTTGCTGATATATATTAATAAAATGAGTTTCTAAACATCTGAATAAAAACTCCATACAGCTACCCAGAAGCGTTTAAACAAGTTGAAAACCTTTAATAAAACATTTAAATGAAAGAAATCAGTAGAAATATTGCAGCAGTTAAAAACGTACAACAATCACTCTTGGCGGAGGGGGGGGGGATGAGCAACATAGTGGGTGGTTAGGGGCCCTAATGATTTTTGGAAGGGGGGCCCAAAATTTATAGATCAGGGCCTATGTATTAAAAATGAAAACAAGAATCAAATTCCATGATACAGAATATTTTAAATTTCATAACAAAAAGGAAAATATTTTTCATCGATAGAGAAATTTAAAAGGTTCGTTCAATTTACTTATTAAATATTTCAAGTAATATAAACAAAGATTTATTCTTACTAGCATACGAATTTGTGTTATCATTTTCAACAAAGACAACTTTTTATTAAAACAAAATTACACTGCTTTTACTGAAATTTTTCAACAAAAACCTTTCTCAAGGCTTATCAAAAGGAACATTTTTGTTTCGCTAACTGTAAAATCAATTTACTGGAAATATCGTGCTCTCAACTTTCAAAACAATTATTTAGGTTTAAAGCAAATCTTTTTCAATTAAGTCCAAATACAAGTACATTTTGAAGCTTCGCATAAGCCTTGTTATGTTCCTGCTGAATAAATAGAAGCTTTATTTTGCTACAAATTTAAATATGCCGGTATCAACTAATTTGCGAATTTAAGACAGTTTGTTTTTTCAAGCTTATTACGTACTGCTTTCAAGTAAAGAGGAACAATATATATTTATGGAATCAAATTCTAAAATAAGTACTCACCCAATACGGATTAATTACTCCTGCTGACGAATCTTTTTGAAGTAACGAATTTCACGTACCGTTGTCAGCTTTTCGGCAGGCATTTGGCGGTGAGTAACCGGCGGTAAGTAGCTTACGAGGATGAAACGCTCCACACCAGCAGATCTTCGTAGGCTACGCAAGTGAAGAACGATAAAAATGTCAACTACGCATGCGCGGACCAACTTGATGGAAAGTTTCTGTGTTTTTGCGATAAAAATATCGTTTTTTCCAAAACGGATATTTCTCGTCGAAAAATGAGGAAAAATGTAGCGTATAAAAAGGGATTTTTTTGACAGTGTATTTCAAGTTTTTTGAATAGATGTAGATTGTAACAACTTACCCCACCACGGGGGGGGGGCATGTTGTTACTGTATATGGGGTTAGTTGTTACATGAGATATATTTTAGTAATGAAATGAATTTTGCACATTTTCTGGTTTATTCTGTTAAATTTTGAAAGTTCTTAACCCCGTTAAAAATCAAAAACTTTTTGACTTTACAGATTTATTTCGTTAATGACTTTTTCTAATAAACTATCATCATCATTATCATTGTCCGCGCACGCGCGAATTACAATTTGTACAAGCATGTAAGTTATCAAACTTAGCACATCGGTCATGCTCCCATTTGTCACAGTTACGACATTTAAGCCGTTTAGTTGGTTTTTTTGGATTCTGAGTACGGTTTAGAGCATTCTATGCAGAACCAGTCATCATCATCTTCATCCGAAGGACGCACTGTTTGGACGCACCTTTCTGCATTTTTTTTAACCTTTGTGTATGTTGATTTCTTCTCTGCTAGACACAATTTCCTTTTCACAGATTTTTGTTTCCCAGCTTCGGCTTGCAAAACATTTTTTACTGGTGTATCTGTTAAAATGGTGCTGATCTAAGGTTTCCGCTTGCGGACCGTCTTCACTTCTGCCCTGTCTGCAGCGTTGGAGAAAGACCTATATTCGAATAATACATTATTTTATTATTATTATTATCATTGTTGTAATTATTATTATTATTCATTCAACCATACACATTAACAATAAATTCAATCATAGAATGAAAGATATCATAATTATTATTATTATTACTATCGTCATCCAACTACAGTACTTTATATGATTTAAATCATGCAACAAAACTTATCAGAAATACTACTTACCACCACTAGCATTTTTCATCTTCGTGCAGAATCTCTCTAGTGTCACGAATGTCATCGGCTGCCTTTCGTAATGAACTACCTGCAATTACTTCTTTAGCCACATCCAGGTATGATTCTTTAGATGTTTTGCCCTTGTCCGTCTTGTTTTTATAGTCCCTCGCCATATCACATTTAAAAAGAAACATAATATTAAATTAAAACTTGCATGGGGCAAGTTGTTATTTGTAACAACTAACCCCAACAAAATTGTAACAACTTGCCCCATACGACGCTACTTTAGTTCTTGGCACATATTACTGATATTATATCTTTGTACAAAACTTTTAAATATGTTAGCACTTACCTGAAAATGTAGGTTTTCACGTAGTATGGAAATAAATTCGTTATCTGCAACGGCTTCGTCACAAGTAGAAAAATAACAGAGGAAAGAAAAATTACTTTCAGACTCAAAAAAAAAAAAAAAAAAAAAAACGTTTTCCTTGAGCACTCTCCATGCTACTGACTGCAAGCTCTCCAGAGATTGTCAGGGAATGTAGATGAATGAGTGCTATCATCTACTGCAAGGAAAGTCGGTTTCTTCTGGCGGTTATTTTTAAATTCGAGTGTAACAACTTACCCCGTGTAACAACTAACCCCGGTCTAACCCTACCGTTGGCACTTAGCCACAGAGACACATTGGCCCAACGGCAACATTTTAAAATATTAAGTAGGGGAGAGTGTTGTACTTGGGACATTGATAATTTCTAAGGATCTATTTTTAGCAGCCATGTTTATGTAATCTTTAATAGTAATCTTCACCACTCAATGGTGCCATAGTAAAAATCAGCATCAAATGAGTAAAATTGACGATTTTTTGGGAAAAAGAAAATTTCAATACTCCAAAGTAAATATTTTCATCATATTTATACCATTTTCTGTCTTTGTATTTTAAAATTTAATCAACTGAATTTTATTTTGTTATAAAAGAGAAGTACTTTAAATATTTTGCTTATGCGGAAGTAATGATAGTGCATCTAGATTGATCATTATTTTGGTTTTCTTAAACCACGTGGTGATTGTACCTTGGGACAGCAAAACATTTTGTACCTTAGGACACGTTCCGAGGTACAACATATGCATGGTTCTTAATAATTAAGATATGTTTAGGAACATGAAACAATGTTGTAATCTTATGTTTTCTCTTAAGCACATTTAATGTTAGATAATAATTCATAATTCATTATTCGCAATTCATAATTAATTTTTCATGCTTTAATTCACTACCATGAAAAAAAACTATTTTTTTATTTTTTGGTATAGAAATGGTTTAAGTATATGACTGTTTCCTGACTCATGAAGACTTTCCCATAGTACAGGAAGATGTGTCCCAAGGTACAATAGGATGCTGTACCTTGGGACAGCATGGAACTTTTACTTCAAATGGCTGGCAATATTTTATTTTCAAACTGACTGAATTTAAAAAAAAATTATTGTATAGAAGTATGTTGGCGGTATTTTAATGTAACTTTTAGATTTTAAATTTGATACAAATAATCCAAGTTAAAATATGAAAAGTGTACCAAGGTACAACACTCTCCCCCACCGGTGATAACACCCCCCCCCCCCCCGCCCGCCCATGGATTGGTATTATCACCGGTGTCAATAATGTTCCTGGTGCTCCGCATTTAGTTGCAGCTGCCACTTTTCGTGTTTTAACTGGACATGATTGCCTCCGTACTCATCTATTCCATTTTAAGATCGTTGACTTACCTGCGTGTATTTTTGTGTTCAGTCGGACAAAAAATGACTGCTACACTGTTAAAAATTCAGAAAACTTTTATGGTAAATATTACAGTAAAATGGACTGTTTAATGTTTACAGTGCAGAAAAAAAAAAATTACAGTAAATTTTACCGAAAAAATAAACGCTTGCAGCGCCAATTGATACACCACGTGACTTACAGTGCGAGACACATAACACTGTATTTCCCCTCATTCGATGTGCCCCGACTGGTATGCTGTCCAGCAACGTCATCTGCCAAGACGAAGGTCCCGAGATCGAACCCGCTTCTCGCATGTTGACTTTTTAAACTCTTCGTTTATTCTACCGTAAAATTTTGCAGGGAAATAGTATTTGACAGTAAAAGTTAATGGTAACATGCATGCCAGTAACTTTTACCGTAAAATTTTGGGATTTTTTTTAACAGTGTAAGCACGTTGACGAATGCTCCTCCATTATCATTTTGTAATTCTATCGTGAAAAATATTGGAGAGCGCATAGTCTTAAGACATAATAGTCAACTGGCTGGCATTTAATAAATAAAAAAAATGTGCTACTCATATAACGAGGTGTGTGTTGTATCATATCCTTTCTCCCACATGAATATCATCGAAAAAGCAGCCTCCATCAAAGAACCAGCTAGAACTTTTGTTCTGATGAGTGAATTTCATCTCTTATAAATATTCGTTCTTTTATTCCTTAACAGCTTGAAAATTCCATCAGAAAATAATTACCAACAAGGTAATTGTCAATAGTAATTATTGGTTCTGCCTTGGTTTTCGGAAATTTTTTCAGACTAGTTCCTTACATTCGTGAAAAGAAATAGCGGCGATACGGGTCAACATACTTTGAGGATTTTAAGAGACATTTTCTGAATTTCTTGTAATTTTGAACCATGATAAATATATTTAATGTTGAAAAACAGAAAATACTAACCGCAAAACATGCTAATTAAAAATTTACTATGTATCATTGCTGTTGATAAATCAATATTTAACAAAAATATTTCGAATGAAAATCTATTGTTTTATAGGGTATGAGAATCATTATAAATTATATTTAGCGTTATTTCTTTTTAAACGTAACTCAAAGAAGTGTATTTCATATTCACTGACCAAATAATAAAATATTTTTTTTTTTATTTCAAGAGATTTCTAATCAGTTACTTTTTTTTCTTGTCTCTTCATAAAACAATTGCAATGGATTCGGAAAAAAATCGAATTTAATTTTTGGTACATTTACACGTTATGAATTCTCTTGTATAGTATTTGACTACTTTAAGGAAGGTGTATGTCTGAGTCAGTGTGACGGATATATATTAGTCCCTATAACTTACGAATTAATGATTCACAGAACTTCATGAAATTTTCTATGTACTTGAATCGTCCATGTATAAACAAACAGTACGGAGGATAGCATTGTTACACTATTTGAATAAATAAAATGTAATCATGCAGAAAGGTTTCCAAAAAAAGTCACATCATACACAGTTCACTTTCTTCCGAGATGACCGAGTAAAGATGGATTGGAATTACGTCAGCGACATGAAAAACGTTGAAATTCAAAGCATTTAAAACCAGTAAACCGGGTGAAAAATTATTTTAACGCAACATGTGCAAATGCTGGACACATGAATCATGTAATTCTGTAGAATCAATTGTGCTGCTGAAAATAATACCGATGAAGGCAGCTAATAGGGAAGTTGCAACCTATTAAATGTTCATATTTTGGCTATTGCATATTGTTAATTGACCCACAAAACTAAAAAATTCACCATCGCCGAATTTTAAAACACCGTGGTTGATTTTTAATGAATTTTTAAAAATCCACGCGCAAAAGTGCGCTCTTCTGAAACGTCACGAGCCTACGTCACAGGGCGCGAATGGACAGCCTTCCGCCGAAGATCCCTTGTTTTCGCTAGGGATATTTTGAGCGCGCTGATATTTTTATTTTTTAGAAATTCAATAATCCTTTTGAACACACTATGGAGG
Source organism: Uloborus diversus (assembly GCF_026930045.1). Taxonomy (NCBI): domain Eukaryota; kingdom Metazoa; phylum Arthropoda; class Arachnida; order Araneae; family Uloboridae; genus Uloborus; species Uloborus diversus. The sequence goes on from NC_072733.1 coordinate 116,595,021, forward strand.
CCGGATTCGTTAAAGCACAATCTAAATAATCTTCCTCAAATAATATCAATGGTGATATTCGAATATTTCCGAGAGGATGAGAGGTTTAATGTTCCAGAAACGCGAGGAGTTTAATGCGAGGAGATAAGCCTTTTACGTTTCATCTTCGAAGTCGAATGCACGTTCTTCGGTTTCTCCCATGACATGGGAACCGGTTCGCTAGGGTTTCTCTCCTATCGGACGTCACTTCCTATGCCATCTGACGTCACAGGCGCTTGAACTTTAAAAATTAATTTAAAAAAAACTACTTATCGTATCGCAAAAATTTTTTCACCTATGATGTTCATACATGTTACTCTATCATATAAAAATAAAATTGAAAAATCGAAAACTTCCCTATTCAGTTTATCATAGTAGTTTTATTATAGTTTTTTTTTTTTTTTTTTCGTTTTTTATTTTCGAGAGTGCATTTTCGTAATTTAGCACCAGGAAAAATTGGTGCATGAAGGATATTTTTATTTAGTATTCGTAATGTTTCTAATCCTTCGAAACAAAATACTAGGTTTGATCAAGCTCAATCCATCCGAGGATTAAATACGTTAAAAGGTCATATTGCCTAAAAATCGGTGCAAAATGGCCCAAGCGACTAGCCGTGAATTTTACCTCTGAATTGATTTTTCAATTAATATTCTTTTCAGATAATATTCTAATTTTATGATGAAAGCTTCTTCCAGGACGAACACTGATTTTTTTTTTTTTTTTTTTTTTTGGTATGTTTAATTCTATTTCAGCAGGGTTGCTTAAAATCTTGCACAATTGCAAGTCATATTGATTCTGTTGTGAGTAAGAATTCTCATACCATATATTATTAGTCAGTGTTGAATTCGTTATTTTTTCTGCAGTGCAACGCTAGTGAGGAGAAATTGAAACATGAGCCGCTTGACCAATCTAATATGAGGGGGGCGCAGGATTTTTTTCCCTAAAAGCAGTTCCGGGACTGCTTCCGATGCATTTCGGCACCAAATTATCCCTGATACTGATCTACGCGAAAAAAAAATCCATCCCCATGCTGAGGAATACCCTCCCAATTTATACTATACTATACTAAATACATTAATAATACCATTCTGCCGTGGGCCGGTAAACGTCCATATCTGCAGAAATAAGTTTTTGAGATACAGTATAACTTCGATTTAACGATTTCCTCAATTAAATGATACATTTCACTGGTCCGGATTTGACTGAATTGAATGTCTATGCTCCTCGATTTAACGATTTCCTTGATTTAACAATCACTTTTTTCTGTCCGTTCAAAATAATTAAATCGTTTTTATACTGTATTTGAAGGATTCTCATTTTGTATTCCTTGCTAGCAATAGGGAAGCGTTGTACACTGCTTGACCATTGCTAAGGAACAATTACGTTTTTTGGAATAGTTAAGAATAGATAATGATTAGAGAAACAGAACGAAGTATATAGTTAGTAGGGAGGATGTGCCTTTATTATAAGTACAAAATAATACAGATATTACTACATCAGTGAAGTAAAAACTTAAAAATAAAAAAATAATCCTACTTAGGTGGTTTTCAAACAACCGGAAAAAATGATCTAGGTCAGAATGATGGAGACATGAGTACTTTAATATGATGTATGTTTACCAGGGACACTAATGCACATTTTACATATGTTTTTCCATACTCCCCACTAATTATTGGGGAGTGCTTGGGGGATGTTTTCCCACTCCTCTCTCAAGGCGGATTTGAGTTCTTGTACTGTTCTGGGAGGGACAGTTCCTTGCGCAACACGTCTGTCAAGAACCACCCAGGCAAGTTCAATTGAATTTAAGTCGGGAAAGTAAGCAGGCCACTGCATACGGAGAATATTTTCACTTTGTAATGTGTGTCCGACACTTCAATGCTTCTGTGTGACCGTGTATCGTCGTCCGTAAAGAGAAAGTCTGGACCTAGAGCCCCCTAAAAAGACGAACATGGTTCAGCATAACTTCTCTGCTGTACATATGCGACGTAACGCTTTCTTGTTCAAAACGTGAAGCGGTGTTCTGCCAGTGTGCATGATGCCTGCTCACACCATCACACCTGGGCCGTACCGATCACGTTCACAAACAAATTTTTGTGCATTACGTGTTCCACGCTCTCTCCACAGTAGTTAGTGACCAGAATCACCTGTTACACTGAAACGAGATTCGTCAGAGAACATCACTCTAGACAAATTTTGACGATCCCGACCAACATTTTCCTTACACCAGCGTAATCTCTCTCGACGATGGTGTGGTTGAACTTGGATGCAACGTACGGGCTTTCGTGCCTACAAACCAAAATTATTTACTCGCCATGAGATGGTTCTTGCAGAAACATGCGTACAGGTAGCGGTTGTAAGATTTGCAGCTATCTGTCAGGAGTCAAATTTCTGTTCCTTTTTTTGCCACGATGGCTACATAGCGATCCTTTGAAGGTGTGCTGTTCTTACCACGAGCCCCGGCATGCTTTAGCAAAATATTTCCACTTTCAGCGACCTTCTTTAATCGGGAGATGGCACTTTTTGATACACCCACTGGATCAGCTACAGTGGTGACACTTTGACCTGCTTCTAGTCGTCCAATCGCTAGTCCACGATCGTAGGTACTCAAGAGATGTCTTGCTGACATTTTACTCTTAAATATTTCAAGAACCAAACATAATTTCAGAGAAAAAACCTTTTTTAATATCCAGCAATATTTTTGCTAAAAACCAAACAGCGTGAATTTTCATACAAATCTTGAGTGTGTATGCACTGTCCTTTATACAGATAACGAGTCTTGATCTACCACGCCACGTGAACTTATTTCCATTGGCCAGCTGGTTGAGGCACAAATTTGCATAAATCACTTGTTCCTTAGCAATGGTCAAGCAGTGTAGTTTAACGTTTTTTTTTCTTTTTTTTTTTTCAGCGGAAACCAAATAAGCATGCATGTACAATAAAATTAACATGCAGTAGTTGAAAAATGCAGAAAATGGAAAAATGAAAAATTTGCAATTGCTGACCTTTGCCTGTTCACGGCAGTATTATTCTTGTACTCAGCATGTATGCACTACATATGAACAACAATGTACTTTCAAAAAGCGAGAGTAATTTTAAAAAAAAATCCTCCATCAGTGCTATACTTTAGGTTAAAATCAACATTATGATGTAGCTTACATACCTTTAACATTCAGATTTATGAAGGTGGATTGCTCGGTAGAAATCAGCTAGTTGTGGAAAATGTCACGCAACGATAGCTTTGCACTTTATGAGATTCTTGAGGGTTAATGAGAAGTTTGTGAAACGTAAATATAAAGTTACGTTGAACGACATGGAGAGTTTGGATATTTGTCCTACTTCAAGGCTATGGTCTTCATGGCTATTTTTAGAATCATTTTTACTCGGATGTTTTAAAAGATAAAATATTTTAATTGATATATGCTGCAATTAAAATGAAACAAATGATTGCATACATATAAAGGCAAATATTTACACATTTTTTATGCTATTTATTAACTTTTTTACTTTTATTTTGCAAACATACAAGTTTCCAAAGAATCGATTCAAAAAAACATATATTAAAATTACAAAAAAAAAAGAAAAAAAAAAGAAAAAAATCATGAAGTAAACCAATCCAAATTATGTTTTAGAGACTTTTAGTTCTGAATAATGTTTCTGAAATTTGTCAACTCGAAACGACAACAAGCTTTTTTTTACAGTTTGATTCCCTACGAACACATTTTTATTAAGTCTTGAATGTTCGCATTTATAAAAAAATATTCTGAATACTTCATTGTCCTTTCAATGTGCATTATGAGATTGGAAAAGCGTTCTTATGGAGCTACTTTGAAATTATTATTTTAAAATTAATCCTTAAAAATTTGAAAAACTTTCAATTTAAAGAAAGATGAAATTTGATATAATATTAGAAAAATTGAAAAGATTTATATTAGTATTTTTTGTAAAAAGTATTTTAATTTTACTTAACCATTTTTGAGTTAGTGCTACTGTTGTATAGAATATTTTAAATTGTGAGACTTTGGTTTTAGGTGCATACAGGACATAAATATTTTAAAATGAAATATAATCAGTCAAGATAAATATTTAGCCTTTGAGTGAGACCTTTCATTTCAGAATATACTAGTTTTAAATGTTCATCGGAGAATACAGTTTTAGAAGTTCGAACAGCTAAAAACGTTGAAGTTGGGTAAATAAAGAATTTAATCTTCAGAGAGTCAATAATAAGGAAAACTTACACCATTCGAAGCCATCAGAACTTGGGTTATTTGACGAGAGGAAATGTAGCACTACTGATGATGATGAATATCACTGCATTATTTGATAAGCAGCAGTTTCATTTGCTTATTTCACGAAGTGTAGTATCCAAAGAGTCAACATCTTTTTTGAAAACAATGTTTGGATTTAATTCAATCAATATATTTTTAAATTCCAGTTTTGTTTCTTCCCACTTAAACTAACAATAACTCTTATAAAAAAGCAATGGATTTTAAAAAAATAATGCGTTCCACAAGGCGTTGCTTAAACTGTACCGTAAAGGCGGGCTACTGTAGCCCTAGGATCCTTCTTTGGCCCAAATGGAGAAAAAGTTACAACGTCCTCTGTCAGCCTTCAGGGCGCAATTGTTTCAACATATTTTGACAGATTCCACTAGAGATCATCCCCAAGCACACAATTATGTATACCAAGCAGTTCTGTAGCTCTGCTCAAGAAGCAACTCTTGTGGTTCTGCATTCCTTGTGTTAACATGTGCCTTCATAACCTCTCAAACTTCTCCATGTAGAAGCAGTTCTAAATCAGTCTTTTAAGTACCTATTTATTAACACTATTTAATACTCCATGCCGTAATATAGTTATACTTCTCATTTCACTTTATTAGTTTTTTTTAATTGACAATAACAACATATCTCTTAACCTAAAAATTACGACCTACTTTGGCCCGGCATAAAAACTTGAAAAAATCCGCCAGAGAGATTTGGAAAAGTAAAGAATAGCTAAAATTAAGACTCTAAACAAGAAAAGCACAAGATAGAACCTGGAATTCTTGGCAACGGTTAAAGAGAGAGATTGCAGACGTTCATCAGGGCTCAGTTCCATAGCTTTCTCATCCCCATTATGCATGATGAAGAGGAATTAAAAGTTGCAAGAGGTTTAGAAAAAGGTTTACCCAGTTGCATCTCTTTCTTATTAATATTTTTAAATTTGTTAAAAATTTTATTATTGTAGAATGGAATGAGCTTAGGTTTTCAAAGATAGCTGTTCATGTGAGAGAAGAAGGAGCGATTGTGTTGAAAGCATGGAATGCATCAAAAGTTTTGAAAGTGGCCGAAAATTTAGGATCCTTTGTTTCACGAATGGTGTTATCTTAATAAAATTATCCAAACTTCAAAACTGATGAAAAGATGACTGTTCTTCGTAACTTCTGAGACATTAACTAGGTATGCACCAAGGCTAGGCTGCAAACACGTTCTGTAAAAAAAAAATCCTTAAAACAAATATGTATGAATCAAACTTCTTGTAAAATGTATTTTTCTTTCAAATAAATATTTTTTTGGGAAAACCACTTTGGGACAAAGTAACCCAAACGCAAGGGTAACATTGGCCCAAATAAAATACAATAATAAAGGGTAAAAATACTTGGAAATAAACTGATCACTATAAAAGAATTAAGTTAAGATATCGCTAGATATGTAAAACAAGTTTCCACAGCTTTGAAATATGAATAGTTAAAAAATTATTGAGAAAATAATGAGAAAAGTTCCAAAATCTCGGCTAAAGTAGCCCGCACTTACGGTACGCTATAAAGCTTTTTAGAGATGACTCCTCCAACATTTCTTTGCTTGACGTTCAGAAAAAACTTCAGAAATAAAAAATTGAGCAAAACTAACGAGAAAAAATATTAATGTGTACAAAATATTATAGTCAATATTTATCTAAATATTGTTCATAACGATTTACCATAGTACGATTACCACCTCGTCGATTAAAATTGAACGATTTACCTAAAAAATTAAAAGAGAAATAAATATGTCATTAAGGGAGGAAATTAATACATTTGTTAGCAGTATCAGCAATACTCCAGTATATGTACCTGTCACTAAACCGAAAATGGATGTTTATAACAATATTCTATCACAACCTAAAGTTAAACTGCAGAAAAGTGATTTATAAAGTGAATGATTCATAGCTAATCTACATGTGTCATGTATGTTACACATATAAGATGCTTAACAAACAGTTGCTCAAATTGACAGTACTGAGAATTAATAAAAAGATCAATCGTCATTTTGTTCATACTTGAGTAAAATAATAAGTGTTACAGATTCAACGAGTCGTCTAAACAGTAGACTTCACGATGTAGACATTAGAATGTTTTAAGTACAGGTTTTGCATTTTAAGTTTTGACATTTTTCAAATAAATGAGTAAGATAATTTATAAAACGAACTTGGCATTTAAATTTGTTTTTTTCTAATTTATGAATTGAATTTGAATGCAGGTACAAAATAAAATGAAAAATACAGGATTTTGCATAATGTGAAATGTAAAAAGTAGATTAAATATTTTTGTCAATATTTTTGCTGTCATTTAAAGGGCAATTGGAGTAAATGTCCAAACTTGGTAAATAGATAGATTATAAAAAGAACCCCTTTACTGTCTTCCGAGTGGTGCTTGTTTGAGAAATTTGAACAGCAACATTTCCAAGTAGCGTTCAATTTGTAAAATTGACAGCATTCGATTCTGAGTTATTTTCCCTCTTAAGTAAACGTACTCGTTAACAGCAAATATAGAAGAATTAATCCAATATTTAATGTATACATCACTTGTAAAAAGTAAGCTACACGTATTTTGTTATGTACTGTTATCAGTATTGGTTTTAAAATGATGTGAATAAAGCTGCAACTGTTGTTACCTAAAAATGTCTGTTCATTGGAAAAATTGAAAGGAATATAATAGAAGGGACTTACGAATTCATGAGCTGATTTTTATTTTTTAACTACGTGGTATGCCCTTTGTTTGTGCTCTACCATCCCACATACATAGCAATGTCTTATTTATTTCATGAAAAATATTTCTACTTTCGTTTAGACAAAGAGATTTTGAAAAATGGAAGGAATTTATAATGTGAAATAACATTATTTTTCGCAATTACAAGTGCACAAACATATATATTTTTACTGTAGAAATATTGTTGGCATCTTAAGACATGCCCAATAGGGTGGGCCGAAAAAAGAAAAGTTTCGATAAGCAACATCTAATAGCAAAAACAATTTTTGTATTGCCATCCTAAACATAGGAAAAATAATTAAAAAAAAATAATATTTATGTCTTCAGATCGCGCATTGGCACCAAATTTTGAAAAAAAAGGTAAAAAATGGTCAATTTTCAAATATTTTAATAAAAATTTTAATGATTGAATAGTTTGTTCTAATGTCATTTAAATGCTTTGTTTTAATACTCTTTTCATATATCTTTGAAAATATTTGCATTTCTTTACAGTTTTTAGTTCGCGCATGAGCCGCAAATTTACTTAAAATAACCAAAAATGCATATTTTTAGCTTATTTTGCACATTGCAGTATTTCTTCTTTTTGATTCCAGTTATAGTCTTTTTTACAATAAATGTGAATTACACAGCTCTTTTCTGGAAATATAATCATATTTTATTGCATTAACAACCCAGAAACCACCCTAAATTGATGGTTTCACTTTGTGTTCCACCTTGCAATTCCCAAGAAAAAGAGTTATTTACAGGACTTGTGAATGTAAGTTTCTTTACTAATGCATAATAACTATATTATTTTAAACAAGTTTCTACGTTGGACTCAAGGTTTGAAGTTGGACTGGTGACTCAATATTTACATTGATGATAGTGAGCATAAAAGTTTTCACATTAATCCATATCTTGTTTCATCTTAAAATACCCAACCTACCGACTCACTGATCACCCTTTCAACAGTTGTAGTGTGTAAGAGGAACATTTTCTGAATTATGAGTATAGTTTCAAATGTTATTGTAAAACTAAGTATTATTATTTTAGGAAGAACTTGGTTGGAAGGAATCGAAGTATGAAAAACTGACTTAAAAAGCGAGCAAAAGTATATTTGACGGACATTGTTAATGTAATACAGAAAGGAAAATGTTATATTGATCTCGCTCTCCCAAAACAAAGACCTCTCAGTCATTAGCATTTTTTAACACGTCCTAACGGAGCACTGGGGCTGTATAATTTTCAAACTAAACTACTAAGCTCATAAATTATATCTTTTAAACATTATTTCTCTATGATTCGATAAAATTAAAATTTAAAGAAAGAAGAAGCTCCCATGGACCTGTACAGTTATTTAATATTACAAAATCTACAAGTCAGAAGTCTCCTGATCTTTTAAACATAGTGGATCCAAAGATTCAAAGAAATGCTGACTTTGTCATTTTTGAGAAATTGTTATTGGTCATGGCAGTGGACTAGAGGGGAAATACAAAGGAATTGGATTACACTAGGGTCTACAGTACAACGCAAAAGATTGTCCATCAAGAAACGCTTTTACAGCTATAAGAAAATATCTTCCACCAACGTTAAGATTTAGCGCTTCGAACTAGAACAGTTAATGGATTGACCAACGTGTTTACGTACCTCCAATTCAGTGATGAAGTAGAATATAAGGATATTTTATCATTTTTAAAAAGTATACATTTGATTAAGTATGCATTCTTAAAATTTAACTTATCAAACTCGGGCAATTGAAAGGATTGTGAAACTAGTCAGTGAATCTGTTGAAATTCAGTTGAGGTATCAAGACCCAATAGATGATTTATATCAAAACCTTTATATTCACCAACATCAATACCTAAAGTGTGTCGTAAGTCCAACGTCAACCCCTGAACGAAACGTAGAAATTTATTCAAAATAATATAGTTATTGCGAATGTAAGTTTCTTTACAAATGTATAAGTAATGTAACTACTCTTCTCTTTTTTGTTTCCAGCTACCCCGTGAAAACCTGTTTTCCAGGAGAATCTCTTCTTCATACACCTAAACACAAGAAACTGGCAAGAGGTAAAACGAACATAGACTTAAGCACTTTCTCATAATATTATTTATTTATGTACATGTTCAGTGACGCAGTGATAGAATTCAGACATATTCTCTAAAGCATTACATTTCTAAAGTTAAAATAGGTTTTAATGTACTATTTCAAATCCAAAAGATGTAAATCTTTATTGTTTGATGCAAAATAGAAATATCAAACGCATGATTTTTACTCGTGTGGATAATTTACAGAAAAAATATTTAGTTAACGAAAAACAAATTCAAAACTTAATTTTTAATGATTAACTTTTTAAAATGAATGTTTCCATTTTTCTGATTTTTCAAATTTATGGTAAGCACATACAGCTGTTAAAAAGACTGGTCTGAAAGAAAAAGAAAAATAAATGTTTTTTTTCATGAAATATTATAAGTTTTCAAGTTCAAAAAAAAGCGTTAACTAAGGAATGATTTAAAAAAAAAAGAAAACATTTTTCTACATTTATTGTATTCATGAAAATGAAATAGCAATAGAACAAATAAGAAATTTAATAAATTTTGGCCAACATTTTAAAATTCCTAAATCCATCACAAAAATTAAACTTTTGATAGAACTTTAATTAAAAGGAATATTCTACCTTTTTTTTTCGTTTGGAAATAAAAAGCATCTTTCATTCAGCCGACATAAAATAAGATCACATTCGCCTTTTTCACATTTTTCCCCTTTTCTTTGGAGGTTAATTAAGTAATAGATGTTGCTAGAATTGACTCTGAAATTTTATGCTTATGATCTTTCCAATGAGTGTCACGAGTTTTCACGAAGAGGAGGAAAAAGAACATTTTCCAAGTCACATTAACGTGTCACGTGAGAAAAAAAAAACGCATCATAAAGCTTCCACTCTTTCTATTTACATTAAGTGAGGCAAAAATAATGATTAAATAAGCCGAAAAAAGTAACAAATATAATTTCCCAAAGCTTTCAATCGCTTTGTAGAGTACCATAATTAAATTAGGACCTTTTTTTCTCCCTCGAAGTAAAAGATTTAAGCCGTTTGTTTTCGGATTCTTTCAGTTGTCTATGCAGTACACATGATTGATTAAAAGTTGCTCTGCTGAAAATATTGATTTAGTTTTTCTGACAACTATGTTTTGTTTTACTTGTGTTTTTCTTTAAACCGTAAATATTTCTTAGCTTTGACTTATCTGTAGCACTAATATGCTTTTTCAGGGCTCACCCACGATTACGTTTTACGATTATGTGTGTCCTGCGTACCTTTATTGATGCATTACATCTTACCCATATTCTATGGCAGCGCTTCCCAAACTTTGTAGGTCACGGAACCCTAAGTAATTTGATTTTACTTAAAGGAACCCCCAGTTTTTTTTATGACTAAAAGACTAATTGTTGATGAGCTATGAGTCAAATGATAAAGATGAAAAATAATTAATATTCAATTACTTTCTTCTGCATAGAAAAAACTATTGATTAGGTGAAAATTTGCGCATTTTGATAGATTAACACTTTTAAGGTGAGCTGAACCTACCTTAAACCTGAGTAGCGAAATGGAGCCAAAAATCCTTCCTGCTAACCCTTGCAGAAAATGAACGAAGTCCGTTTCTATACTTGTAGACGGGCTCAGACTTGACGGCGGGAGCTTTTCACGTGAAAGACAGACAGTATCTGTCCGTTTGTTTATGCTTATCATGTATTTGACCGATTTTTTGAGGGCGATGTAACTAAAGTCGTAATACATGGAATTGAAAGAAACTTGGTGTACGTGCGTCTCCATGTGAGCTGTTGTTGATTAGTTTCGGCATTAACCTCTTCACAGGTTAACATAATCAAACGATTTCCGCTTTTAGCGTGACTGCTGTGACCATAGACTAATAATAAGAGTAGACCGAGCTATGGCAACCCTTTTGCTGCTCATAAACCAAACCATGTGACTGGTGGAGATCCTAGCAACAGCGGGCGTTGATCGTAGCAGACGATCAACGCGAGCGAGAAATAAAATAAATAGAATTTATGAAACACGGAATAATGATCTTTTATGGAGTCTGATTTGTAAATTTGTTATTCTAAGTTGTAAATATTTTGTTAATATAGTGAGTTTTTCGTTTAGATGGTATTGTGCATTTTCTTTATTCAATTTTAATAACTCGTTAAGCAATTAAAGATGCAAGCGCCCAAAAAGAATCGGCAAACGGTAAGATTTTTACCTACAATTTCAATTTAAGATACCGATTAGTACATTTTTGCGTTAACGCAAAACGTTTACGCCATTACGTTTACGCCAACGCTGATGTAGTAGTTCCAAATGAAATTAAAGTTACTGAAAACTGCGATCAAAAACTAATTACTAATGTCAAAATAATGTATAACTAAAAGAAAAACAATTCAATCATCTCTGCACCTGGGGAAAAAATATAATAAAAATACATTACATCTTAAAATACATGTCGAGTGCCAAACTATAGATAATCCTGCCAGCTGGCAACCATACCGCTAAAGTTTTCGCCGAGCCTTCCACCAGTCACATGATGTATCCATGAACCAATTTTTTCATCAGCAAGTCTGGGGAAACTCGGTCTACTCTTATTATTAGTCAATGGCTGTGACACAAAGATTCGCATAAAAATTGGCACACATATGTACCTCATTGGGAGAGGTGCAGCTAGATGTTTGCCAAAAAGGGGTGAAAAACCGAATTTTGGTAAATGCGATAATAAGTTAGCATCGATTGCTCATAAGAAATACAGAGAGAAAAGTTGCGTTATATTTACTTGATACTTCACTGCATACTCCAGGGTCGTCTACGATGGTGGATTTATCATGCCGCAAATTGCAAAGATTCCCATGACCACAAGGGTTTTGAAGGGAGTACAAAAATGGCTCATGATAAATGTTTTTACAGTTGTGTGATAGATATAGAGGGGCCCCAAATTTGCATTTCCCAGCCCTCGAAACTTATAAATCTACCATTGGTCTCCGTAGGGGAGACCGGGTCTAGTTAATACAGGGTCAAGTTGATACAATCCCAATAATTTTTAAATTTGAATGTGTATGAGAGCGGGAAGCAGAGTATAGGAGGGGCAGGCCGATAGCCAGTAACCTGTCAAGTGTCTGAGGAGGAGGTTGCTTGTTCTTTTGTACTTTTTGGAAAAAACTGCTTTTGACTGAGAAAAGTAAAATTTTGCTTGATACTTTGACCTGTTTTATATTTTATGTGTGAGGTAGTAGATCAACCAAATACAGTACTTCGGATTCGTCACTTCCAGGTAAGGATATTGACTTAAACTCGTTATTTCGGCTGCTTCCTGTTTCTCATAAAATTAAGTTTAAAGTAATGGCGTCGTTTGGGTCAAATTGATACGCTTCTTTTGGGTCAAGTTGATACGTGTATCAACTCAACCCACAAGTAGTTTTTAATGTGGCTTTTTATTTTCAGAAATGCCAAGAAACTACAAGAAGAAAACTGAGAGAGGTGAAATACCTATTGATGTGTTTGAAAGGGCATATGATGAAATAAAAAATGGAAGGATGTCTATCAGGGAAGCAGCAAAAACATTTTCTATAGACAAAATGACGCTTTACAGATATAAAAATAAAAAGGAAAAACAGCTTGAAACACCTGACGCTGTTGAAAAAAAAGTAAAAATGGGATATGCTAAGCACCGTCAAATATTAAATGATGATTAAGAAAACGAGCTTTGCAAATACATTTTAACAAGTACTAAAATTTATTATGGATTAACTCCTAAAAATGTTCGAGAACTGGCTTATGAGTTGGAACTTGCAAATCAATTGGAAATGCCTGATACCTGGATAAACGCCAAAATGGCAACATCAGAGTGGTTTTACAAGTTTTTAAAAAGGCACCCCACTCTTTCTTTAAGAGAGCCAGAAGCGACAAGCTTAAGTCGAGCAACTAGTTTTAATAAGCATAATGTTGGGAGCTTTTTTGAAAACTTGAAAAAGATGTTTGAAAAATACAAATTTCAAAGCAAAGATGTGTGGAATACGGACGAAACTGGGGTGCAGACAGTTCAGCGACCAGGCAAAGTTATTGCTGAGAAAGGAGTCCGTCAAGTTGCAAAAGCTACTTCTGCCGAGCGAGGACAAACCGTAACAATTGCAACTGCTGTTAAGGCTATTGGCAATGCTCTCCCGCCACTTTTTATTTTCCCTAGAGTATTCTTTAAAGACTATTTCATAAAGGAAGGACCACAAGGGTGTATTGGCACTGCAGACCCTTTCGGTTGGATGACTGGGTCATCGTTTCTCACTTTTATTAGACACTTTCATAGTCACGTAAAGTCAACACTTCATCAACCTTACCTTTTATTGCTAGACAATCATGATTCCCACTTGTCTATCCAAGTGTTAAACTTCTGTAAAGACAATGGAATAATTTTGCTATCTTTTCCTCCTCATACTTCACATCGCCTCCAGCTCCTAGATGTATCTGTTTATGGACCATTTAAAAGATACTACTTTGCAGCTGTTGACAACTGGCTAGTTAGCAACCCTGGTAAAACCGTAACAATTTATGACATTCCTAACCTGGTCAATTGCGCCTTTCTAAATGCTATGACACCGAACAACATAGTGGCAGGATTTAAAGCTTCCGGGATAGTCCCATACAACCCAGATGTTTTTACTGACGACGACTTCAAGCTTTGTAAATGATCGTCAGCTTTCTACGAACGCAGAAGATCAACAACCTTCTTTGTCAGGCGGAGACCATTAACAGCCCTCTACGTCAGCCGAAGATCAACAGCCCTCTACATCAGCCGAAGATCAACAGCCCTCTACATCAAGGGGAATGATGTCTTCAATTGTCACGCCGGAACAAATCCGTCCTTTGCCAAAAGCAGGAGCACGTAAAAATAGCGGAAAAGGCAAGCAATCCTTAAGATCTTGTATACTTACTGATACGCCTATAAAAGACAAAATAGAACAAGAAACTGAGGAAAGGGAAAGAAAAAAATCTATTAAGGAAGAAAAAAACAAATTAATAATCAGGAAATTATTTGACAGCGAAAAAATTAACCTTGACAACTTAAAAAGACAGGATAAGGACATGAAAAGAGCTAAAGACAAGAAAAAATCAAAACCCTAGAAAAAGAAGTATGAATCAGACTCTGATGAAGATGGAGAGTCCTTTTGTTTAGTGTGTTTTAAGTCTTATTCGTCTTCCAAACCGGGTCAAGATTGGATTCAATGCATTTCCTGCAAGAAGTGGGCTCACATAGCCTGCGCAAAAGACTGTAAATTTTACACTTGTAAAAATTGCGAATCAGACGTTTGCCTCTCGTCAGAAACGGAATGACTGCTAAAAAATTATGACTTTATTAGAAGAATACTAAAAACTTAATTCAACCCATTCAATTACGTTTTACTGTTTTATAATTTTGTAACAATAAAATTCTTTTTAAATGTATGACTTGCTAATTATTCCAATGATTCTCCATTCTACTGAAATGCGTACCAACTTGACCCATTAGTGTATCAACTTGACTCGGGGTGGGTTAAATTGATACATCTTGCAAAGTTTAGAAAATATTTTTTTATGCTAAAATCTTTTTCATAGAAGGTTTTTTTATATGGAATGTGATAGCTAAATAGTTATATTGCATCATAATGCTGTATTTGTTTGAGTACGACAAAAAACAAAAATTACAAAAATCACAAAGTAAAAAGTGTATCAACTAGACCCGGTCTCCCCTACTCTCAGAGGTATTGTTTTGAGATGGAGCCTTGAACCACAACTGATTGAACGTACACTAGTAAAATTAGCGCACATGGTGAATTTTCGACTGTTGTCAGTATCAAACCCGTGACCCTTTAGCCACGAACTTAGTGCTTTACAGAGCTCGGCATGCGTCCACAGCATATACTATTTAACTACTTACCGAAGGCAACCTTTCGAAAAATTATGAGGCAGTATGAATAAAAAACACTACCTTCAACTTAAAATAGGACCTATTTATGAAAACATAATTTTTCTATGACATTGTTGCAACTGTTTTACAACTTTCCCTGCAACAAATTACATTAATATGAAGAATGAAATTAATTCATTGTGAAACTGATAATAGCTGTAAATTTTTGCTTTATGTCGGAATGTTGAGAACATTAGCAGGACCTGAATCCAAGAACCAAATTGTTTTTTTTGCATTGATAAGTGATTACGAGTGGAAGAAATTTTGCGATACAGCTTCATTACCCAAAAATACTATTCACTTTCACCATCAAACCAAAATTTGTTGAGTGAAATTGAATCAGAAAACCGGTTTCCAGCAGATAAACTCTGAAGCGCGCAATTATATAATTTATACTCAGGCATGAACAGTGTCATAGATTTCTCAAATGAACAGTAATGGTTTTCAATATCATGAAATAGTAGTTGCACTGCATTTTCTTCATAGAGATTGTTTCTGGCAGAATTTCCTTTTAAGAGAGCAAAACATTTTACGTTGTTTTTTTTAGGCAGGGAACGAAAATTAACGTTGTTATTTCATCTCTCATAACAAATGTGGTTACTGTTTCCCTTTGAGTAAAAACAGCCACTTCGTTCAGTTCGACAGAAATAGTGACTAAGTATTTATCAGCTGTCGTTTCTGATCTAAAACATTGAAAACAGCTGAAAATATTGATGCCTTTTGTTCCAGTTGAAAAACCCTCATTTCATCTGGAAGTTCAAATGACCTTTAAAAAACTTTTGTTTTGGATAGACAGCATATTTTATATGGGAAATTAGTGATTTGTGTTGCACATGCCTTCATAAATCTAGCTAAATAGTCTTGAATGGAGAAAACGAGAATTGGCAAAATAAACTTTGTTGACGCTTCATCAAGAACTTTCCTCCATGGTATTTATTTGATAATGCTGGCATGGCGATGCAAAACACTGTGACAACTACTACTTTAATCTAGAGTGGCATTTTGGATCCTTGATACTGATTATTTGATTTTTCTTGAAACTAGGGGAAAACAAATTTATGCAACGACTGACTGGCGCAGAACCCTTCTTATACTTCGGCGAAACTCAACGGTTCCGTGGAACACACTTTGGTAGACGCTGTCCTATGGTATCTTAATTTTTTTCATTTAACACAATCGTAGAGGAAGGGGGTTGTCGCTTAGGTAGCCTTGTTCTATGAACTGCCTTGTCTAGTGATGCCCCTTGCAATACAAACATGATGAAATTTATTTATATTTTAGCATTTGTCATCACTTAATACTGCACCTATCATTGACAACAAATATAGATTATGCTGACTTTCCAACTTCAAAGTGAACAGACTCTTAAGGATTTTTTTTTCCGATTTCTTCTAATAGTTTCAGGGATAAATTTGTGAATCACTAAGGTACCAACTTAGAAAAAGAATTCTTTATAAATGAACTGTGGAGTTTACAGTTGGGCACCTTGAATTAATTATGCATAAAACTTCCTGTTGATCTACTTCTTGGCGTAGTCGGAAAATCTTGAAATATATCATGGAAAACTAATTTAAAGTTTCACAACTAGTTACGCAAGCTGGAAATATTGTATCATGTTAAGAACTGTTTATTTTCTCTAAAAACAAATGCTCATACCTTTTCTACAATTTCCGGTTTTCAGACTCTAAAAAGGAAAAAGACAGATTAGGGAATTGTGAGGCAAAACTAAATAGTTAAGTTACCTTACTTTTTCAAAATTAACCAATTGGGTATTGGTTTTGAAACTTACGGTACATAAAGAAAGAAATTCGGTAAAACTAATGAAGTAGAAAAATATAATACTGGATATTTTTTTTAATCGAAGATATCAGAAACACTTAAGTCACAGATTGTACAGTTTTTAAATAAATTCACACGCACAAATAAATTATTCTCAAAAAATTTTTTCATTATAGATTGAAATGAAAGAAAAAAGTTCTCTGCAATGTATTTCAAGAGTTAACTTAGGATGGAAAAGATTAAGGTACGTTTATAGTTTTCAAAATTTCATCTAATCGTTTCTGGTGTTTTATGCAAAACAAAGTGAAATATAAATGATTTCTTTTGAAAAATTTGCAAAATTGAATGTAGTATTTTATTATCTTGGTCATGAAGGTTTTGAGATGGCTCCATTTTTCAAAAACTTTTCTGTCACACGTCTTTTACAGAATAAAAATTAAGGAACAATTCATTAAACAATAATTTTTAATTTCATCAAAAATATATCTATTTAAACCTGCCAACAATTTTTTAATAATAATTTTTATTTTAGTATATTTTTGGTTCACAACATGTGAATTTTCACCTCCGTGGCATGTCACACACTTTGTGTGACAGTTTATGTTGCTAATAACTTGTTTAATTAAAAGTATATACTTATTTATTTATTGTTCCTTTCACAAGTGTCTCAAATATAAATTGTTTAAGTATATTTAATTTTTTAATATTGTGTTTTAGTTTGTTTTAGAAGGACAGGGAGTCATGGCACACAATAAATTTTCACCTCTGTTACCTGAACATTAAGTGCCATTCCTCCTTAACACGTGGCAGTAATGACATCAAATTTTATTTTCCGTGATACAAGGGAACCCCCTTGTTTATTTTCTGCCATAGTTCAAGTTGTGAGATTTTTGTCTAAAAACAAGAAGATTGATTTTGCTTTAAAAACTTAAGTGTGTTTATTATAACTTCTCACCTACGTGATCTTGAATTTCAGGGATGTAAATTAATGTAAAAAAAAAAGTGAATATGTTTTCATATGCTTAACATGTGCAGATTGTAGCTACGAAGAAAAAAAAATTCCACGAAAAAGGTATCTATTAGGCCTATATAATTGGTCAAATCCTCACCTCGGTGACAGACCTTATCAACGTCATGATTCCTGAAGTGAAAATAAATCATGGAGGTGAAATACATCAATAATAGGCATTCTAATAAAATTATAAATTGCCAGTATATCCCCAAATTTACTAAATACTATTTTTTAACATATATTTGATACAACTAATTAAGCCGTACTTTAATTAAGAGAGCTTAATATTATAGTCCCACTTATCATTGAAATAGCTGGTTGTTTCCGCAATTAATAAAATTACTACTTTAATACTAAATTGGGCACGATTTTTAACATCTAAAGTTTTTTTCCTTTTTTTTTTATTTCCGTGAACCAGGCAGTTTTTTATTTTTTTTTATTTATGAGTAAAATAATTGGAACTTAGCTGGGCCATTGTTTATAGTTACTTCTAGTAGGTAACACTTTCATGTGAGAATGAAAAAAAAAAAAGAAAACAAAAGGTTTCGAAATTGAAAAAATATTTGCATTCAAAAGTTACGTTTTCTGGAGAATGACCCAGATATGAGAACAAAAATCATAAACTTGGACATTCAATCGATAATATAGAAAGCTTCCTTTAAGCACTTCACGTTTAGTGCAAACTATCCCTGGTGGAACTTTCTCGCAAGAATTTCAGGTTCAAGATGGTACTTAATGTATTTAGATAAGTATTGAATTTAAGATGAGTGAAATCCTCGCATTTATCCTTCAATGATTAAAATATATATATTTGTTTTTTCGGTAAAAGATGGAAAGTATTTCCACTATTTGTTCTTTTATTTGAAATAATTTACACTGTATATAACATCAAGAAGGCAAGTGAATGCATTTTTAATCCACTTCGGTCTTTTTGTGCGTAAAAATGTTTCAAAAAGAACGCTCTCCCTTTTCTAATGCAATGCACATGGAGTTACAAAAAGAAAAAAAGCTCAAGTTTTCATAGAAGAAATAAAATTTATTACTCATTGAACATGCTAAAGTATTAAAATTTTAAAGGCTGTTTTCAACAATGGGTGAATACTCAATGTCTTCATCATCGCGAAAGAAATTAACAACACTTTTGAAGTAGCTCCAGTAGTCTTTTTCTATCCCAGTCATCGTAGACAAGAAGTTTTCATCAAAGCAAACGTGTAAATGTATGGAAAGAAAAAAAATCTTATTTTAATTTTATTTCTGATTGGTAGGAAAACTTCTTGTGGAGATGCTTAAAGAATTTCCCCACTTTTTGTAAGGACTTAATAAACTCTTTAGCAAGACGGAGCTTCACTTGAAGAGGTGGTTAAGTATTTTCTTTGCGTCCAAAGAATTTTACGTAAAATGTCTTCTTTCTGGGTTTTAAGAATTTTCTTCTCGGCAATTGTCTCTGCTCTTAGTCTTGGGTTTAGCTTTTATAAATTCAATGATGATAGCAAAATGTATTGTTTCTAAGAAAACGTTAATGCAATTCCTCTATCCATAGTTTGAAATAATATTGCGTATTGTCTATCTGCAGAAACATGTTCATGACTTTCACTAAAATAACTCTGCCAAATTAGATGGGAGAAGACTGAGGTTTTCAAGACAACTTTTCTTATTTTCATTGTTGTACTTTCAGGAAAAAATCGCCAAGTTATCAGGAAACAGTTCGTTGGTAGGCAAAATAAAAGCATTTCACTCGCTTTATGTCTAGAAAAAGTTTTTACCATTTGAATGTCATCAAAAAATAAATTAAACTTTTGCATATTCAAAGTATGCATTTGAAGACAATGTTTATGAATTTTGACTATACATGTAAGGTGTATTGAAGTATTTGTATATTTATGTTCATGTGATTGCACATTACTGGACCTTATTTGTGATCTGCTGTAAACAGATAAACCGCAGTATCAGCAAAAATTAGTTTTTGAGAGATTTGAAGAAACGCGTTTTTGATTTCAAACGAACACTAGTTAAATGTTGGAGTTTTATGTTCCCTTATGTATTTTTTCTAAAACCAAATAAGGGGGTTTGTAAAATATAGTTAATGTAAAATAGATGACGAAAAGGCAATAAAATAAATTAAAAATGCAAAACTTACGGTTACAGCTATTTACAAATCGAAGGCACACTTTCAAAAACTGACATTTGTGGCAGTGAGAGGCTAAGGGATGTAAGTTGACCTTTTCAAGTTTTGAGTATAACGCGTTTAAAAGTGCGACCATTGATTTTTTTTCTAAATCATGCTGTATAGCAGCACCTACCAGGATGACAAGGACGATCTCTTGCCCTAAGACAGATGAGATGTTGTTTCACCATTTGTACTGGGTATCTCCAAAATTTTAATTTTCGCACTTAACATTCCTTTTCTTCTCACTGCCTTTCTTGTTTTTTAATTTGCCGAGAAATATCAGACTAATTGTTCTATAATTTATGTCATACAAAGGGATACAATTAGAAACTCCAGTCACTTACAGCTAGAAACTTAATTATTCGTGCATTTAAGGGACTAACAATAAAAAGAAGAAAATAAAAAGGTTTTCAGATTTTCCTGCATCGAAAAAATTTCCTTTTACGTTCCCGAAAACATGGACGTTTCTTTCAAAAACAATTTCTTCGCAGTTTAAACACACTGTCAGTAAACTTGAACACAATGAAGAGAACATTGCAGTGAAATTTGAAGTAAAAACATTAAAAATGTTAAAACATATAAATGGTTTTTGCAATAAACTTTTCATTGCGCATGCGTGAAAGATATCAATTTATAATCTTAATGATTTCGTACGTGGAAAGTTGTTAAAAAAAATCCAGTTGAATATCGTTAATATTTCGAATAATATCACCGATCCAATGAGCTGTATTTTAATGGTTTTCCGATCGGCGATGTATACGAATGCATACGACGAGTAATAAGGGACTGTTCACAAATCAGTAATACTTGTTTGCGATCCTTCAGCATTGCTGTGCTGATATACATGATGCAAACACAGTACTTGTGAAGAGCCCCTTACTATCCATACGCTCTCAAAAAATCATTAAAATATTACTGCCATATTGTGCATTGATTTTTAAGATAGCAGACTTTTATTAAATAATCAATCTCTTCTTCATTTTTCCAGGGTTCATCAAATGTTTTAGGTTGGTTTTATAAAAAGCTTATTATTAAAATTTCAATGCATAATAATTTTCACAGATGTGCTTACTGGACTAAGACACATATAAAGGGGATATAGCTTCAACTCCGGCTCTATTTCTCGTTTTTGGTTAGAAAAATAGAGCAATTAATTTAGATAAATAAGACTCGTGTACCTTACCCTCTTGAAACTTAACACGGTGAAGATTCATTTAGTAAAGGGAAGAAATATCTTCTCGGAAAATGGGTGTATCTAAGTGTAAAACCTATATTTCAGAAACTTTTCGGAGTTAGTTGTGACTTTTTCCCCAACTTTCCTTTTTAAAAGTTTTTCATTGTAAATTTTCCTGTAATAAACATAAATTATTCATAAAAAAAACAAGGTATTAAGTTTTTCTCATCTTATTTATTAGCTGGTTTTACTAGACCGATTTACTAAGTCTAGTGAGTTTTTGTGTGTAGAAATTTTAAAATCATGCTTTTCACAAAGGATCGAATACGAGTAATGCACTTATCGGAAAAGGCAAAAATTTTGCCTTCGTTTCATTGTTTACTTTCAAGTACCATCGATCAGCAAAGACGATTTTTGCGTCCGACGACAATTAAACCCTTTTCCGACTTGATGCCTTTGCATGTGTTTATTTCGAGGTTTAAATGGATAGCGAAATTCAAAACCGTTACTAAAATGTATAAATATCCTATATTTTCTTCTGTATTTTTATCTATGCTTACCTATCAATCTCTGGATAAATATTTTTGTACATACGCACGAAAGGCACAGAAAACCTTCATTTTGTTCCATAACGTGAGATGTTCCGCAAAATTTCAAAACCTGAGAAAAATCGGCTTGTCTTATAATTCGACTGTAGATATAAAGTTGACCAGGTGTAGTTTGTACATGTTTTACACTTCGATTTTCTTTTTTTTTTCCCTCTAATGTTACGTATAAAAACCAAACTTCATGCAATAATATTACTATTTCCCTAATAATGAACAACTTCAACACCTTTGTTGACAATTTTCTTATATAGTTTTTAAATACATTTCTTAAAATGTATCAGCTATACCCTACGTGGGGTAAATGGAAACACATAAACAAATAATCTGTTATGATGTACGAGTAATTATCAACTAACTGAAATTTTTAGAGTTTTTTAAAAAAAATTTTTAAGAAGACTCTCACAAAATATTTGAGGTTTTAATCCGTGTTAGATGCAGGCAAATCTGATTTATAGACGATAGAAACATAAGTATGGATTAATTCTTAGAAAACGCAATTTCAAACTTTCAACTAAAATTTCCTTCCTTTTAGTGTTTTTTTTTTTTTTTTTTTTGTCATTTGTTTGCACTTTCAAAAAAAGAAAAAGGGCCTGAGAAATTAAAGTTTTCCTCCTTTCAAATGTAAAGGGAGAGAATAAAGAAATCATGAATATCTTGGTAAACAGCATGCAATATTTTTTTTTTAAAAATGTTGAGATGTAGTTCATGACATTTTTAAGTTATTCAAACTTAAATTATGTTCAAAAATGTTTCAAAATATTCAAGAGGCAGAATCCTTTCAGTTTTAAATCAAAAATTTATTTTAGAGGTGTCAAAGCTGGAGGATCAAATTAAACATTATAATTTAAAATACACTTTTATCACGAAGTAGCCAAGCAAATTCTAATGGCCTCATCAAGAATTCATAAGAAAATGGCATTCAAATCCTATTTGAAGAAGAAATAAGTAATATTTTCTTGAAATCATGTGACTTGCTTTGCCGATGAATTTATTTAAAACTTTCGCTTAGAAATAAGTTATAAAATGGATTGAGACAAACTAGAGGAAACCAAATTTTAAAATAAAAACAGTTAAAATGAAATTATTTCACCGCTACGTAGCGTACATTTTTTTTTATTGATGGTACCACTGTGATAAAAGTTTATACCATGTATTAATGGGAAAATAAAAGCTTCAAATGAGACAAAGGGATAAGTCTTTCATTATAATAAAGAACTTCTTGAGTTAAATGTACCATCAAGTGAAAATTAAAACACAAGACAAGGAAATTACGTTATTTTTTTTTCATGTTTCTGGTAGTGGATGTGTTTGACTTAGTCCCGGTATTGATATCTAACAACATGGTGTAGAATAACAAAACTTTACTCTGCTCCCTGAGCTTATAGTTTCACTTATTTAGTACATATTTAGATTATTTTCATGAAAATCTGAGCAGCATGGCATATGTAACACTGGTATGATACTTATAAATACACCAAATGAGACAAAGGGATAAGTCTTCCATTATAATAAAGAACTTATTGAGTTAAATGTACCGTCAAGCGAAAATTAAAACACAAGACAAGGAAATTACGTCATTTTTTCCATGTTACACTGCAAATAATCAAACACTTTTTGAACACTTTTTTCACACGGACACTTGTCTCCTTTTTTAGAACACTTATTTCGGAACATTTATTAGAACCGTTGTAAGATCACTTTTTAAAACATTTTTTGAACACGTACACTTGTCCCCTTTTTTAGAACACTTTTTTGGGTCAGTTTCCAAAACACTTCTAGAAACACAGTTCGGAACATATATTTAGTTCAGCATTCTTTTTAGCGAACTTTTTAAGCACTTATAGGATTGAGTTAAAGACACGTTTTTGAACACTTCACTGAACATTTTGTGGCACACATACAGGTACAGTTTCCAGAATGAGTTTTAGAACCATTTCTTCGCGCTAATATCATCCGAGGATACCTACCGCACAAATATAAAAGTAGCTTTTAGAAATTATAAATATGCACTAAATTCGTGTTCATTTTGACACTGCAGGCTGATGATGGTTTAGACTTTGGATGAATCTAATTATTAGTTAGCATAGCTACTATGAAAATTTAAAATACAATGATATTTCCAAGATAATTGAATAGCTCACAGCAGAATTGCACACGAACAATGTTTACCAATAAAAAGGTTGCAGGAAAATGTAGTGCATAATATTACTTAGTACAGAAACTGCATATATTTAAAATATTAATTTCCATATTTTAGTTTTCAAAGCTAATCCGTACTGTAAAAAGTAATCAAAAGTGTACAAACAAAGGCTCACATAACTTCAGTTTGTTGCTTCATAAATTTCATTTTCAAAAATTTTAATTTCTAGAGATCAAAACAAATTTGCCTTCATTGTTTGATTTCGTGCTACTTTGCTATTCAGTGATCTATGGCTTGGTATCTGATCAAGGACCTTAAACATTAGTTGTGTTCTTTTAAAAATGTAAGTGCAGTGGAATTCTTTAATAACTAATTATTTCCTTAAAACGATGAGTGCTGGATCTGGGGAAGAAGGGGGGAGTTGGGACCCTTGCCCCCGTGAGAGAATTCTTGGGAGACAACAAATTTGTTCTATTTCCGTGGGGAGGGGGGGGGGGGTCGTTGAAACTCAATATAAAACTTGAAGAAAAATCGTATATCCGGCACTGACAATTATCAATTAATTATTTTTAGTTTTAGTTCCTTGCATAAGGAAGAAAAGTGTTCGGGAAAAACAAAATAAATAAAAAATTACTCAGTCGTCAGTGGCTGGCATACACTTTCAGTTTAGTAGCCCTTTTTTTACCATTAGTAGCCACTTTATTCAAAACATTTATTTATTTCTTGAATGAGGAAAAAATGTACTACATTAAAACATGAGCTGTGGAAAAGGTATTACCGTATGAGATCTAACTGCAATTCCATTCATTTGCCTTTTTTCTATCCCCTCCCCCCCTCCCGCCAAAGGTGAGTACAAACCTTTTATTTAAGCTTCCAGGTTTGTGATTGTTTTTAAGTTGTGCGGTTTGGATCCTGTAATTAATAATGGCTTTTATTATTGATTGAAAGGTAACATGTAATACTAAGGTTGGGATTGTCATTACATTGCAAACTAATTGCTTCAAAATCGAAATGATTTGCGTATGAAAATTCATTGGTGCAAAAATTGAGTGGCCGTTTCGGTTCTTAAGACGTGACTGGTTGAGTACTCTTTTTAGCTTCTATCGTATGGCATTTAATCTCCAGATTTCAACTAAATGCCATACATTCAGGTCTAACTCAATGAGACACTTAATATCAAGCTCATTAACATATGCAGCTAAATTTAAAATACCGTGGGATTTATGTTTCAAACTTATGCACATAATACTGAACTGAGTTTAACAAACTTATCTAGTCATTAAACACAATATGTTTAAAATTAATTTATTTAACTTTACACATTACATTTTACTTAAACCATAAAAAATTTCCACTACAATGCTTGAAACTATCATTCTTCTACGGCTGGGTTAACAATTACCTAAAAAAAAACAGGAAAAAGCCTTTTTTTTTTCACAAACATACGCTTAATTACGAGAACACAAGCAATATGTTATACATTCATTTGTAGGCTGTAGGGGAATGTGGGGCAAAGTGAAATGGTGAAATAATTATTTTTACTGCCAACAATCTCGTAATGTTTTAACTATATAGTAGCACATGTACTCTATTCCAGTCAGGAAAAAAGTACATCTGGAGCTTAAAATTAATGATAATAATGGCAATTTTCAAAAAAGGACATTCATATTGTAATATTTTGATGTAAGTCAAAAATTATTTTTGTAAGAATAAAATGATAAAATTATTGTTACTAACATTTTAAATATTAATTGAGACCTTCTAATACTTAATGCGGTATTTTTTACTTTTTTCAGTTAATTTTAAGCTTACTTGTATTTCTAATATTGGCAAGGTGAATGGGACAAAGTGAAATAGTTGATTTTGTTTACTCACTCAATTACACTGTTCGGCAAAAAAAAAAAAACCCTTCAAAATGTTTCTGACATTTCATCGGCTGATTCTTATGTTAAATGACCCCCTGAATCCGAATATGACCTCCGTTTTCTCTCTATATGTACCAATTTTTTTAAAGGCCCCCCCCCCCCATTTTTTTTTCAATTTTCCTTAGTTTTAGAGTTTTTTTTTTTTTTTTTTGGAGTTGAAAGGGGCTTTATATTAACTGCTAACCTAGTTTTGGTGGGCAAGATAGGTTCAAAGTTCAAGATCATGGACACCCATCGCAAAAAAGGGGGGACTTGGGGTGCATACTCCCCCCCCCCCCAAATATTAGAAAATTCACGAAAAACGATCTTTTTATTCTGCTTTTTTAAAAAAGATGTTTGTAAAAAACATTTCGGTGTAGAATGAGAGTATAAAACTCTCTTCTATGACTCCTATGTCCAAAAAAAATTTCGCGATGTAAAAAAAATTAAAAAAAAAAAAAAAACTGTCTTATGAATGTCGCACGTTGCATACGAAGTTGAATCGCAGGTCTTCATTCAAATAGATATTCTTCTGGATGATTCTTATATAAAATGACTCCTTGTTTCCAAATACGACCATCTCCCCCCCCCCATCACGCCCCCTTTTTAGAACCTCCCCCCTCCCCTGATTCAGGGCCATTTATAGTTTTAAATTTTGAGGGGAAAATGAGCATTACAATAACCGTAAACATTAATCTGAATGACTAGAGATGTGCAAAGTTCTAAATCTTGTTCATATATATAGCAAAAAAAAATTGCCCCCCCCCCAAATAAAAAGAGGGGAGAGTTTTACAAAAATCGGTACATGTAGGAGGATAACGGAGATCATTTTTGGATTCAGGGGGTAAATTTGCAGAAGAATGAGGCGGATTAGCCTTAGAAGCATTTGAGAGTAATTTTTGCTGCACAGTGTGTTTGGAGGGGTGTCCCCCCCCCACTTTTTTCCTTTTTGCTACATATGCATAAGATTTTGAGCTTTGCACATATCTAATCATTCAGAATTTTGTTTACGGTCATTGCAATGCTCTTTTTCCCCTTCAAATAAAAAATGGCGGAGGAGAGGGGGGGGGGGGTAGGTCCTAAAAAGGGGGCGTGATAGGGAGAAATTCGTCGTATTTGGAATCACGGGGTCATGGGGGTCATTTTACATAGAAATCAGTCAGAGGAATGCCTTTTTGAATGAAGACCTGCGATTCAACTCGTATGCCACGTGCGACATTCATATATATATTTTTTTTTTTTTACGTCGCGAAATTTTTTTTGGACATAGGAGTTATAGAAGCTTAGTCTTATACTCGCATTCTGCTCCGAAAATTTTTTTACAAACATCATTTTTAAAAAATCAGAATAAAAAGTTTGTTTTTCGTGATTTTTATTTTATTTTGAGAGGTTATACTCCCCCCCCCCAAGTCCCCCTTTTTGCAATCGGTGTCCATGATCTTGAACTTTGAACCTCTCTTGCCCACCAAAACAATGTTAGCAGTTAATATAAAGCTCCTTTCACCTCCAAAAAAAATCAAGTGCTCTAAAACTAAAGAAAATTGAAAAAAACTTGGGGGTCCTTTAAAAAAAATTGGTACGTATACGGGGGGGGGGGAACGGAGGTCATATTCGGATTCAGGGGGTCATTCTACATAAGAATCAGCCGACAAAATGTCCGAAGCATTTTGAAGTTTTTTTTTGCCTCGCAGTGTTATTTACAATATCACTTACGGATTCATTTATTAATTTATTTACATTTCTTCATTCATTAATTCACTTATTTATTCATGACTTCACCCATTTTCTTATTCATTCACTATTTTATACGGTCATTTATTTTTCTTCATGTATTAAGTATTTTATTTATTTAACTATTCGTTTATTGTTTCATTATCTTTTTATTATTCATTCTACCCTTCGTTTCATCATTCATTTGAACAAATACATTTTTTATGAGTGAATAGAACATTTTTTCATTCAAAAAATATTTTATTTTTCACTCTTTCTATGAAAAAAAATAAAGCACTAAATTTCCACATTTTTTTTAATGTTCTTTCTTTGTTAAGTGTAATTTTCAAAAAAAATTTCCAATTTGTTCATTTTAAAAATAAATCTCGCCGCCTTAGCAATTTCACTTTACCCCACATTCCCGTACTATTTTTTCTATAATAATAATTTTTCCGAAAAAAGCCGCTATATACCTGTCTTAATCCTTTTCTCTTTACATCATCAAATATAGCTAAAATGTTTTAGACGCATCAGTTTTTACAATTTTCCAGAGACCAACCCCCCACCCCCCTCCTCCAACCAGAGTTTCCTTCCTCTAACATCAACAAAGATAGCTTTGAACTCTACTTAAAAAAACATTTTCAAAATATTGTGGTTAATAATACCCTTATTCCTCAAGTTACCTTACAGAACTGTTTTTAACACTTTAGCTTCAAAATATTTTTAGCTGAAATAAATCCCGGAACATAAAACTCAAAGTTCCTTAAAAATGCCCTAAATGTACAGTTTTAAAACTGCATTCTTACATTTTTTCCTAGAGGTATCGTTCCCCCCTCTCCATACTTTTCCCCATCTTTACATAATCAAAGACAGCTTAACTCTTTAAGGACGATGGCTCATCCACTGATCTTACCCCTAAAGACGGAGGTCACTTTCGGAACAGCATCTCAAAATCGACTCTTCCGAAGTAGAAAAGCCATTCGGTTTTACGCGGGAAAAGCTGTGCTCCTCTATTGTGAGCTAATTGGGAGGGAAGAGAATTCCCCTTATGGCAAGATTGCTTATCTCATCCGACGCTTTGCTCAAGAATGGGCAGAGCTTGCAGCGAAATTTCTTTTTCTGTTTTTTTTTTTTTTCACTTCCTTTCTTTTCTTTCTTTCTTTCTTTTTTTTTTTTTTAATTTCACCACTTTAATATGATTAAAAAACTATTTTGTAGTTTTAAAATGAGGAATTTTCCTTTTTAGGAGGAACTAGTTGAACAGATTTTTATGCTCTTGTTGTGCAGTAATTGACATTAAAAATAAATTCAAAATTGAAGACAAAAGTACGCTTCCAATAAGACAAAGAGATTTGAATAGTCGCGCAAAGGTTGCGGTCCAATTTTCATTCTCGTCTTACTTTCATTTTGAGAAATATGTAGTATTTACTTATATACTTACTCTTTTTTTGCTAATTCATTATTTAATGCTGCTAATCGCAATCTTTAATAATTAAGTATTATTTTTAAATTAAAGAGCTTTGTTTTCATTAGCAGATGAATAAAATCTTTTAACTAGGACTATTTAGGAATGCTATGCACACACACACACACACGATTACTGAAATTCTGCAGCAAATGTAGAGTATTTTTTAGCATATTAATCCAAAATACTAAAGAAACATACACATGGACGTTTTTAAAACTTTTTATTCCCGCTCTTCTCCATCTTTTATTCCGAAGATCTGCAAAATCAAAGATTAGCACTTTTCAAACAAAACTGACTGACGTTTTTGTATTAATTTACCGGCACTGCTGCTATAATCCAAAGTTTTGTGTACGTATTATATATTAGAAAATAACATGTCATTGTATGACGGAGACTAATTGCCTTTTTATCAGGGACATTGAACTTAAAATTTGACGTGTTAAACTAACTGTATCTCAAACTCAGATGCTCACAGTAACGTAAGTCAGATTTCCCTACTTTGCAAGAGAGTGTAAAAACGTTTCTTTACTCTACTGCATACAAAGGTTGGGAATCGCGCTCTTATAAAACTGATAAATAAATAAAAAGTTTTTTTTTTTTTTTTTTTTTTTTTTTTTTTTTTTTACAAAATTACGCTGTTATGGCTTAATGTGGAATAGGACAGTTTTTCGGGACACTACCGTTGTAAAATAAAATACCGAACTTTGGGAGTTCCTATAATGACACAATGCCCTACCGCTAATCATTTATAATCTACGATTTCGAACAAAAGTAGGGGCATAAGTATTCATTTTATCGCGAGTTTCATCATTGGTGACATCAGTATGTTACTTGATCAGAGATTTTAGCTTATATATATATATATATATATATATATATATATATATATATATATATATGTATGTATGTATGTATGTATGTACACAAGGTGTTTCAGTTAAACGTTTCAGAACTTCTTTGAGGGGTAGGGTACATCCTGACTACTCGAAATCATATAGCAATGTAGGGTCGGAAATGCTTTCCAGAAGCGGGAAAAAAAAATCTTTTAAAGACTTTCATTATTAACGACGTAAATAAAAGAAATGCATTGTTTTGTTTATCAAAAATTTTAAAGAATAGAAATGACAAAACAGCAAATCTATTGCGGAAAAAAAAAAAGACGACTAAAGTTTCCCACCATACAATTTTGCAGCTAATCACATTAAAGATTGACACGAAATTATATAACATCGCAAGCATGTATGGAGAAAGCTCTCTCCATAATAAAAGTATAGGAAACGCAATTAAACTAAAACATTTATTTGATCCCGACCCGAACAAAGATACTAAACGCTTCTACTCCTTCGCCTATTATTGTATTCTTTCCGATTTGTATGTGATAGGGAATAGTACTTGTATCTGTACATAAACAAAAAAGAAGAAGGGAGTTTTAGGTTTGTGCGAAACATTTTACCGAAGAAAAATAAAAGAAAACATAAGATTCCCTCTCTTTTGTAGAAATCGCGCACAATACCCTTCTAAGCAGAGCAGGAGTGAATTCAAAGAAAATCGCCGCGGTCATTAGCGGATCGCTGATAAAGATCTCCCGCGAAAGTTTCCCGCCCTGGTGGTCCCGACTATGTCCCTTCCTTTTATGCGATCCACCCCCTGAAGATACTTCTACCGGCCGTAAACGCCCGAGCTCGTCCTCAAAGGACGTTCATCTGACCCGCCCGAAATCGGCCGTGTCGTCCCTTAAAGTGTTAAACATATTTTAGCCTAGATAAATCTCCGAGGGAGATCTTCCTACGCCCTTTCCAGAACCGTAAAAATGGCTTAAACTTGCGTTACTAATATTGAATTCGGCATTTTTCTCAGAAAACGGTCTGATATTTCCTGTTTCCTCAGTCTGTGGTCACCCTCAATCTATCTCTCAATGTGATGGAACATATAACGACTAATTACAATTGAAATAGTTTTTACACTGCAACAGACATCACGATTAGTTATCCAACAATTTTTACTAAGTCTTTCATGGAACTTTTCATGGTTCAAAAAAAAAAAAAAAGTTTTTGTGTTTACGTTATCAAGTTGTACCTGTTTACAAAGAACTAAAGGTTTTTTTCAAAGAAATAAAGGGTGAAATTTTTTATTCACATGTTTTTTATCATACGGCAAATTAAAAAGAGGGATTAAAGAACAAACTATTAAGCATGTTTTTCTAACTAGCGGTTTTAACTATTTTTGTGTCATGACCCCATTTTTAAGAATACGAGACCCGATACATGTATTGTACGTACTCAAAACACACATTTATATAAGGCTTCGTGTTTTCTCTAATTGCTTTAATGATTTCAAAAATTTGACTAAGATACTTAATAAGATTTTTAGCTAATGTTTTGAACTCAGATTATTCATTCGAACAATATTTTGCTTGGCATTTCTGCAAAACATCGATCATGAAACTCAAATTTCATGATTTTTTTTTAGAAAAATCTTGATGTCTGGATCTAGGTTAGAATCTCATTCATACTATTGTGGTAGATTTTGATCATATTTAAGTTTAACCAAATCTAAGCCGCAGAACCTCCAGCGATTCATTCTTTTTCGGTTTGTTAAACCAAAAAGTTGTGCATAAGATGATCTATCTTATGGGATGTTTACAAGCAAAAATACTAACGTATCAAAAAATTGCTAACCAGAAAAATAAAATCACCTGAACTATTTGTAAAAACAAAAAGTAGATGACAGAACTTATAAAAAGCATTTAGATGAAAGAGATGCTTTTTTTTAAAGATTGAAATTGTACACCGTAAGAAATGCTCTTCGACCTTCATTAGAAATGTTTTTGGGTCATAACCTGTAGTTTAGGAGCCCTTGTTTAAACCTCTAATTCCGATGCTCTTAAAAAATTCTATATCGAAAGATAAGGACAGGAGCCCTAAATCAATCGTCAAGTTTCAAAATTAGAATCGTAACACGTTAGTCTTAACGTAACCACACAGTTTTAAAACACAGGATTTCATTTTATTTCAAAACTTAAGTGGTATGGTAAATTATTAGTTTATTTAAAACAAAAGTATGAAGCTCAGTAAATGTACAAATACAAAAATTATCTGTAAAGAACATAAAAAAGGAAAGTGGCGTACCTTTCGAGTATTCAAAAATATAACGAAAATGATTGCGGTCGATCCAGATTGTTTACAAACATGGCGTAGCTAAGAAAGCAGTGATTTCACAAGCACTCTCAAATCTGCGCGCTATGTGTTCTCAAGTGTATTCCCAAACTTCGGCTGAATAGAGATTCCCAGCAAAACACATTCGGTGCACTTTTGGAACGTTTTCTTTATAACGAAACGGATTAGTAAAAGATTTCAGCTTCATTTCTTTTTACATAACACATTCGAAATACATTTTAGTACATATTCAGGCAACTGGAACACTTGAAGAGTTTCAAATGTGTACCGATTATTTGCAGTGTACTGGTAGTGGATGTGTTTAACTTAGTCCCGGTATTGATTTCTAACAACATGATGTAGAAAAACAAAACTTTACGCTGCTCCCTGAGCTTGTAGTTTCACTTATTTAGTACATATTTAGATTAATTTTGTAAAAATCTGGGCAGCATGGCATATGTAACAGTAGTATGATACTTTTAAATAGATCATGGAAAAAAAGTCAAACAAAGTGCGTAAATGATTCAAAGGAATTTCCGCGCACTCAATTGAGAACATTTTTAATAATTCGTGAGTAAGACTGGGCGAAGTAGAGAAGTGGTTTCTAAAAGCATAACATAACTTATTAAAACGTAATTAAGTTGTATTAAAAATGCACTAAAAAACCAAATTAACAGAATTGTGTAAATACTTTTATTAGAAGATTAAAACCCATTCAATTATTTGCCTCTTTTTCTAACCTTCACCATTTTAGGCATAATAATGAATAGTGTAATCCAACAAATGAGTAGAATAAAGGAAAAAAGGCATTTTACATCATTTTGTGATTTATGATAAATACCGGGGAATGAGGGGAAAAAATCGGTAATTTTCAGAATTCTTGAAAAATAATCAAAAGCAGAAATCAAAAGTTACAAAACGAGATAGAATCCAAATTTTAGAACCCATCTTGCAGTTTTCATAGTAAGAAAAAATCTGAAAAAAAAAAAAAAACTGCTTTTTAGACTAACAATGTTATTGCTTAGTGGAAAATCATAGAATCAGTATTATAATTCTATTATCAGTAATTTGATTACAATTTGGAAACGATCCCTAGCCACCGCCACACCCCTCCCTTTCCACTTTCTCTCGCTTCATTTCCAATGCATTTGATCAAATTACTCCGCAGACTGAAATCAAACTTTTGCAACTACACACGACTAATCACGCTGCTCCAGAACCCCCGTTAACGTCTTCAAAAGAATTATTAAGACTTATTGTAGAACATCTAACCGATCGATTTAAACTCTTGCAGGCGTCAGAGAGAGAACTGTGCGGGGGTATTTTGTCAGGTTTATCTGAAGACGTGGCTAACAAATGGAATGAGAGTTCCGTCGAGTTTCGGCTATACGGAATTCTAATTTCGAACGGAGATGTTCTTATCTCTGCACATGAATACAATTCGAACATCTCCGTTAACAAATTGTCATGATAAATCAAAGTATTGTAAGTGTTTTGTTTCAATAAACGATTTAATTGAAATAGATATTGCTTGTAAGGTGTTTTAGAAGTCGTGTGCCGCACCCGATTGAATTCGTAGTTTAGGCTGAGTTACTATTATGTGACATATTTTAAATAAGATATATTTTTCATGGATATTTTCCCTTAAAAGCCTAATGAAATACTGTATTTGTAATGCAAGATATAATTGTAACATTTAAATTTTGTACGTAGTTTCAAATAAAAAGTTATATAAGAGCGAAACTTTCACTGGCGCGATTCGGGGTTTTTCAGTTTAGGATTAGTCAATTTAGATATTTTCAAGCTCAAAATAGTTTTAAATCTTCCGAATGCTAAGTAGCGATCATTTTGCGCTCATATACTCATTGTGACTTCACAACTTCATTATAATATTATATCTTTATTGCTTTATCGTGACTTCTCATCTTCAGCATAGTAGCTGCTGTTTAGCCCCCAGAATAACAAAACCTTTACATCTGAAAAATAAAATGGTTTCCTTGAATCCCCGAAACACGTGCTTGTATTTTTTTTTTTCGTCTTATACATTAATAACGTTGATTTTTTTTTTTAATTTTAACTTCCACAAAAAATAAATAAATAAACATTAAAATTATAATTCGGCAATTTATAATTTTCAATTTGATTTTGGTGCATATAAATATTTTCAAACCAGGTATAGAAGCACACCTTTGGATATCAATAAGTAGATTTTTTCGTATTAAATACCATTCGTATGTCCCTAGACTTGAGTTACTGTTAGTCGCGTAAAAAAATGTCAAGTTACTTTGTTTTGTGAATGCTTTTTTTATTTCAAATACAATTCAACTGTGATGAACAGTGAAAATACACAAACATAAAAAATTAGGGTCAGTTTTAATTTTTGACTGCTTATTACTTCATATTTTTAAGCTCTGTACTTTTAAATGACATTTTTTCCTTTTCATAACCTCAACCAATTTCGGAAATCACACTTTCCAAAATTTTTGAAACATGGAAAAAACTGCCAAGTTCTTTCAACTTTTTAATGAATAAAAAAGTTTTTTTTCTAATAATGTATTCTTCTTCTTTTTTTTTCTTTTTAATTTGGTCGTAAATTGAGAAAACAAATGAACTAATCCAGTTTTTTTTATTATTTCTTTAATATGTCTTTGGTGGTAGTTGAAGTATTAGAGAAGAAAAAAAATTATAAATAATAATTATTTGAATATTACAAATGAAAAAATAAAAAACCGCCATCACCTTTAGAGACAAGCTATCGCCTAAGCGAATTAGAACAACGCTATGAGTATGCATTGTAGATTTATTAGATTAAAAACATCACTTTATGCACTTAGTAAGTAATATTTGATTATAATTATTTGAAAATGGGAATGTGAATTGTACTGTTTGGCTTAGAAGGGGGTGGTAAGGGTTTGTGCTCGGGCCATACGAAATGCAAAAATATAAATAATTTGGTCAAGTAAAACTTAAAACTTTTAAAATTTTTACCTTATAACTCATCATCATCAATTCATTTTTGAAGTATTTCATTGCAACTTTATTGCATTTTCTACATTTTTTCCCCGGTTTTGATTTTTAATGATATAATCAAATGATTGAAAAATAATTACTTTCAGCTTGCGCGTTTATTATTATCATGTCATTAAATGATTCCACATTGTTTTTCACTTTTTATGATACATTTTCTCTTCGTCATTCGAAGGGAAATCATTTATTTTTTATTTAAATCGGACTTAATTCCTCACTGTAATTAATATAATAAAAGTAATATTTTTATTTTGAAATGCACTCTTTTTACTTAACGTGTAAAGACGTGTGTGTGTGTGTCTGTATTCGTCTAGCTCAAATGAAAATAATTCTATTTTTTTAGTTTGTTTTTATTTATTGTTTTAAATTAATTAGTAAAGCATGTTAATTAAATATTCTAATAAAATTTATGATATTGTTTCACTTTTAGTTAAAGTTAAATAATTAATGTTACGATAGTTTTGTCATTTTGGTATTCAATACTTTTATATAATTAAAGTCACTACATTTTCATTTTCGCAGTGCTATAATGCATCCCACACCTTACTGCTTTCGAAAACGATTCCAAAGTTTCTTTGAAAAAAAAGTTTATTGATGGTGTCATTATACTCTTAGTTTGCAATTAACATTTCGACAAATTAGTTTTTATTTTCTATTTTTAAGAAATGTCATAGATCAGTTAAATATACCAAGGCGGAAGTTAATACAAGTTATTAAATTTCATGCGTCAAAACGGTATTAATTTCTCTATCTTTAATTACTTATTTTAAATAAAAATATTAAGTAAGTTTAGAAGAAGGATGTAGATTAAGCCTAACCTATATGACTAGTTTTCCCCATCTAACTTAAAACGTCTTACTTCACCCCACCTGTACTTTTTCGTTTTTTGAGTTGAAGGCTTTCTTTTTATTTTCATGATCAATTAATTCATTAAATGCAATAAAAATAGTTTTGCTTGAAAATGATTTGATTCAAAATTAAAGCTTCAAGTTCAGAAATTCACTATTAAAGTGTCAGAGAAATTCGGCAACAAAACATGTTTATCCATATTACTAACGCGGTGTAAAAGAACAAGGAACACATACGAACCTAAACGCAAATATTCAAGAAATTGTATATATGACCTCACAAAGCATACTGAAATTAATGGTTATTATTATGAATCAAAAATTTATGATAAACTTTGTCATAGATATGCTCCATACAGTTAAATGAGTAATGGTTATTAAACAAATGTAAGCCGAGCACAGCAGATGATATTTAATGGACGAAGGTCAACTTAACCAAATGTAGCATTGTGGCTCAATACCACAAGGAATAACCAAAGAGCGTTCTAAACTTACAACAAAGTGAGAATAATTACATGATGCTGCTTGGAAGATAGATGCAGTTTCTGTAACATAAGTTATAACAAAGATCTATTACTACCCATATACATTCAGTTCTGTGAAACATTAGTAGTTAACTATTCTTTTATTTTCCATTAATTTTAACCCCAAATGAATAGCTATTTGTCTAAGTAAAATTAAATTTGCAAACAATATGCAAGGAAATTAATGATATTTTATTGATTGTTTGTTTAAAATCTGGTAATTCTTACATTTCTGCAGGTCATAAACAGTGCATAGTGAAACATTCAAGTTAGGATTTTTAAACGGTTATAGGACAAACATTTTTGCACATTTAAATGTGTGTATGAAAGCTTCGAGTTTAATGTAAGGAGATATGCTGCACAGTAATTTTTTTTCTGTACGATTTGTGCTTTAGTGTCTTATGTGTATTTTTAATATTTATACTAAGGTAAAGTGCTCTAAAACTGAAATTTTTATATAAAACAGATATTTAAAACATTGCCACGTGTCTTAAATAGTTTAGAATGTGTTTTTCTTAATTTAGAAGATTTTTTTAAACCCATTTGCAACAAGCATCCTTTTAAAAAGACGATCAAAACGTAATATGCAAATTTCAAAAAAAGTTCATAATGAAAATTTGTCACCTTTGGTAAACAGCGCCTGGGACTTTCTTGACACTTTGGGTTTACAGTTTGGTGTTGTTTTTCTTTTTTTCTTATGATGTTTACAGAATGAGCTCAAAATTCGCTTCGGTAATTTTTTTTTTAAATTTTTAGCGAAATGTGTACATAATATGCATATGAGTAATTTGAGTATAGCCAATGCAATTTGCAACAACCGGAGACATCTAGTTCAATAAAATAAAACAAAATTTTCAGAAGTATATAATGTTACATGAAGATGAAAAAGTATTATATGATTCTAACCTCTGCAATAATTTCATTTTTGGGTCATTCCATGCGAAATGAGCAAATCAGCTGTGGCTGACGTGTCACAGATTTCAATGGAAATTTCTATTTAGGTAAGCCATGCATATCTATGAGGAAATGCAAAGTATGGAAGTTTAAAAACTGTTTGTTGCTTTGTTATTGAAATTAGAAGTTGATGCTTACGCGAAGCCTAAATTTTCAGAGTTCATTGCAGCCAGTTTGTGACTCAATAGCTCCATAAGTTATAAACGTACGCTTAAAAAATACATATTTCCACATTCTATAAACAAATCCCAATTGGGAAAGAGCAAAGTAAAATTCATTCGAATCGTTTTTTGAATCTGAGATATTAACAAAGATTGAAAATTTTCCAATTTACTTCAGATTTCAAATCACTCTTCTAACTCTTTTATTGAAAAAATAACAGTAAAAATGATTCAGATTGAAAAATATCTATAACTAACTATCTGCTCTAATTTAGTCATTGTTAATGAATTTCTTGATGCCGAAATTTTACTTTAAAAAATCAAAAATTTCCGAAAATTTCATTTTTTCCTCTAAGATGTTTTTTTGAACATGAGAGAATGCTCTAAATTTACTCGATTTTTTTACATATCATATTGAAGTGTCTTTTAGACGCAACTAAATTTTAATCATTGGAATCAGCATATTTTTGTTACTAGTGTAACTTGAACTAAGGTAAAATTTCATTAGTTACGTCTTTTTATTGTAAGTTTAGCACGATTAACCATTTCTTTCGTGTTTCATTTTCTCAAAAGCATGTTTATGAAGTACTTGCTGAAATGTTTCCTTAACTATTGTGTTGAATTTTCCTCTCCATACGTGATATAGGAAAAAATAGCTCTGAAGTTTCTAGAAAACCTATATCAGCATAACTTAAAGAACATAGTTAATAACATTAAAGAACTGAGTTTAAAGATATGGGCAGAGGACCATCTCGTCTAATTCACAATAGCATTTGAGATTGGGCTATGATTTTGAGGAAATTTGTTTTATCCATGAATAAGTATATTTGACGAAATACACACAGCGACGTTCTTTGAAACAAAAGGGTTTTTTTGGTAGCGAAACTCGTCTTATTTAGTTATAGCTTTTCCTTCCAAAATAAAAATTGTCAGTTAAACAACATTTGCCACAATGAATCTAATTTTCAATGGAAAGCAGCAGGCTTTTCTTTCTATTATCAATGGCAAAAGTGCTTATTATGGCATCGAGAAAACTATCAAACTAGTATCCGTCAGAACAAGTATGCATACAATAATCTACTTCTAACTGCAAGATATTTTCTTCTTCTGCCTGCTACAATCGCAAATAGTTTTTTTTTTTTTGTCTCATCAGTAAAGCTTATCAATCTTGAAAGTTAGGTTCAATAACAATTTATTGAAGTACCCAAAGCTGTCTTGGACACATGAAATTATCATCATTTCATCTCAATTAACAATCGAGCACCGAAACTCCTTGTCTGACATTTATTTCAGTCATCAGTGATATGAGCATATGTTTAAAAAGAAATAATTTAGATATCAAGCCTAAATCTAACATCAATAATTTCATTTGTTTGTTATATATGTACAGTAACTACTTGTGACTAGGTAATGTTTTTCTACGCATTGATTTTATGCATCGATGTTTTTTCAGATAAGTGATTTTCTTAACTTACTGAATCCACATGGACCGTCACCGAAGTACACATGACCAATTAAAGATGATATTTGTCTGAAACTACTAGAAATATATTAATGAAAGTTCCATTAATGTCTTCAATTGGAAATTTCTACAAAAAATGAACCTCAAATTTTTAGCCAGATTGAAAGATTTTTTATGTAGAAAAAAAAAGGAAAAAAAATAAAGAAAAAAAAAGCAGCATTTTTTTATGCATTTGTTGAAGTTATTATTATATTATTATTATAACTTGATACATACTTTTTATCCACAATTTTTTTTATAAAATTCACATTATACCAGTATTTTTTTAAAAAATTCAAATAAATGTTAGATATACTTGCTTTTCTGAATCATTTATTCGTTTATCTAATTCTTTGAATTCTCGTAATTTCACATAAAACACAAAGAAAATGCTATTTTTTCTGAATTTTATTTTACGTTTGGAATGACATTTTTTTAGTTTACCAAAAAATTCTATATTTTTTAATACAGTTTTCCTACACTTACAGGAGATGTGTTAAGATAAAATTTCAAATAAAAATCTACTTTGCACATTTTTTTGGTTAGGGATTCGTTTTTTCAAGGGAATTTAAACAGTAAAAAGTACTTCACATTTAAATTTTAACGAAAAGTAATAACAAAATTTCTCTCGTGTATGTCTCGCAGATTTTAAAAAAGAAAATAAATTTAAAAAAAAACAATTTCATTGAAATTTTTACATACTATAATTGTAAAAAAATAAATAAATAGCATATTAATATGTGACCAGAAAATACATGAGAAGCACTAATAAATAATAATCAGTTGTACATTTTTATTTCCTTCGTTTCTTAGCGAACGTTTCTTAGATATTAAAAGAAATTATTTCATATGCTAATATATATATCAGTCATTCATGATATATCATTTGCTAATGTCACTGGAAGTTACTTTTTATGTTATAGCTGAGAAACATATGAAGTTCACGGTATGAAAGTGCTGAATTTCTTTTATGGCAAAGGCAGGATTTAAAAAGGTTTGAAAATATTTTTCACACAAAAAGTGCTTTGATTTCTTTTTCTAAAAGGAATCTTTTTATTCTGCTTTTAAATTTTCAAACGCAAGTTGGAGTATTTATAGACTGCAAAAATGATTCGTTATGTTATCTCACTTTTGAAAATAATTCTTATAGCTAATGTTTTTCAATTTGTAAAATTTCATATTTTTAGTTCTGTGGCAAAATTTACTGTGTGATAAATTGGAAACCCGTTTCAAATACGTACATAAGTATTTTTTCATTATTATTTCTAATTCCTAAAAATCTAATACTAAAAATGCCTCATGAGTATGTAGTACACACACACACACATATATATCGTGTTTTGCCTGAATGAATAAATTGAATATTTGAAAGAAATATGCATGAGTTCTTTTCGCCAGTTTATGTCAACAGTTCTTTTCAAAAAAGTTTCATTTTCCAATTGTGCATACCCGTCTCTGTATTTTGATAAAAGATCATAACAGGAAACACAAATATTATCTTTGAACACACCTATCTAGTATTCCCGTATGTGCATTTTTCTATCGTCTGCATACTTAAGAAAATCTATAAAAATGGCTCGTCGTGTGAAGGGAAATATAGAAAATCATCTGCTGTATATATTTGATCCAAAGTGCAAAAATCCAATATGAAATGGGAACTGGTATTTTGGTTAATGTATTGGAATATATTCTAAGTTACACAAAGCAGATAAATTTTATTTAGGTTTTGTTTGTTACACAAAGAATACATATAATACATTTCAGAGTGTAAGAATATAAAGTCGTTTCACATCAACTATACTAATGTAGCAAAATATGTTATTAATGAAAAAGCAAAAATTCTCGAATTCCTATTTTTTAAAGTACATTTTTAACTGGGCGTTCTTCTTTGTTAATGCGTATGTGTCCACAGTTATTTATATTGTTATTTAGAAGTGATTTTGCACCTGTAGTCTGCAGTAACAATTTAAGAGTTTGTCTTCGTATTTATTGTAGCCGTGATCGTATAGTGGTTAGTACGTTGCGTTGTGTCTTTGCATCTATTGGTGTGCTTTTCCGTCTTCAATTGCATTACCACTCTCTTTCAGTGTAATTAATGGGGAAGTGGCATCCAAAAAGACTAATTTTTAATGTGGGATACCTATGTTTATTTTATTCATGTATCCCACATCCACTGAGAATTTCGCAACTAGATGCATAAGTATTTAGTAGCAAGTATATCGCATACAGATGCAAAAATGTTGATGCTTTGTGTCGGTGACCAGAATTAGTGGTCTGCACTGCAGTCCTGGAGGTTATACGTAATGTCTTATTTCTCAGTTTCGATTTTTCTTTACAGTGCTGCAGCTATTCTGTTGCTGCTTTCGTATACATTGAAAATTACAATTATAAGTCAATGTTACATTGAAAATTATAGTTATAAGTTAATATTACACTGAAAATTATAAGTTAACATTACATTGAAAATTATAAGTTAACATTACATTGAAAATTATAAGTCAATATTACATTGAAAATTATAACTATAAGTTAATATTTTCGTTTTGCACTAACAGTAAATGCATGCTTCTTCGGTATTTATTTGCTTTCAAGAAAAAAAATAATATAATTATGTGGTGAATAAAAATCAGCTTGGGAATGAGTGTTTTATGGAGTACATAAAAGTACAGAATATGGTTCTGTACTTAAAAAAGTCTTGTCGTTAGTTCAATGATTATGTACGTGCTTTCCATTACCATCGAATAATCAAAATGTTAATGATCTTTATATTTTATAATCTAATATTTGTTCTGCCTTAATGGTGAGTATTCATTCGATTTTAAAAATAAAATTCAGGTTGGCGAAGCACGCAATATAGAAAATATTGAAAATACATAAAATGAAGTACCATGTTAGATTTACCTCGTTATTTGATTCATCTGATTTTGTACGTGCTTTCCATTACCATCACATCATCGAAATGTTAATAATCTTAATATTAAATAAAGACTTATTTGCAAACAGCAACTTCTAATTTTTCTTTATTTATATATTTTTGTAAGATAACCATGGTAATAAAAATATTTGCGTTTTTGCACCAAAATAAAATAAAACTAAATAAACATATAGTTCATACGTATGAGAAATATTAATTAACATCCAACTTTTCACTTTATTCTTTGATTAAATGCATGAAATATTGGTAACGTTCACATCACTTATGATTTAATGGCAAAGGTTTTAACATTTAATAAAACAGAAATACTTATCATTATTAATCGTGAGATATTTATCGACACTTAGAAATCTTTTCAGTCATATTTTCATGTAATTTATCAAAAAAAAATTTAAAAAAACTTGTAGAAATTTCCAGTAAATGAACAATTACTGGCAGTTCACCTTAGTCTAAAATATCATTAATGTAAAATAAAATTATCCTTGTTTTTTTGCTTCAGAAATAGTTTTGGTTACTTTTTAAAGGCTTTTTCTTTTTCCCTTGTACGTGGACGATTTTTTTATCCATACTAATACATTAATTTATAAAACTGCCTGAAATGTTTAAGTGATTAGTATATAAAGTAGGGGAATGTGTGGCAAAGCAAAATGGTGAAATATTCACCCCGCTTTCAGTGCCACTTACCTAGTATTATTGTATTTATGTACACCCATATACGAGTATAGTCTATTCCATTCAAGAAAGAATTACCCCTGAAAATCAAAGCATATGATAATACAAGCAATTTTCAAAAATTGGTACTCAAATTACATTAGTTTGATACGTCAAAACTTATTTTGATGTTATCAAAT
Organism: Uloborus diversus; assembly: GCF_026930045.1. Classification (NCBI taxonomy): domain Eukaryota; kingdom Metazoa; phylum Arthropoda; class Arachnida; order Araneae; family Uloboridae; genus Uloborus; species Uloborus diversus. Next base: position 116,637,924 of record NC_072733.1, read on the forward strand.
CGTAAAGTTCTTGTTATTAACATTTTAAATATTGATTGGAACCATCTAATATTCGTTGTGGTATTTATTTAGTTAATATTTAGTTTATTAGTATTTCTGATATTTTTCACAATTAGTCAAGTGCATGATTATTTTAACGAAAGCAATGCAATATGAAATAAGTTTAGCCTTGAAATTGGCTCAATTAGAATCACTTACATCTCCTGTTCTTAGAAATTGAGAGAAGTGGAGCAACCTTCTCCATGTTCAGAAACAAAAAAAAGAAAACTTTTCCTACGTCACATAATGTTAGGGAATGGGGGATTTCTTTACCCCCCCACCCATGAAAAGAAATGTCTCATGGGGGCATATTTTGCCTGATTTATTGTCAGTGAAGTTTTAATCAAAAAAAATATTTTAAAAAGATATTGAAAATTCAGAATTTCGGCTTCGAGGTGCAGACCACCGGGATACGTTCAGATTTTGTGTCATGTTTCAGGGCTGTAGGTGATGAAGGGCCACTTGGTCATTGGGTACAAAGAAACAAACAAGCATCATCAGTAGGGCGTATCGAAAAAATCGAAATTTCCCAAATGGTTTAGCGGTACACTGTCAAAAAAATCCCTTTTTATACGCTAAATTTTCCCTCATTTTGCGACGAGAAATATCTGTCTTTCGAAAAACCGTATTTATCTGTCATATCTCGCAAAATCACAGAAACTTTCTGTCAAGGTGGCGCGCGCATGCGTAGTTGACATTTTTATCGTTCTTCACCGTCTAGCTCGCCAAATCCAAACGCCTGCCGAAGAGCTGATGTTGATATCGGCAATGTGAATTCGGGACTTCAAAAATAATCGCCAGCAGGACTAATTTATCCGTATGGTTATTGGGTGAGTACTTATTTTAGAATTTGATTCCATAAATATGTATTATTCCTCTTTACTTGAAAGCAGTACGTAATATAGATTGAAAACAAAAAAAAAGTTTCTTAAATTCGAAGATGAGTTTACGCCGCCATATTTGAATTTGTATTAAAACAAAGCTTCTATTTGTATTGAGCCGGAACATAACAGGGCTTATGCGAAGCTTCAAACGTACTTCAGGGGTGATTGTGTCCCGGTATTTTACCGGATTTCCGGTATTTTCATCTTGAATTCCGGTATCTTCATCTTCGAAAATACCGGAACTTCTATATTTTCAGAAAAACTCATTTTAGTAAAATTTAGGGCGATATTTGATGAAACGAAAAAATCCAAATTGAAGACATTTGGTATAAATATAAAGCGTAAGCTACGGTCATGGTTTGTAAACTGGGGGAAGGTAGAAAGAGAAAAGGGAGAAGAGCTTCGACTCCTGTCTTTGTTCTTTATGGCAGTTGGAGGAATTGATCGTATGCAAATATTTTCTTTATTTTATATTCTGGTTTATGATCTTTATCTGCGTTCGTTCTGTTGTTATTGAACTAATTCTAATTATACTTTATCGTTATTAATATGCTCCTCGTAAATATAAATTAGTTTGTTTAGTTAACTCTTACTTTTCATTTCGCTACTATTTTTGTTTGATAAATTTATTCATTTGAACTTTGCATGTTCTCATTTAAAAAATGAGGTATCTGGATAAATCTGAAGATATTGGCTCCATCGATGCAGGAAAGAAGAACAAGTTTAATTGGGAATGGTTAAACAAAGTGGATTCCTACAATGAAAAGATGGAAATATAGTGTAAAAAAATTGATAGGGCTGGATTTTGGTTTTGTGTTTCTTGCAACAAGCCCTTTACATATGCTAATGATGGTGTGAAGGCATTATTGCAATGCAACATTCTTCTACAAATACTCATAAAAGAAACCGGGAATCATTAAAAAATGCTGGTGTATTAGGCTTTAGTGTATTAGTAAATGAATGTAATTAATGGTTAAGGATTCAGTTACAAAGGAGGAAAATTAAACATTCTTTGAAAAATTTTAAGAAATGAGAAAAATTAAAAGAATTTAATTCCCACCATGCACATGGACGTATGAAGTCCAATTAAAACTTCGAGTTTTATCCCCAACAAATAACTATGTATCAAAATTATTTATATACATAATATGATGTGTACATACACGTAATGCATATATATGCCCATCAAAACACTTTTTCTTCTTCGGAAAAAAAGTTCAGGTATTTTTTCATGGAGTTACAATCACCCCTAGTACTTTTATTTGGGCTTACTGAAAAAGATTTACATTTAACCTCTTAAGGATTGTTTTGGAAGTCAAATCGGGGTTGAGACCACGACATTTCCATATTAAAAGTTCTTACGTAAATTGATTTTACAGTAGCGAGACAAAAATGTTCCTTTTGTTAACTTTCCAATAAGCCTTGAGAAAGGTTTTTGTTGAAAAATTTTAATAAAAACAATGTAATTTCGTTTTATTAAAAAGTTGTCATTGTTGAAAATGATAATAGAAATTCGTATGCTAATAAGAATAAATCTTTGTTTCTATTACTTGAAATAATCTATAAATTAAATTATTCAAATTGAATTGTTCAAATATTAATTCTTTATTTGAAATAATTTATATTTGAACGAACCTTTTAAATTTCTCTATCGATGAAAATATTTTCCTTATGTTATGAAATTTAAAATATTCTGTATCATAGATTTGATTCTTGTTTTCATCTTTAATTCTCAGGCCTGGATCTATAAATTTTGGGCCCCAATGCCAAAAATCTGTAGGGCCCCCTAACCGCCCACTAAGTTGCTCTATTCCCCCCCTCCAAGAGTGATAATTGTACGTTTTTAACTGCTTCATTATTTCTACTTAAATTTCGAATTCATTTATTTAAATGTTTTATTTGCTTATTATTATTGTTAAAAGGTTTTTAGCTTGTTTAAATGCTTTTGGGTAGCTGTGTGGAGTTTTTATCCAGATTTTTAGAAACTCATTTTATTAATAAGTTATATCAGCAAGAAAACAAGTGTGTCATAACTTTACATTGCCCCCCTCCCCCACCGTCCTTGCTTATATGCTTTAGTAATATGTGATGAGTTTAAATTTTTCTCACATTTGTACCAAAACATTGAAAAATATATTGAACTGTTAAAAGACTCGATCTCAGATTTTAATAATTTATTTTTTTATTTATTTGGTTTCTTGGGATGTGGTCTCCTCTGAGACGTGCCCCCGCCCCTCCCCCCCCCTTGCTGTGGGATCTATAGGTAGATAGGTCCGGGCCTGGCAATTCAAGCGAGGGTGTTATTTTTTAAACTATTAGACTTGCTGAAAATGAATATAGCTAATGGGGCATTCCACGGTATTTTTGACATTTATGTAGAGTCCGTAACGTGACCTTTTTTGTCATAACTTTTTAATTTACTGTTTGATTAGCATATTATTTTATTTTGATCTTTTCCTACCAACACACCAGCTCAAATTAAAATAATTTGCAAATCAAACGGTAGATTAAAAAGTTACGGCAAAAAAGGTCACGTTACGGACTCTACATAAATGTCAAAAATACCGTGGAATGCCCCTAATACAAATGTCGGTTTTCTGTTTGTGATTGAGACTTTAACAAGAGAAACTTTCTGTTTTTAATATTTTTTATGAAGGATAGAATAAATATAATTCTTATTTTGGTGCGCTTTCAGAGCTAGATGCCATCAACACTTAATATCTTTGCCTCAATAGCAACTAATAATTTTTCGTGTCATAGTAAAATTGCAGTTGGAAATCAAACAGGATATTAATTTGAAATGAATTTAATTCAGTTCAAATGATTTAAATTTCATTTAGTATTTGGTTTCAAAACTTGGTTTCAGAAATTTGCATGTAAAACAAATATGCATATATAGGTGAAAGCTCAAATTAGCGATAATTGTTTAAGTAATCGAATGAAGTATAATTAGAATAGAGATCCAGTTAAAAAGTTATATAGCATTTTAAATAAAAATCAAAATGTAGCTAAAACAGTTAGAAAAGGTCCATTGCAGCCAACAATTCCACTGTGTTATAAAACATTACTATTTTTGGCTTCCTTAACTGGTTTTCCATCTCCAGCTTAGTCACTTTCTTATGCCGGGCTGATGAGTGATAATAAGCACGAAACTGCAGTCCTCGGCTGGAAATGACTGAACTGGCGGTATGTTAAGGGAAAATTTTTATGGAGTTAATATCCAAACCCTTTTTTTGGCCACATGTTGATTATTGCTTTTTGCATTGAAGTACTTTGCTAGCTTTTTTAATATTCAAATTTATGAAAAAACCAGGTAATGTAATGTTGAAACAGCATCAGCTGAATATTTATAATTTAACATCCTTATAGATTTTTAACTAGGGAGGCACCAAATACTCGATTTTAGTCTAACAACCCATTGATATTACATTATAACTTTACTATAACTAATTCATTTAAAAATGAAACATTAACCAGAAAAAAAATAAGTTCGTATCATACTATCAAGTATTCAAAAGTCAATTTAACTGCTAATTTTGTCTATAAAATGTGCTACCGAAAATACCTAAATCTCGTAAATAGTAGAAAAGTTGATCAATAATATTTGGAAGGAAACATTAAATGTTGCAGTATTTTAATTTTTGAAGTTTTACAGTCATAGGAAATATTAAAAAGAGATGCACCAAATATCGTTTTGGTAGGGTACAGAGTACTCGACCAATTATGGTTTGAATGAACTATTGACATAGGACTCGATAAATTTTGAACTCATATGAATAGCTATATAGAACTCCACATAATAGTTTTCAAAACAAATTCCAACTAAAATTCAATTTTATTTAAAATGTTATGTTTATGTCAAAAATTTTACGAAAAAGTTTTTTTTTAATTAAAAACAAATAGAAGGTATGGTTAATCAAGTTGGAATTAATACAAATTATATGAATCTATTATAGTTCTAGTCGTCTGCGCCAAACATGAATAATGTTTTTAAGCAAATAAAACAATGTGTAATACAAAATAAACAACAAATAAACATTTGTGTTTTTAAACACAAATGTTTAGGAGCACTGCTGACACATGTTTCGGCGTCACAAGCAATGGTTTTTTCAATTCACAAACGGTAAGCTTATCAATGTAAAGACATCCATCCTTTTTTTTTTTTTTGTCGTTACAAATACTTTGTACTTTTTCATTGATTGAAATATGTGTATTGAACAATATTTAATTTTTTACAACTACCTGGTATTGACCAAGTCAGTGGCATACATAGCACCCTCGCAAGGGACGCTCTAAAATAAAATAACACTATGTTAAAAATTTTAAAAATTCATACAGAACCGGAGAGGGGGGGGGGTGTCAAAGAAATCTATGTACTCTACTGAGCCGGGTACCTCATCAACATCAAAATTTGGCCAAGTATGAGTACTTGGTGAATTGGCCAAGTACTCGGTACGTCTAATTAAAAACTCGAAATTATCTTAGAAAAAATGAGTCTATTATTTTTTAAACAATTAAATATTGAAATGAAACTATCAAGAACTATTTGTGCTAAAAAGTTGATTATTTACATATTGATATTCTATGTTTTAGATTTTCCCAACATTGATGATGCGTAAAATTGTGTGTGTGTCCTGTTAGAGCACCTTTCTTCTTAGGACCTTTTGGTAAGCTCATATTATATTTAAGTTGGAACCCAGCACCGAAGTTGGACAATGTCTGAAAACAAATGCCCACAACATGAATGGATCATGATCAAATATGCCAATGGGGTCGCTTCCGAAATTTGAAATATATTTTTTCTAAAAGAGCATGCTTAAAAACATAGGAACTGACCATTTTTTAAATACATAATTTCAAAGTTTAATATTTAAAAAAATATTTTAATCAGTGCACAGATTCAATTTCAGTTTTTTCGCTTCTGCTCAGAACATCACAAATGATGAAATGCCATTCACTGATGCCATTAGCGCAGAGCGCAATATATCGTTCGCATCTTTACTCACATACTGATATGGTTGAAAAGCAAGCATAGAGCGCAATATTCAATTCACTTCTAAATTATCATAACCTGAAAATGAAGTCGACGGCAAGCATCAGCATTCAGTACGCCACTGGAGTACGTGCCAAATTTGATCATTTGCGACATCATAAAGACCATGCCTTGTTCGAAAAATCGTACCTTTTTTTTAAAAAGAAGTGGAAAATTAACTGTTTTGTAAATAAGATTTTCCTTGCTCCATGTTTTTTTTTTTTTTTTTTTGCTCATTCTATCAACTTCAGTGACAAAACATATTACTTTTGACTGATGGAAACAACCACATTCCGAAATTTATTTTCGAAGTTAGTGCATTTAAATTTCCTCAATTCGCAACCATGCAAATTGATAGTGACCCAAGTCTGACTTCATATTTAAAAGATGGGTGAAATACTCCTTACATTTCTAACTAAGCCAAATAGATGTCAGAAAAGCCATCTTTAACTCTAAGGTATTTGAGTTAAAATTTCACTTTAATGATGTCTATTGAATATTTAGTTAGAAAAGCATGTTCAATTGTCCATAGTGAAAAAATTTGTTCTAATGTGGCTTAATTTTATTCTTCTGTGACCAAAATTCATATGAGCTCAATAAATAACTTTAAGAAATTTCGTCAATAGTTTTGTCAAAAGTGTTTCTGGGTTGGGCCATAACTTGCTGTTTTTTAATTTCAATTTTCATATCACAAATAGTTAATACATCATACTTTTTTAGTCTTCTAGAGTCCTTACACTGCAAAAAATAATTGTTGTTTTTATAGTAATATACTACTTTTTCCTACAGTTTAATACTGCTCTGCCAAATAACAGAAAAAAACTGTAAAAATATTTTAGATTGCGCAAAACGATGCGCAAAAGGTGTTTCTTTCATACGGGAACAGAAACTAATGAATTCAAGATATTGGCAGCCATGTTTTTTGATGATTCGGGTGTGCTGAGGCAGGACTGCTCAACAGTAATCCAAGTTAAAGGTAAGTGCTGATTATATTATTCATTCCCTTTTCCTCAAAATATAGTTTTCTTTATCATCGAGAATGTATGTAAAATAACGGCTCTCCTCTGATATGCCCCCCTCTTGGCGAGATTTTAATTTTTCGCTCGATACGAAAATCGCCAGTAAGGCGATAACTTGGCTACCCTGGTTTTGCAACTTGAACGCTGGAAAGTAGTTTCTCGAAGTCTGTCTTTTTGCACGTGTCTGTGTGGTAGGAGGTAGGTGCTCATATGTTCCGCTCTTAGGGAGATTTTAAGTTGAATACTCTAAAATAAAGTTTCAATTCAAACTTTATTTTAGAGTATTCTTTTTCTTGTTGTTTTTTAATGTTAATTTAGTTGAATTTTCTATTTTAATTATGAGTTCGGTTTGTGATGTTGTCCAAATGTATCAATTGAAATTTTTGAATGAATCTTCTTTTTCTTTTTCGTCAGGTCGTCCAACGTTTGGACGTACCGGAGTCCTAAATAGATTTTTTATATTTAAACTAATTGAAAATAAAGAGGTTTTTTTAGAATTTTTAAGGGAAATTGGTTTACTTAAGAATGAAATGTTATGTTCTAGATGTAATTCTGTTATGAAAATTAAAAAAACTAAAAAATGTTCAGATGGGTTAATTTTTTTTTTGTAGAAAGGTTATTGGGGGTGTTGTTTGTGGAAAAGAAGCAACGATCAGGAGTGGGTCATGGTTTAGTTCTAGCAAGTTGAAAATAGAGGAGATTTTTTTGATAACATATGAGATTTTAATTGGGACCAAAACTGCTGATATTGAAAGTCAATATTTTTTTTTCATCACAAACTTTAGCCGATTGGCGAAATTATATTAATGAAGAAATATTAAATTACATTGATTTAAAATCCGAACAAATAGGGGGGGGGGGGGTGGGAAAGTTATTGAAGTTGATGAATCTAAATTTGGGAAAAGAAAATATAGTCGGGGACATGCAGTTGAGGGACAATGGGTTTTTGGGGGGGTTGAACGGGGTTCGGGGAAAACTTTTTTGGTTGCTGTTGGGGATAGGGGTAGGGAAACTCTATTTTTGGCAATTAAGCAGTGGATACTACCAGGCACGACGGTGCACTCCGATTGTTGGAGGGCATATGATAAATTGGGGGAGGAGGGGTATGAGCATTTAACAGTCAACCATAAACTTAATTTTGTAGATCCAGAAACTAAATGTCACACTAACACAATTGAATCCACATGGAGACACGTTAAAAGTACTCTACCAACATATAATAGATTAGGGGATTTTTAATTTTATTTTGCTTATTATTTATACAAAAAAAATTGTGAATACAAAAATGAGGATATGTTTGTAAAGTTTTTGGAAATAATTCGCGAAATTAATTGAGTGGAGTACAAAATACAAGTAAAATAAGGTTGTTTTTTTTTGGAATTTTTTTTGTCAAAACAAACATAATTTAAATATTTTTGTAAAGTAATGATAATAAAAAATGGGATAATTTCCCTAAGAGCGGAACATATGTGCACTGCCTCACGTGAGGAAGTAAAAGAAAAGTAAAAAAGGTAAGTGAACATATTTTGAATTATTGTGTTTTTAGTGTGTTTCTGGTAGTTTGTATTTTGGTCTGGTTGGCATTTTTGTAGCACAAAAATGGTGTTAATTTCACATAAAATCTGTGACTTTATTGTATACTGAACGGAGGAGATCTGTGACTTATATCCGACTGTGATGTATATTAAAAGTCGGAGGGATAACGGACCGAGCGGCAGCGAGGTCCTGGCGAGCCCGAGGTCTCATAGTACTTTCGTAATGAGACCTCGGCTCGATGAGACCGAGGGCTCGTATCCCGGAGAAACAACGGAAAAAAATTAATGCATTAATTTCATTAAATAATTAATGACATAATTTGAATTTTTCCTGTTGGCGCTAAAAAAGCATCGCTAAGAACGATGTATGACATATGACGTCATACATAATTTTCTTGGCGACGCTTTTTTGGCGCCAACAGGAAAAAGTCGCCAAGAGGGGGGTATATCAGATTTGTTCCAAAATAACAGTTTATTTTGAAATCGCAATTCGTATCCCAATATTCGTTGATGCTGACTTTGCAATTTCTTATAGTTGCTAAGTTGCAGCGATTGCTTTCTAGCAAAAATCTGAGTAGTTGTTGTGATTCTGAATATTTTACTGCACGTGTGATAGTTTTTAAACATTTTCTGAAACTCAAATTTTATTTAAAAATAAATCAATTCCTTTCTTGATCGTATTTAAAGTTATTAGAACATTAAACTTTGTGTACGATTACATTTTGTGTTATATACTATGTCAGTACTTAAAATTTAAATTTTTATGTTCTCTAGTGAATTTTTAGCATATCGCGATTGACTTCTTTCTTCTGTTTTTTTTTCTTTCTTATGTTCAGTTTTAAATTCTTTAACATTTTGCATTTAACCATTTTACTGAAAAACTTTACGTCATAGCGTCAGTAGCTTTTATATTCTGTACATAATTCGATGAATAAAATGTAAATAAATAAAATAACAACGTGACGGAGAGACATGCAAACAGTATACAATTTACTGATATTTTTTGTTGGAAGAATTTGACACTGTGGAAATACAATACTCTGATGTCTGAACGACTCAAAATTCTCTGAAATCTGGAGCCAGCTTTCATACTTATCGGTCGAAAGTAAAATAATAATAATTAAAAAAATCATCAATAAAGAACTCAAAAAAAAAATAAATAAATAAATAAATAAATAAATAAAAAAACTTAAAAAATAAGCATCTTAAAATACAAACACGAAACCCTTGTGTTTTAAAAGTTTTATATTTGCGTCAGCAGGAAATTAAAGTTTTACTTCAGGAAAATTGCACTAGTACCATTGAAACTTGTGAACGTAAAAGTAATTTTAGAAACTATATTTGAAGGCACTCGATTGGAGGTCACGGGAAGTCTCTATGACCTCCCCAAAAATGCCATATTGGGAAAATTGTGTCTGGCTATTCGGCAAATTTGGGGACATAATTGTAATGTTGCAATTTTTAAATTTTCGAATGACCAAATTTCATTACATATTGTACTTAATTGTGCGTACTTAATGTGTGCATTCACCAGTATTTTATTAATCGGCAAATATTTAAGTTCCATTTGGCAAATTGAGATTATACGTCTTCCCAACATATTTAAGTTCAGGCCGTGCCTGGCTATATTTTAAAATTTTCGGCTTTTCATTTCTGATCTGGCAGTGTTTCGTTCTCGTCAAAATTACAGCTTTTAAATTTAAAGTAGAATATTTACATTATTATGCATTGTTTGTCATATTGTATTCGCTTTGAAGGACATGCTCATTTAGAAAAGTAGATGCTCGAGAACTACAGTAGAATTTGAAACTCTTATAACCTTGAAACTCATCAGTTTCCTTACATTTTAACTTTTAGAACACTTTGAGTCTTAAATTTTGGCATCAACATGTTCAGGATGAAGACAAAAAGTATATTATAAATAATGAAAAGTGTTATTCTGTACTTCACTGTCTTTCTCTGCTTATCAAAAGTAAAAATATGTCAGATTGTTATCCGTGTAAAATGAAAAAATCGGAGAATTTCGTTTAAACCTGTAACGGAGATTCAAACCAATGCCCGGTAAGATCTTTTGCATTTGAATACGATGGGTTCCTTAGCAGTTGAGTTCTTTAAAGGGGGGGGGGGGGAATAATTTTCACAATAATAGACGATTTTTCAAGAAACTCTCCAGTTTATTTCTTTAAGAAGAAAAGTGAGGTTTAAGAACACTTTGTCACATTTCAAAAGATAAGAAAGATTTGTGGCAAAGCTCCGATAACAGAAAGGAATTTCTGAACTCCCGGTTTGAAATTTACCTTAGCGACCAAAGCATAAGAATCGAAAAAACCAACAAATCCTCTAGTTAACAAAGTAGCGTCATAGAACACTATAAGTTAACATTAATGAATGGAAACTTTTAAATGAATCGAATGTGCCTCAGCAGTTTTGAGTCGAAGCAGCTATGTACTTCCACTGCTTACGGACTAGAGCGGTTTTAAAAGGAAAAACCAAACCCTTTTTTTGAGCTTTTTGGGGGAAGAAAGCCATCTATTAAACAAAACCTATTTTGAGCTATTTGGGGGAAAGAAAGCCATCTATTAAACACACCCGGGGTTTTTTTTTTTTTTTTTGGCTGCATTTCGTATATTGGACTTCCAAAACAGAAAATAAACAAATTCGATATGAGAACTCAACAAGGAGTTATGGTAGGATATGCGTTTCATACGAAAGGTTACAGAATTTGGGATCTCAAAAATCGCGAAGTGACAGAAACGCTGAATTTTAAATTCGATGAAAATAAATTCTGGGCGCCCCCCCCCCCCCCCAAGGAACGAGAAACAGAGGGACACAGTTTTATTTCACTACTGAGTATAGCATGTTGAGAATTAAATGGGTTAAAGAAAGTCCAAGGCAAAATAAAGGATGCAGGGATAAGTATTATTCTATTAACACGACGGTTCTAAAGTCCGAATCGTGAAGCCGAGGTTTATTGTTCTGAAAATAACATTGAATATGACACAAAACATTTTAATTTCACTTGTGATGATAATTCAAGAAAAGTGTAGGATTTTTATGAAGATAGGGGGGATAATTCAAGTATGCTAGAAGCTAACATTTCCGAGATTTAAAATTGGCAAAACGGAATGGCTCAAGAAATTCAGGTGATATGAGAAAAAAACGTTTACGTATTGGTTCCACTGAATGAAAGTTTTAGAAAGAAAAAAGGGTACAGATGGTTTTTTTATTTAAAAACAAATGAGCAGAATGAAATAATGCGCTTCAAGACCAGACTGGTAATTTTAAATACCCACCAGGTGGGGGGGGGGGGTACTTTTCGCAAGTGTTCTCTCCAGTAATTTCCTTTCCTTTGATTGAAGCTTTCTTTTGAATTTTTGTGTATAAGCTACATTGAGTCCATTTCATGTAGATGTTTGCAATGCGTATCTATATGCGGATGTAAAAGAGGAGATTTGTGAGACAACCTGAAATGTTTGTCCATCCCTGAAATCTAAATTTTGTCTGTAAATTTAATAAATCATTGTCATTCTGATACAGATTACGCCTCGAATCACGACGACTGGATTTCAATGGGGGGGGGGATGGAAGCGGAGTATATTTCAATTAGTGAATAATCTAAGGATGTGGGTTAGAGGAATTTTAAATCAATTGGCTACGAAAAGAGTTCAGAATTTTAGATTGTCACAGTACAGAGTACTATTAATCAATCTAGTTGCAATCGATTTTTCTAGTTCTGCAATAGGAAATTGCAGAACTAAGCAGATTGATGTGGGGTACTATTTCCTAAGGAATTTGATTGATAAAAATGAATTTGGAATACAATTTGTTGAAACTAAAAATAATGTAGCTGATTGTTTTACAAAACCTTTCTCTAGGGAAAATTTACATAAAGCTTGAATTGCAATGACATATTTTTCTAGAGTTTTTTTTTCTTTTTTTTTGAAATGTTTCAATTATTCCATTATGTTTAAGTTATAATTTGTGCACACAAACGGATGGCCTGCAATATATTTCTATTTTTTTTATTCATGTCTTAAAGTATTTCATTCTAGCCGCCTGAATTTCCTTCATCTAAATTTATTCACTAATGCAATATTATTTCTATGAGTTTAGTGGTATGCAAATGTAAAGAACTACGTAACTTGTGACCAGAATTGAATGGTGGTCTTATTTCATCAAGATGGCAGTTCGTGGTTGTGTTCCGCTTAGAATTTCAAAGAAGCCTCTAGTCTGAACGATGTTGCGATGATTCACTTAGTGACATGAATGCCGGTATTGGAAGTTTATAAGTACCTTTTTCATTTATATTTTTATGTTTTAGGATGTAATTTGTAATCGCAAATGCTTTTGAGTTTTCGAGCGTTCTTAGCCACTAAAGCCTATCCTACGGTCTGTGTGCCATATTGGGCCCCTAAAAATGATTTTTGTGTGCCCGTTGTCAGGTTTTATGTTACAATCAAGAACTATGTATTGGAACAAGATAAACTAAATTTTTTTTATTTAAATGTGATGGATCATACAATTCATTTACGTCTGGGTTTTTTAAACTTGTAATTCAATATTGGCTTTTATGGGTAGTTGAATATTATTTCAAGAATCACCAGAATATAGAAATTTCTGTTGCTAGTGCTAAATTAAACATAATTTATTTCATTATTTATTTATTTTTTATTTTTATTTTCCAGTAAATTTTAGAGCACTGATTCTTTGTTTTTACATGTTGTTAAAATTGAAGGAACCAAATGAGAATGTTAAGTACTTTATTATTTATTGTACGTATGTTTGTAAACATTTAAAGGAACAAAATTTAAAGTCAACTTCATAATGAGAGCAACAATAAAGATTAGAGTTTAAAGTACGATGTATTACAGCGTATGAAACTTTCTTCGCATATTCAGACTTGTGACTCTTATGAAACAAAATTATAGATTGTTTTTATTATAATGCAAATAAAAAGCAGTTATTTTGCAAATATGAGCATATTTAAATTTACAGTTAAAAGAGGTGCAGTCCTCTGTCAAGCATTTCCAAGAAGGGTAGCATTGTTTACAACAAGGACGGCGGGCCAAATGTGGACTTACAATTTCTTAATGATTAGAACTAGCAGTATCAGATTTAATCTATTTCTTGACATGTTTGTCGATTTATTCTTTTGTAAAAACTTTCAACTTTTCTGATCGATTTTCACTTTTTACTGAATTGACTTTAACTGAGCCATCTTGATTTTGGGAATATAGAATTGTTTCTTCCGGGTTTCAGGTAAATTATGAAAAACTTAAAGATAAATTGTCTAAATCCTATCAAAAGAAGTAGCACTTTAAAAAAAAAGTCGCTGGTGGATTAAATGGGGACATCGATAGCTGTTCAAAAAGGGGGGGGGGGGGGTCCACATTTTGAAAGACATAAAAATATAAATGAAACATCTTAAATTACGCTTAAATATTAAGACAGATATAAGATAGAATGCTCTTATGGTATTATTTAATTTCAACTCAAATGATTTTTTTATGCAATTCCTTAGTACTTAGAAAAAAGCTCCAAAAAATTAAAGTTAAAACAATATAATAACTCAACTGTGGAATAAAATATATGAAAAAAAAAATACTTTAAAAAATTATAAGTAAAATATTTCATATTAAGTACAGAAATCTAAATAATTATTTTACATCACACATTGTTTCATATTCAGATTTCTAATAATGGGCAGCTGTCAAAGAAAAAGCATATGAAGCTGGTATCAGTTGAACATAGCTCGAGCTGTTAACAAGTGTTGGAATGGAATATAAGTTTATAAAAAAGAAAAAGAAAGAAAAAACATCTACGGTTTTCAGTGCTACTATAGCAACTCGGGGAGGGGGGGGAGCTAAAAGAGGCTAGATGCAGTATTCATTGTTTTAAATAAATACCTCAATATTTCCCAATTGGTTGTCTTTAAACGTCGACCTTGCTCCATTTTCTAAAAAAATAATTCTCTACCGCATCCTAATTATTGCTTTTGAAGTAAACATATTGCAATCCAATAATCTGTAGCCTATTATAAGAAGAAACTAGTTTCAAGTTTTTATTATCCTTAAGATATATATTCTCCCAATCACTGATCACTTCAGTTATCCGATCGAAAAAAATAAATATTACTCCTTAATGAACGATCTCCTATGTATTACAAAATCCTTCAAAACTACCGAAAGTTAGGATTTTTTTGAATTGTATTTCAGAAACCAGTATAAATGCATTTCTTGACATGGAAGATAAAATGTAAGATTATGTTCTTTCTTTTTTCTTTTTTGAGTTCTTATGTAAAGTATTCAGATTAGGTCTATTTTAATTAGACACTAATAAACCACCGTTTCAATTGCGTAGTTTCCAAATTGCTGGACAGCAGTTTTTTTTCTCTCCTTAAAACAACATATTTAGCGCTTAACTGGTTCCTGAAATAAACGATTCAATTACAATTTAGGTATATGTTAAGCGGTTTAAAAATAAAAGCAACTTCCCCAGGGCAATATTAATTTCAGATCACTTCAGATTCATAATTTTAATCATTTTAGGGCGTATTTTTTTATACCTATGTAATTTGATTTTTCCATGAATGGTTTTTGGTGTCCACAAGTTTTATGAGATTCTAACAATTTTTATTTTGACAGATGCTTTCATGATATAAGGCCTAATGATGGCACCTAAGTCGGCAAAGATGTCACAAAGAAGAATCAAGTTTTTAATAAAAAAATGTTGACCTTGAAAAAATTAGCAGTCGGTTTTAAATGAATTTCTGCAATTTCACTGTAAAAACTACTAATTGATATTTATAGGTGATGTATACGAAATAAAACAATATGGCAATTTTTAATGGTGTGAATGTTTCATTTTTTCTCATGAAAACAGTATAACATAATATAAAGTTATATAATTTTTGGAGTAGTAAAACCAATTTTTAACTTTCAATACTAGTACCCATAAACCTGCAGATTTTATTATACCGAGTAAAAAATTGCTTCTGTTTTAGTAGCTCTGGAATTTTAAACCACCACATATTTATAGTTTTTCATCTATGTAAACTTTAAAAGGTTAATAGGATAAAGTATTATCTAATCTATAATAATCAGTTTAGAATAAAAACCATTCTGTGCAGTCTAAATGCTGTATACTGCACATATGGTGTGAAATAAAATTAGTTTGTTACTAATATTTCTCAAATAAAGTAGATCCAAATGCAACTTATAACATTAAAAAAAAGAAGAAATCCATGAAAATATTCTGTTTTACCATAAAAGAAAAATAAATGCACATAATTGCATGCATAAATTTAAAATAAACTTAAAGGCTTAATGGATTGCATATTGCAAAACATTTCCCACCTTATGATGCACATTTTAGCATTACAATAATAAAAAAAGTACTTTTAGTGAAGATACGATGTAGTATTTTCAGTTATATATAAAAAACTTTCTCATTCTATTTACTACCTTCATGGATCAAAAAGTTTTGTATTATGAGAAAGCTATTACTGTTCTTAAAATAAAGTTTCAGACCATATTTTTGCAATTTCCTTCTATTTGTAAATTTTTAAGTCTGCAATAGAGCTAAAAGTTTTTTGTAGAAATGAAAAGGCACCACTTTTTCTTCTTTAACAGGTGTTTATAAAATATTGAGATGGGGCATTGATTTATTTTGTGTACAAGGAAATTAATATCAATAAAACATATATTTAGCAGCAGTTAACTATTTTTATGTAAAAGTGTTTTATATTTCTTTATTTGTCGCTTTTCATAGCCTAAAACATTATTTTTGTTGTTGAAAAACTTTAGAAAAGGAACAGATTTCGTATGTAGGCTGATTTCTACAACGTACATACAGAATCAAATGCTTTACTTTTCTATATTGTTCTTCAGCTGTAAAAGCAGTGATTTCGACTATGAAAAGAGACAACGGGGATGACAACGATAGGGTGAAAAACCCTTTTGCATAAAAATTGATAACTTTATTTTATGGTTTACTGTTGTTAATTTTACTGTACAAATCATTTATAAAGCCGTATACTACTGCTGCTTTTATGGCGCAATTCAGTTGATTCCGCAGCATAATACTGCTAAATTTACAGTTTGATACTGTTAATTTTGCAAGGCAATTCCGTTACAAAACAGTATATTACTGTTAATTTTACATATTATCTCTGTTAAATTTACAGGTCAAGTCATTCCTAAAACAGTATATTACTGCTAATTTTACAGTTTGATACTGAAAGTTTTTACAGGGCAGTTCTATTAAAAAGCAGTATATTACTGCTAATTTTACAGTTTGATACTGTAAGTTTTACAGGACAGTTCTATTGAAAAGCAGTATATTACTGCTAGTTTTACAGTTAATCATTGTTAATTTCACAGGGCAACTCCATTAAAAGACAGTATATTACTGCTAATTTTACAGTTTATCGCTGTAAATTTCACAGTAAAAGTCTGTTATAAAACAGTATATTACTGCAAATTTTTGCAGTTTAGAATTGTAATTTTTACAGTTTTTTCTTTGGAATGTGAGCTGCCAGTATTTTACTGTAAAAAACAACAGCTTTTTTTTTTGCAGTGTAGAGATGAGGGATTGCTTATTTTTTTCTTATCCAAACTGATTTTCCCTTCTGCTATTAACTTGTCCCAATTATGAATGTTTGGGTGTTTCGCCAATCTTCCAAGAGTAAAATTAGACTTGGATCACCACTCATTTTCCGGATCGCGAATTTATCAAATTCAAATGCACCGATTCTGAAATAATGTAAATTTTCGGACTCGGAGCATTTGTCAATGATCCATTTGTGTTATAAGCAATGTTTTTGAACATTGTCGGATTTCCCAGTTGGTTACAGTTACAACATTGACTTCATTCAAATTGGTCTAATGCATGTCACTCTGAACGAATCTATACTCGAATTAAAAAAAAATATTTCATTTGGATCTTTGGTGAGTGCTTCTTGAAAGCTTTATGGCTTAGAAAAATGAAATTTGGTATGCACATTGCACATGTAATTTTTGTCCGAAGATGAGCAATTCGTCGATATCTCGAATCTCCCTTTCTCTCAACGTTTTCATTCGGTCCCAAAATAATGTTTTCAATTTAATGTTGTCTTTGTATCTCGAATGTACTCCTTTTCAGTCGAAGTAAGAAATTTAAAAATTTTTCCCCCTTTAACTCATTGCTTTGCTTTTCAACTTGCTTGAGGTTGATTATTAATACAGTAGTGCTCTTTAAGGCACATAGTGTTTCAAGATTGCGTGAAGAAAAGTAGCAGATATTTTTTGCCGTGGGAGACGGTTCAAAATTTTATTGCTGGCTAGTCTTTGAAAGACTTGAAATTTTTAATCAAAATGAAAAAAAGTTTTTTTTTTCTGGATGACTCGATAAATCTGCTTTTAGAACAAAAAGATTTTTAAAAATATTGAGAAACAAGATTGACTAAGAGAAAAGAAATTGAGTGCACAGCATATAAATTTAATGACATTTTAAGATGCGATAAAAAAGTGTAAGCAGTCAAAACTAACTTCCTTTTTCAAAGTATCTTTTTAATTACCCTCTCAGTAAAAATATTTTTACGTTCTACTAATATTTAATTTTGTCCCAACTATAAGTGTTCTAGTTTTTATCCAATATGCACTGTTCCTGACAAAGAAAATACAAATTATTCTTTAAAAAGGAACTTCTGATAACTCGAACTACCAATTTTTCGAAGGTTTTAGCTGAAGGTCCCTTGGGACTTCGCGTCATTGGGAGTTGACTGTAATGAGAAAAAGTAATTTAATGGTGTATGTAATTTTTAGTAGCTTTTATCCAATAGAACCTGGGCTCGATTTTACTAGCCTTTTTAATTGTTAAAAATCTACAACAATGAAATTTTCCCCAAGAATTTGGTGTTTCATTCTTTTCGCCGGTACAAAATTTCCTTCCCCTGTTTCTCAGTTTCAACCTTACCGTTCAATACATTTAAGGGGGAGAAAATTTTAAATATTGGTAAAAAGAAGGAAGAATTCAATTCAGGGTTAGAAATAAATATACATTGTTGCGAGTTCATCCTATGTATATGGCAGTTCAAAGCTAGATTAGACTTAAGAAGGAAATAATATGTGAATGTATTTTCTTTTCTTTCTTTTTTTTCTGATAAATGCTAATACACCTTAATTTTTTTAAAACGGCTCTCATACACCCTGCATGAAGTGGATAGAACATGTGTAATATGCATGAGATGATCAAAAATCTTGTTTAATTGGGCCCCGGTCTACATGACATTCAGTTTTTAAAGATATATACTTTTTGCTATAATTCTCTTCTGCCAAAAATATATGAAAATAAAATAGTAAAGGATACACTGCAAAAAAAAAAGCTGTTGTTTTTGCAGTAAAATACTGGCAGCTCGCATTCCAAAGAAAATCTGTAAAAATTACAATTCTAAACTGTAAAATTTGCAGTAATATACTGTTTTATAACAGACTTTTACTGTGAAATTTACAGCGATAAACTGTAAAATTAGCAGTAATATACTGCTTTTTAATAGAACTGCCCTGTAAAACTTACAGTATCAAACTGTAAAATTCGCAGTAATATACTGCTTTTTAATAAAACTGCCCTGTAAAACTTACAGTATCAAACTGTAAAATCAGCAGTAATATACTGTTTTAGGAATGACTTGACCTGTAAATTTAACAGAGATAATATGTAAAATTAAGTTATATACTGTTTTGTAACGGAATTGCCCTGCAAAATTAACAGTATCAAACTGTAAAGTTAGCAGTATTATGCTGCGGAATCAACTGAATTGTGCCATAAAAGCAGCAGTAGTATACGGTTTTATAAATGATTTGTACAGTAAAATTAACAGCAGTAAACCATAAAATGAAGTTATCAATTTTTATGCAAAAGGGTTTTTTTCACCCTATCGTTTCTTTTCATAGCCGAAATCACTGCTTTTACAGCTGAAGAACAATATTGAAAAGTAAAGCAATTGAGTCAGTATGTACGTTGTATAAATCAGCCTACATACGAAATCTGTTCCTTTTCTTAAGTTTTTCAACAACAAAAATAATGTTTTAGGCTATGAAAAGCGACAAATTAAAGAAATATAAAACACTTTTACATAAATAGTTAACTGCTGCTAAATATATGTTTTATTGATAATTTCCTTGTACACAAAATAAATCAATGCCCCATCTCAATATTTTATAAACACATGTTAAAGAAGAAAAGTGGTGCATTTTCATTTCTACAAAAAAACTTTTAGCTATACTGCAGACTTAAAATTTACAAATTGAAGGAAATTGCAAAATATGGTCTCAAGCTTTATTTTAAGAACAGTTGTAGCTTTATCATAATACAAAACTTTTTGATCCATGGAGGTAGTAAAAATGAGAAAGGTTTTTTATATATAACTGAAAATACTATATCATATCTTTACTAAAAGTACTTTTTTCACTTCCAGCATTATTGTAATGCTAAAATGTGCAGCATAACGTGAGAAATGTTTTGCAATATGCAATCCATTAAACCTTTAAGTTTATTTTAACTTGATGCATTCAATTATATGCATTTATTTTTCTTTTATGGTAAAACAGAATATTTTCATGGTTTTCTTCTTTTTTTAATGTTATAAGTTGCATTTGGATCTACTTTATTTGAGAAATACTAGTAACAAACTAATTTTATTTCACACCATATGTGCAGTATACAGCATTTAGACTGCACAGAATGGTTTTTATTCTAAACTGATTATTATAGATTAGATAATACTTTATCCTATTAACCTTTTAAAATTTACATAGATGAAAACTATAAATATGTGACGGTTTAAAATTCCAGAGCTACTAAACAGAAACAATTTTTTCACTCGGTATAATAAAATCTGCAGGTTTATGAGTACTAGTATTAAAGTTAAAAATTGGTTTTACTACTCCAAAAATTATATAACTTTATATTATGTTATACTGTTTTCATGAGAAAAAATGAAACATTCACACCATTAAAAATTGCCAAATTATTTTATTTCGTATACATCACCTATAAATATCGATTAGTAGTTTTTACAGTGAAATTGCAGAAATTCATTTAAAACCGAATGCTAATTTTTTTCAAGGCCAATATTTTTACATTACAAACTTGATTCTTCTTTGTGACATCTTTGCCGACTTAGGTGCCATCATTAGGCCTTATATCATGAAAGCATCTGTCAAAATAAAAATTGTTAGAATCTCATAAAACTTGTGGACACCAAAAAACATTCATGGAAAAATCAAATTACGTAGGTATAAAAATACGCCCTAAAATGATTAGAATTATGACTCTGATCTGAAATTAAGATTGCCTTGGGAGGTTGCTTTTATTTTGAAACCGCTTAACATATACCTAAATTGTAATTGAATCGTTTATTTCAGGAACCAGTTAAGCGCTAAATATGTTGTTTTAAGGAGAAAAAAAAAAACCTGCTGTGCAGCAATTTGGAAACTACGCAATTGAAACGGCGGTTTATTAGTGTCTAATTAAAATAGACCTAATCTGACTACTTTACATAAGAACTCAAAAAAGAAAAAAGAAAGAACATAATCTTACATTTTATCTTCCATGTCAAGAAATAAACT